>NW_015090978.1:374606-449101 GCF_001431845.1 Calidris pugnax
TTTTTTAATTTTAAATTGATCTAGTTAGATTCAGGTAAGTTTTTGGGTACATTTTGGGGTTGGTCTCAAACCATATGATGAAAGTAGCTTTTAATTATACCCTTTGTGATTTTGAAACCAGTTACAGCCACAGTCAAATGATTACATCTGAGATGTTTCATTTTATGCTTATTATTCAATTTACTTCTGCTTTGTGCTTTGGAATACCTGTTGCATAGTCTATCAGTGCTTCTATCGGTTCCCTCTACAGCTATTCCACACCACCACAGCAAGGAATGGATTGTAAAGAAAATGTATACAAAACATTGCCAATAATGTCACCAGTGTATGCTACAAGGTCTTACTTAATTAGAAGATGGAAAGAAGACTGGTCAAAGCCATTACACAAACACAGCTGGTGCATCACACAATTGGAAATCTTTGAGTTGAAGACAGTATGGAAAGAGAAGCATTTTCCAGACTTTGCAAAATTTTCTGCACTTACCTTCATCTGGAATTGATGGGACACACACACACAAAACCTACATTCAGAACCAAAAATCACTTCAGTCTCTTGAAGAATGACAAAACAGACAAGATCTTTCTATTGCAAATTTTTAATAGAAAATTAATTTCTAAGTAGTTACCAAATTAGACATAAAATTTTATATGTTAATTTGAAATGCTGGACTCAAGTGTTTATCCAGTCAGGCAACAATATCACCACCATGTGATTTATTTGATCAGGCGTAGACAGGCAACACACATACAGGAAACATTGAATGCCAAGTATACAGAAGCTTTCATGGAGTACATTTTCAGAATAAATTAGAATAATGAATATGTTAAAGGAGATCATGATCTGCTCAGCAATATTCCATAGTCAGGGAAAGAGGCTAAATTATTCATTGCAAATTATTCGCTTAACTCTAATTGTGTTGATTAGTACTTATCTGATCTAGAATGAGAACAGCAAAAAGCCAAGGCGTTAGTTAAGGAAGCTGGATAAAAACAATATTATTGCTGTATATTTGATTCACTGTACGTGTCTTCTGTCTTCTCTCTAGAGTTTCTTTCTGTTGCCTGTGTAAGCAACACCTAAATACACTTTACTCAAACAAAACCAGTGTGCTAAATGCATTCCAGCTCTCTTCTCTCAGTAAGTTTTTCTTCCCTTCTGTCTTACTCCTCTGTCCACCATGCAAGAGAATAAATCTCTATTCTGATGTCATTCTAACTCTTATTCTAACAAACTACCCTTCTTCCCCTACTCCTTCTACCTTTCCTAGTCCCTGATAGGTCTCCCACTTTCTGGACTTCCCTACCATACGTCCCTTCCCTCTCCTCAGCCAACCACTCTGGGTTGTATGAGGCTGTCCAAGTACAGCTGTGCCATTCTGCCTAGTGTCTCAAACACCAACAACTTCAAAAAAATAGGAAATTCAACCTGATGGTGTTCAGCACTGTTTCCAGCACAAGCCTTTGCATCATAATCTAGACAGACACTCTCAAAATTAAATTATTAACTTTCTTGGATTCCCAAGCTCCTGGGGAGGGACTTGCAGAAATTGATCTCCAAGAAAGAAGGTGCCAGCCCTGCACTGGAGAGTATTTGGCTCCAGACAGACTAATGACTGTCTTTCAGCGTACGGGATGAACAGCATTTCCAGGCTTTATCATCATGATGCTGTTATCAAATGAGCCAGTGGTAAGCCAGGAAGCTTGCAGTGCATTAAAACTCTAGTGTGCTCCCTATCCCTGGTAATGTATTGCATGTCAGGTAGGTTAACTGACTCAGAGTGAGAGATGCTGCAAATATAAAAAAGGTACTAGTGGGCAGGAGGCTTATTTTTGTGTTCTAGCACAATCTAGGGGTTTGTGGTTTTTAACTACTTAAGTGGCCTTGAGAAATGTGTAAACTGCAACTTCTTCCAAGACCATGTTTCCCCAGAGTAAATAGGTCCAAAATTACTGTTCTGTAGTTTAATTACGTTTATTAAGTCCCAGTTCATTTCCTGTATTCTGCACAAATGCCACCCCAAAGCATTATTTAGTTACACGGTAGTCTGTTTAATGATTCTTCTTCTCCAGTTTTAGATTCAAATAACAAATATTTGCCTGAAGCCAATACTTGAGGCTCTGTTTATGGCATTGACATGAACTCATATACAGGACTACATGTTCGCAAACATGTATTCAACATACATGTATTTTAAATTAATTCATTTCATTTTGCTTTCTGGAAATCATGTATATATGCTATTCTACTGTGATATTCCATTGAGGAATTTTCAATGCAGTTATTAATGTGTTTTCATTGGCATTCCAAAAGGGTTTTTTATTGCAAAGCCCTCCACTGACACTCTGCTCATGCTTTCTATTATCCTTCCAGCTTTGTCTTCAGCTGAACATACTCCTTTTTTTCGTCTTTCAAATGATTATTTGCATGAGGATTTGCATTTAAATAGATGCAGAAAGTGCATTAACAACACCTACACTAACAAAGCAAGTGCTGCTCTGTATTTGTTACAGGCAGACATGAATTAAAAAAAAATAAATCCATTAATGTTTCTTATAGCTGTTTTCAGGTGTCTGCATTTAGATAGAAGATCTTCCTGGGATTATTTTTAACACTGGCTGTGCATAGAGCATTATGTATGTGTCAGTAGCCTGATCAGAAAAAAGAGTGATGTCCAAAATCTAAGAGTCATGGATGACATCTATTTTCTGTACAAAGACACTGGATTCTTAGAATCTCAAGATTAGAAACTAGAATTTGCTCCGAAATTATTACCAGTTTAGACGTTCAGTTGTTTGTAATAAAAACAGTTTAAATGATTTGGGGGTTTAAAAACACAAGCCCTTAAACCATCAGTAATGTCTGTTTTTTGTTGTGCAGCTCATGGAAATTTTGCAAATGGCTTGAATATATGAAAGAGAAGCAGTGTGGTTATGAGCAGAACTGTTGTGACTTGCATATAAAGTACAAGTGCAAGATGTTCTTTTAGTGTTATAAGTGAGAAAAATAAATTGGACTTGGCCAAAGCATTCTATTGCAGAATAATGCTTTCTGTTTATTGTTAATTATCTTGTGTTTACAATAACCTGTTTAAATATATATTATCTATACAGTAACACATGATTTAACACAAATAATTTACACAGAATATGAAATTAATTTCCAATTAACTTTTAGCTCTGGTGGCTTGTAAAGTTGCTCTAGATTAAAAGTTTCTGGTTTTCAACTGGGTCCTTGACGAGTAACCGGCTCCATAATTACAAACATTCATTTACAACTTTTTTTTAAAATGTTTTCCTAAGTATCATTAATCTAAAAATGTATCATGAAAGAGAAAAGAAGAAAGGATAGGCTGGGAGTCAAGAAACATTATTTGTCTTACATTTTTCTATCTGCAGAAGAAATGTAGAACAGAGAAATTTACCAAGGTTCCAAACATAATATGGCACTGACACCTCTGAGTCCTAAAATGCGATTATTGTTTATTGTCTTAAACCAATTTGCCATATACTGCAGGTGTTAAAGAGAAATCTATAAACATCAAAGGTAAATCACTAACAAGACTTTCTTGTTCTTACAAATGAAAAAAAATAAATCTATATTTCCCTACCTATTGATGTGGAATAAGTCTAAATAAAGGAAATTCATTGCTTCCAATGAGGTTTGCAGTGAAGCGGTGGAAGAACATAATTTCACATATCATAGTTAGTCTTCCATCTCTATACTTTAACAAATGTAATAAATAAGGCAGATTCTAAAACCAGCCCTACAAAGCCAGTAATCAACTCACAAGTTGCAAGAGAAACATGATTTTTTGAATGAAATAATGTCAGTGGAACAAGAGGATCTACAAATAGTCTCCTCAGGGTTGCGTAATGTTAAATCTACCCCTGTACTCTTCCTTTCAGCCTTCCATACTTTCAAGGTAATATTTAAGAGGAAAACAAGTAATAACAGGAGGAGTGCTTGTGTGTGGTACCTTCACCCAAGTAGCTGAACAGATCAGGGTCCATCTGTTCTGGTAAGACAATGATTTGGTCTCAAGTACTCATCTCTTTTACACTCACCCCCCTCCCCACGCCTTCAGAGGACGTGCACAGAAGGCAGGGTCAGACCTGTCAGTAACACCCTGTGCATTTGCAGAATGAGTACTGAAGAGTCGTTAATACAAGGCAGATGTGTTGCACTGGTACAAAGTAGAAGCTAGGTTGGCAAGCTCTCTTTGATTAGGTAAATAAATCATAGCTCCCCTTCTCCCTTTGTACCAGTTTGCTTCTTCTCTGTTAAAGAGAACAGTTGGCTTAAGCTAACTTAGATTTACTGAAATCAACTGCATTTTACTTCAGAGGAAGATCTGCCTCCAATACCTTTACTGTTGTTTTTATGTCAATTTACTTACCCTGATGAGGATTTAATGCACAGAATGCTCACGTGTCCTTCACTCTTCCATCTTCAGAGCTGCCATCTTGCCAATACACTAATTTAGACTGAGAGGAGTTCTGTGTATTATTCCTAATATGCATTCACAATGTGCAGTGTAATTGCTCCTTTGGAGCTGATAATGCTTTTTTATTGCCTAAAACCCAATTTGCTGTACTGTGTGGTAATATCATCATTGTTTTATGTTGTGAATACATGTCAGTATATACAGTTGGCCAAATTCTCCTATCAATTAGAGTTTGCATCCACGTACAATTGAACGTAAAGCCACAGAAACAAAGGGAGTCCACCTTATATCACCAAGACCAAATTTTGGCCTGTACATCTTATTGGCATTCAGGCTGCAACAAAAACATTTAAGTGTAGCATATGTAGAAAAGATGAGCAAAGCCTGCAAGAAAAATGCCTGAGGTAGCGTTAACTGGGAGCTCCCATGGAGGGAGTAGACATGGATTCAGGGAGCAGAAAGGAAGAAAAAGCCAGTTACAAAGGGCTTTGCAAACCCAGCATCTCTGTGTGTCTCAAACAGAACCTGTGTTCCCAATATGAAATGCTACTGTACAAAGTAGAAGATGCTTTTCCTACATCAGAAAGCCTGAGCATGTCACAGAAATATTTTTGGCAGAAGTAATACTTGCCTAGTAATCTATCAGCTAGCACATTCACCAAAAAAATGGGAGGCTGTGGTTCAAACCTGAGAAGTTTTGATACAGAGAGAGACTGGAAACAGTGCATGTCTCATTCTCACCTGAGGGCACTGATCCCTAGTCTAGAGCTACTGATTGAACCCCCTCCAGTTGCCTCTTTCGTGGGACCAGTTAGAGCTTGTTTAGGTCACATCTTACTGGGTCAAGGTGTGAGATAGGTAGAAGACAGGTCTGAGCTTGGGAACATGTATGAGCTGAGCACCCTGGGGGACTACTCTTTAAAACTTAGATGCTGGGAGGCTTCAGGGCCCCATCCAGGGACTGTATGTGCCAGTGGCATCTGGATGCTGAATGTGATGCCTGGGGGACTTCTCTGTGCTTAAGCTTTCCTTCAGAACCTATTTATTGAATAAATAAGGAATGAGACAAGAGTATTTCAGAGGCAAATAAAAACCAAACAGAATTATGAAGAAGAATGTGTTAGCTCATCTGAATCTGAACAGATCATGAATCACTGGCAAACTATTTTCAGCTTGAACTCAGCTGACTGGAGGATGAATTCATCCTCTGATCCATTTATATTTGGGAATGAAGCAGGGATCATACATTCAAAGCAAAGATCTCTGCCCTATCTAGGTCGGGCAGTTAGATGTAGATACTTGAAGGGAACTGGGAATCTTCATACCTTCTCAGTTTCATCTACAAAGGAAACTAACACATTGAGAAGTCGATAATTTTTTGATTTTTTTTTTTCTGATACCAGAGAAAATAAAAGACCATGGCAGGAAAACTATCTATTTGCAATAGAATTTTTTCAATATTATCTTTATTAGGGAATAAATATAGGTTTTATTTTATTTATTTATAAATTTATTTTGTGTTTGATTGGCATAAGTTGTCCCCTCAGAATACAGCAATTT
Source organism: Calidris pugnax (assembly GCF_001431845.1). Taxonomy (NCBI): domain Eukaryota; kingdom Metazoa; phylum Chordata; class Aves; order Charadriiformes; family Scolopacidae; genus Calidris; species Calidris pugnax. The sequence goes on from NW_015090978.1 coordinate 380,612, forward strand.
ACCGTTGCAAGACTATCATACCACAATCTCCATCAAAGAAACCTAAGGAATAAGCAGCTTTAGGAAACCTAAAATAAATAAACAGCAGTAGATTGCCCTAGGCACATGCTTTTGCTAATTTTGGTTTGTTGTTGTTCATGTCAGTTAGGTCCAATAAACTAGCTTTCTGGTAATGCTTTGCTTTCTTGTGTGACACTTCAAGAGCCAGCTGACAGTTTCCTGTGTTGTCATTAGATTTTCTAGTTCCATATGGGTGTGTAAGGTCCAACTTGTCTAATTCTCTTAGATTTCTTACAGCTAGTTTCAAATGATGCTTGGAACAAGGCCAATAGCAGAACCCTTTACATGTAGGTGTTACTTCTGTGTTTTGCCTCACAAAATGTTCAGAGGGAAGTTAAAAATGTTGCCTGTTTCACCAGTTTGCAAAAATATGCTAATTAGAGCTGGTTAAAGTGTGACAAAAATATGAGACAGTCAAAAAAATTAGAAAAGAAAGAAACAGAGAGAGAAAGAGAAACCTATGATTACGTTCCTGTGGATCTTTATTTGGGCATTAAAAAATACCTTTAGAGTATTAGGTATTAAGAAGTGAAGGCTGTTCCCATTTATTCCCAAGTCCTCTTCCTTGGACGCACTGTACAAAGCTTATTTCATACTTATATGAATCATGAATTTCTCTTCCAGACACTCTATTTCAGCCACTTTCTTCTCCCTGTATTGAAAGTGTGTGAGCGAAATCTTAGGCATTGTAAAGTCAGCAGGATTTTTTTCAGACCTTTCAGTGGGGCCATTAAAGTCTGGGTGACTGTAAAAGAGCACAACTGCACAGCCAGAACCTGCATACATGTTGTGAACATTTCTGTGTTTCACCCCAAAAGCATACTCTTATCTTTGCTCTGTTTAGACACAGATTGCCACCAGATATATTTTCCTTTCGTCAAGTCTGGAATGATATTTGCATTTATCTGAGAAGCATTGCAGAATAATTTTACAAAACTGAGTGGGTGATAAAACAGCATATGAAACTCAGTGTCTATAAATGCAAAGTAATACACATGCAGAAAAAAACCTCCCTAATTATGCATGTACAGCTATAGGTTGTTAACTGGCTCAGGAGGGAGGGCTTATCATCACTGTAAATAGTTCTGTAAAAAGTAATTTCAATGGCAATTTAAAATAGGCAAGTATAATGTTAAGAGTTGTCAGGAAAGGCCATGAAAATAAAACAGAAAACTGCATTATGCCACTTTATAAATCCATGTGCCTTTTAGAACACCACGGAAAGTAGGTTTTTTCTGTTTCAGAAAGGAAGTAGTCTAACTTTTATATATATATATATATATATATATACATATACATGGAAAGCAACAAGAATTGTCAGAATTGACAATCACTTTCTCTCCAAAGAGACAATACAATAAGAAATTTCATCTTGGAAAAGAGCTGAGGTGGAAGGGAAAAGAGGAAAAGAAAGGCCAGTGAGACCACCGATGGATCAAGGAGATAACCAGGGAATGTTTATTCACTGTCCCAAAACATAGGGACTGGAGTACTCAGTGAATTTATCAAGCAGCACGCTTAACACAAACTTTTCACACAGAGCATAGTTAAAGGGTGAAATTCTCTGGCACAGGACATTGGGAGATTGGGAAAAAAAAGAATCAATTTAGACAAGGTCATAGAGGGTAGTTTCATTGATGACAGCTACATACAATACTTCTACTGAGGAAGTCATTGACCTGCTGGTGAGTGGATACACCAGGAAAAAATGTTACTGCTTTTTCAAATGAGTCAAAATTAGTTAAATCAGGAAAGATTAGTGCCATAAGAAATCTTTAAGATCCTCTCAGAAGAATCAATAGGGAAATGCAACTGAGTGAAAAAGAATGTGAAGTATTGTAATGGAAATAAAACATCCAGCATCTCCCAACACATGAATTGCTAATTCAGGAAGAAAGCGCATGGTATCATGCATGTTGTTAAAAAAAACCCAAATCTGCAGCAATGAGGGGGAAAAATGGCAGAAAACAAGATGCTATGTTTTCTTAGTAAAAGTATAAGAAACACTGAAACTCGTCTAACATTATTGTAGAGCACACAATGATTTGGACTGTGTGCAGTTCTGGCCAACATATCTTGGATGAGAAAATATCAGTTAATGAGAAAAATGAAAAAGTCTAGGAAAGGGGAATGAAAATGATTACAACATAGAAAATGCTCACTGAATAGTTATTTGAAAAGACTGTTTAGTTCAGGAAGAAAAGGCATAAGAGAGCACATGATAGACCTATGTCATGGAAGTAACAGAAAAAGCTCAGCTCCACTTCATCAGAAAATGAAACAGAATACACAGCAAATTATTAGTTCTAAATTCAGATGAATTGCTAAGAAGAGTTATTTTTCCTTCCAGTATTGCTTAACCCACCTGATTTAAAACCACCATATGTTCAGACAGAGGATAAAAAAGGATAAGAATTATATACTGAGTGAATCAGAAGAGTATTATCAAACCAACATATGCCTTCTTTTTTCTTATGTGTCCTCTTTCCAGTACTGCAATGATGTCAGCAGAATCAACTCCTTTAAAGACCTGAAGCTACAACATTCAAAGGATCAACCTTTTATAGTATGTTCACCCCCAGTTGTCTGCTTTATAAAGAATGAAATTTTGAATGACAACAGAAGCCAACTTCACAGCTTGGAAGCTGTTTTTCCAAAAGTAGAGACTGGTGATGCCCAGGAAGGCTGAAGAGGATGATAAGCAGAGACAGTTCTTAAATTAGGGTTGCATGGCTAGTACGCTTGACATTTTATTGTTTTAGAGGCTTCTGTTTTTGTCAACTTCACTTTTCAAGCTTGTAGAACCGAGTCCATTTCCTGTCCTATAGTTCCCCAACCATTATAGGAAAGCTGTTTCCTTATTCAACTTTAACTGATTTCTCATAGATATTTTTCTACTTCTACCTTTTTCAAATTTTGATTGTAAAAAAAACCCTCTGAAAGTATCAAAATAATATATTTTAGAAATAAATAGCTGAATTTCCTCCCTCAAAAATACAATAGATGCCCTGCTTTTGACTTGGAAGCAACCCACCACTTGATAACATTTCACTTTGGATGCTTCCCTTTTGTACGTTATCTTATATAATCTAATCTTTAGAAATTTAGCTTTTGGAGTTGCTAATAATAACAGATGATTAATTTCAGCAGATCCTCATTAGTAACACTATTCATTTCAGTTCCTCATTAACCTGTCAGATAAGAGTGTTGGAATCACCATTGTAAGAATCAAAGCAGGTTCTAATAAGCTCTAATTAAGGTGAATTAGGTGTCACATGTTATCTTTCAGTATGAATGTTAGTGAATGGATAGCTTTCTGCTCAGATTCGGGTGCAGACACATAATCTTTTGGACTTCGTTGTACTACACCTCTGTTTGCAGAAATGGCAGTTATTATACTATAGCCAGAGAAGACCAAATTTGTTATGAAATAAAGTGCTATGCACACCATTTAGCAAACAGTTGTTGGGGAGGGACTCGTGTATTTCAAGCAGTCCTTTTGTAAACATTCATTCTTCATATTTGTATACATCAGCAATTTGGTGTATTCAACCTATAGGGGACTTCAGATTTAAATTAAGTAGTTAAGAGGTCATGGTCATGTACAAGGATGCATGAAGAGCTAAACTTGATGTACAGCAACATGACAGAGTCAGATTTAAAACTCTGAATGACAGCCATCTGGTTTTCATCAACACAGCAGCACTGAAACATTCTTAAGGCTCTGTCAGAGAGCTCACTGATTACCTTGGGATAAACTTGATTGAGTCCACCGAAGTGGGTCATTTAATGTTTCTGGGCTAGCTACAGAAAAAAACTGCCTCTAAAGTGCAACTGTGAAGTTCTAGCAGCATTTCTATTCACACAGACAACCAGCACAATATAAAGAGCTCTTCTGAAATACCTTATGTCCAACAAAAAAGAAAAATGAGGAGGGATCTATGGTTATTAGGATCATCCATGTCTCTCAGTTCATTACCAAGGACTCATCTGGTTAATTCACTGGAGGGGGTTGCAAGGGAAGAGGAGGGATAAATAGAGTTGCATGATAAATTAATGGTGTGTAATTGGAAAATTAATTACAGATAAGCATTTCTGAATATGTGTAATTCATGGCAATAATATAATTATGCCCACAAATCACATTTTTTAGGATGTTCTAAGTGCAGCTAGAATTTGCTGCCCACCTCTCTGCCATGTTCTTTTTCCCTTCCTTAGCCTTGATGTTGCCTTCCTGCCCTTCAGTACAAGCTGCCTGAAAGGATGTCTTGAAGTACATATTCAGAAAGTTTGGTTTGTGGGCATTAGGGCCCCACAGGCAACTCTAATTCAGTGAAATCCAAATATTCACTTATAACGATACTAAACTCCCATTGCTACCAGTGTCCTTCAAGACATAAAATTATCAATGAGTATATTGCTTCCCAGATATCAACAGATAGCCACAGAACCAACAAAAACTGGGCAATGAGAAGAGGGATGAAGGAGGTTTACTAACTTAGAAAAGGGTCAAAGACAGATTGGTAACTATCTTAAGCGAGAGAAGCAAAGGGGAAGAGAAAGACCAGAAAGGCACTGGGGAGGAAGAAAGACCGGGGAAAAGAGATGGAGATGTGGTCAAGATTGAAAGCATTTGCTGTTGAAAGTACCTGTTTGCAGATACTCATTGGTTCAAAATTCTCACCTTTCTGCCTCATGATTATATATAACTGGTCTCTGCTCAAAGATCTTATTTCCCATTTTACAGTTGGAGTAAAATGGAGTAAAATGCATTCAGCTGTTTCTGATTTCTGCCTGAGTGAAAACACTACACTTTTCTTTTTAATAAAGAAAGAGAAAAGTTGCTGCAACTGGATTTTTTCTTCTTAGCATAACTTAGAAATGACAAAACTTTGATGTATGAAACTCAGCATGTAACTAGTCCCTGGTGAATAGTACATATTTTGCTAGGTTGTATAAGATTTGATTGTAAAATAATGGAGTTATGAACATTTTAAAACATCCCCCAGAGCAAATGCAGTAGAAAATTCCATCGATGTTTAAAGGGAGTTGTTACCCATAGATATGCACATGTGCATAAAGCTGATTCTCTGTGTAACACAATACTTGAGCTACAGCAAAGGTAACATTTTTATAAATAGTCAATTATTATTCTGGATTACCTCAAAAGGTTTTTTTCCTGTCTTGCTATACACCTTAATCTCAATGCATTATTATCAAAATCATATGAAATTAAGATCTTTTCACATGGTCTGCCACACAAGATACAATGAGGTGCTCTGGATTGAGTGGTTAGTCACTGCTAGTGAGGTCAGGCACATGAACCTGGTCTGAACTCTTTGGGAAGTTCAAGCTATGGTTTTCTCCATTTGGTTTAGCAGAGTCAAACCTCAAATATCCATGAATGTGAAAAAAACATTACTTTTCTTGTATAAATAGAGTAAAATTATTCATTTTTGCTAATGATTTTAACAGAACTATGTTGCTGAAAGTTATATAATCTATAGATTTGATCTTGTTTCCTTTGAAATCAGGAACAATGGAATTGAGGCCCAAATCGATATGATGAAAACAGTGAAAAGATAAAAAGGTAAATATTTCATGAGGTGAATACACTGCTACTTCCTTCTAATAATTTATCTTGATATGAATGAGAAGTCATTGGAAAAAATTAGCTCATTTTGAAAAATGAGCGAGACTGTTTTCCTGGCACAAAACTTCTTTAGCCCACTAATGTGCAGCTGAGCTACCTCAGACTGTAAGCTATTCAAGATTTTATAAGCTAATCATGTTTGGGCCTTTTTTTTTTTTTTTTTTTAACAAGATGGATAATTTCCAAGGAAAACCCAGGTGCTGTAGGACATGATGTTGATGAAACATACAGTATGCCATAGGCCCTCATCAGGCTTAATTTAAACATGTGCTTAGGTTTAAGCATTAAGTATTCCCTCTGAAGTGAATGGGTTTATTCACATCCTTAAATTTAAATAGGTGCGTAGGTGATTTTCTGGATTGGGGTCTGAACCCTTAGGAAGGTGTCTGCTGCAACAGATGTCCATTTGGAGAAAATGGAAAGGGATCCCCACACCAGACACAGTAGTCACTCCTGTTCCTGGGATACGCTTTGTAAAGACAGGGCAAGTAGTAGCACTTGAGTAGCCACTTTGTTATTTGGAAATTATTACATATAATTAGCTGTCATAACACGGGTCCAGACTGTTCATGCTGATAAAAGGTAACATAAGTTTTAAGCTTTTGAGACTGTCGCACAGGAACAAAATTAATATATTCAGAGTTAAATTCAAGTGGACAATTTCTCTCTGTTTTGGACTTCTTCCTGAATATCACACTATGGATTGGCCAGGCCTCTGAAAATTTCTCTTGCGTTTTCACTTGTAAAAAACAGGTAGGGTTTTTATTTTTCAATTTCTGGTAAAGTCCTAGGTATGGATAAAAATTGAACACAGCATTTGAGTTCATGGGACCACAAACTCTGGACACTTGCTAAGGGCCATTGTGGAGTGAAAAGTAATTGGTATTACAATTTACAGAACAACCCTACAGGGTACCTCATGATGGAAGGTCTTATACATTTGTAAGTTATTACTGATGTTAATGTGATTAAACAATATAAAGTTATACTACCATACTGGGAGAATAAATTGTAGCAAATATTTTTACTGATTTTTCCAAATAAATATTTTTCTACTATCCTGGCACACTGTCTGAATTCAGCTTAGAAAGGTCTTCTTATTTTCTACCTTTATTCTGTGTGCTTTTGATTATAATGCAAATTTGCTTGGCAACAGCCACAGTTCAAATTTTTATTCCATGCATATAATCTTGATTTAGAAGTAGAAAACCCAGGAGTGTACTTTTCACTGCATCTGTTTTTGTTGTTCCTTGAGACGCATGCAATTGGAGAGCATCTAGCATATGAAAGGATATATTTGAAAAGGTTAAGATTTAATTATAAATGACACAGGCAAACTCACAATGTGGAGTATTTGCAAAAGAAAACAGGCTTCTATTTAACACGGTTGCAAAACAGCCTTAACAGCGAGTAATGTTCATTGATTTGCCATGTTTGATATACTAGAGTATACAGAATGCTGTTTGAAGAGAGACAACACAGAAACATCCAGCATTTTGACTTTGGCTTTAATAGGGTTGTCTTGATTACATAGAACAAGCAATGATAAGCTTGATTAAGTGACTTTATTTCATTGAGGTCTTTAAATAGCTGAGTACGTAATTTGTAGCTTAACCTACTCAGTTACCTTTGTGTTACCATGGCAATAAAATACACACTGGAATGACATTTGACATTCTTTTAATTTTTGTAATTTGCAATCAAGACAGCTCTATGAGTATGCTTTATTTTAAGATGGCTTGGGAATAACAGAAATGTAAATAACATTTTCCCAGTAGCCATAAATCATAGTAAACTGTATGTATTGGTTACATTTGCTTTTGAAAACAAGTATATGACTTGGAATCACTTCAATAGCTCCCTGTGAACATCAATTTAATGGTCAGTGTCAGTCTGAAACACAAGTAGAATATTTGCACTTAATTGAAAAGGAGCTGGAAAGTAGATAGAAATCACCACCTTGGTCATTGTCTAAATCCCATTTCCTGAATACTGGAGTTCTGGTTGCTTTTCTCATAAAAAATAGAGAAACGCAACCAAGAAGAGCCACATGTGTGATCAGGTGTGTGGAGTGGGTTGCACATACATAGCATGATACTGCTTGGATAAGAGGTGGCATGACCTATAAAATGAGTGGCAGTGAGACTATTCATGGCTTCTCAAAAGAAAGAAGGGGTTGCAAGTTTAAAACATAAAAGGAAATATTGTTTCATGGGACACATAAAAATGAAGACTATAGAAGTATTCCCACAGAAGTGTATAAATAGGTTTAAAAAGGAACTAGAAGGTTTGCTGGTGGCTATTAAACATAACTGTCTAAATGCGATCTCTTGCATAGAAAGTCAATAAATTACTGTGGGGAACAAGCTATAAGAAAATGAGAGGAGACCAATAATTTCTTTCATGACCTTTTCCTTTTTCTAAGGTGTCTGCTTCAGGTAGTTTTAAGGCATAGGATACATGTTTGATGCACCTTTCATCCAACCCAGTCTGGCAATTTCTAGCAAATCTCATCTGGTAACACGAAAGCATACATTTTAAAGGTCAGTCACATCAAAATAAGTGTGCTCTAGATAATATAATAACTTCAGCATTTAAGGACACCTAATTTTAGACAGGAAAAGCTACTGCAACAGATTACCACATTAACTGTGATGATCTGAAAAGAGATCCTGGAAATTTGCAAGGTCCAAAATCTGAATCACTAAATTAAAATAAGTTTTGCAGGGGTAGTTTTCCAGTTTCCAATGCTGTCTTCTGCCAGGGTAATGCTTAAATCTCCTTTGAGGCTCTTAAAATACTTTTGAGGGGAACATTTTCCCCAGGTACTCAACCATTCTTTTGGAAAAATCCAAGTACTAATTGCTGCAAACACAGTCAGCAATTGTGTTTCCTGGCATACAGGAACGGAGCAACTTACAACACTTCTTGTCTAGATTTTTCCAGTCTCAAGGGGAAAGACTAGCTAGAGTTTTTGACTTTTGGAGTCTTTTGGAGTATTTTGACTTTCCAGTCAGAAGTGGCAGTCTAAGCAGCCTACTCTTCTCTGTAGGCAGAAAAATGGTCCCCAACATAAAGTAACATCAGAGCAGTTGATATGGTCAGAGGACTGGTAAGGTGACTCTCCAGCACCAAGTAAACCAATAAGGCTCTCTGACTTCCAAGGTACTTAACTCGAACTCGGGATCCATGGAATCACAGAAATGCTCTGAAATCCACTTGTCCAGTTCAAATGCAGATGTCATGGTCACAGGACCATGATGAACTGGAACAGAATGGGAATCCTCGCTCCAAATGCTATGGTTCCAGCCTGCGCTCAAATACAACGGCTATTTTCCTTTGGATCAGCTACTTAACAACAATACTTAAACATTTAATTAACTTCATTTGGTTACATTAGTTAAATGTGTTACTGAACATCGATTCCTTAATTCTCACAAGACACCTATTAGGCAGGTAAATAAACATTAGATTCCCTGTGCTACAGATAGAAGAAGTGAATGTTTGAGTAACGTGAGCAAGGCCAGGCAGCCAGACAAGTGGTAAAGCGTTATTTAAAAGTCGAGACTGCTTGACCTGTCTGTCCTCTGGGGCTGTCCTCCGCAGCTCAGAGCTTCTCATTTCGATTTCACTTTGCTACACAATTTAACCAGGACTGCTAATTTGACCTGTTTGTCTTGGGTTGCTTTGGTTTCTCACTGTGGTTCATTATCAGAAAGCTGTGTGTTAATTCTGTCCTCCTTGCAGGAAGGTACAGTGGAGCATCAGACATGCTGCTCAAGAGTCTGGGAAAATGATGGGAACCATCATACCTGGGTGTCCCAGTGTTCGTGTGATCAGTATTTGTTCTGGAGTCTGCTCCTGGAGTAACCCTGCTATGAGTGGTGCCTGGGAAGTGAAGAGTTCACTAAAAAGCGAAAGACTCCCTATTTCATAGATGACTTTTTCTGGAAAAGTGTGATACAACTGAAGAACATTAGCACACAATACAGCAATCTTTAACAACATACACTATACAAAAATCAATGTTTTGCTTTTAAATACAATTTGAAATATGTTCATAAAGCAAATGCCTTTTTATCATTATAAGATGCTTCTCTTCAGCTAAGAATAATACAAAACAATAGGTCTCTTTTGCCACAACAGCACTACACAGCAGTATTTTGCCTGCACCAGCATTTTTCTTAACTTTGCAGTCCCTCCCAAGGTAAAGTCTTATATACTGTAATGTCAGTGAAAAAAATGTCAGCATTTTGTGGTGCTGTCAATTGATATCCAATAGAATTAGAATAAGGAGGCCAGGGACTGCTGGCTGCTGTCGCTCTGACATTGTCATGTTGTGGATCCAAGGAGAAAAAGCAGACACAAGGATCCTCTTCTCTCTACAGAACAACTACGTAATTAATTGCCTCCAAAGGCCTGGCAGACATTTTGAAGTATTTAACAGGTATATTTGACAATGAGTTATGTAGATGGATATTTACTCCTGCATGTGTCCTATTATAAATAATAGCCCTAAAGTAACTTCCAAACTCACTGACTACACTAGTAGGCACAACTGTATTCAACTTTCACAGGCACTTTTATAAGGCAAATATATTGAAGTTCAGAGAAACTGAGTATGGAGCTGCCTGCTCACATCTACTTTGTGGTTACCTGAAAATAAGTCCTGATACCACCGGAAGATGAGATTCTGCAATTTTTCCAGAAAATTTTTAGACAGAAAGACTGCCCAGGGACTGGGAAGGAGAGGTAGGAGGGAAAAAAATGGGGAAGGCTACTGGGTCTTCAAACAGGGCAGGGCTAAGAGGTTGTTAGGTTGCAATGACTGAGCAATGCTGCGAAGATTATCAGACTTTCCTTGTATTGTGTTTTGTTTCTTTGCCTGGCAGAGACATCTTCACTCTTTTGCTAGTTTTCTGTTCTTAGTGATTAAGTATGAACTAATGAAGACAGTGAAAAATAAACTCAAACCCCAAGTTAATACACTGGAAACAATGGCCTTGCTAAGGTCCACTCTTGTGGACATAGGAAGGACATAGAAAGCAGCATGGATTATCTTCCACTCTTCTTCCAAGACAGTTACCAAGTATTTTAATACCCCAGTGATAAAATGAAGATTGGTGTGGAGAAACACTGCAGTTATAACTAAATATTTTTGTATGGGATGCTTTTTAACACATAGCAAGAGGAATACAATTTATTTCTGACTAAGGCTCTGATTTGAAAGCTGTTACAGACATCAAGACAAGTACCTAACCGGGTATCATACTTACTAATTTTTTCCCCTGACAAAAGCAGACTTATCTGCACCTGTTGGTAGAATTCCATAATATTTCATTCAGTGTTGTTAGGTGGTATTGATGGCTTGTAGTAAACTGCAGATAGTTAAAATGAGTTAATGTGGTAGGCATACAATACATTGTTGACCTCTGCAGATAAATAATGCTCAGCATAGCAACACAGACTGTGTTCCCAAAAGCAATAACCAGGATGTTGATGGAGTTTAATAGGATGAAGAAGACAAACACAAATGTGCCCTTCACAGCAGGGACAGAGGGACAGACCAAACCTGGCCAGAACCTTGATACAGACTCAATTAAAAAAAAAAGCCCAAAAAACCCACAATATTTGCTACGGCAGCCACAATTAATTTGGGTGAATATGAAGAAGGAAAATTAGTTGGACGTTTGACCCTGGTCTACAGTATTATAATAGTACATATTTTCAAGCTTTGACTTTTTTGTCAAAGGTTATATCAAATGACAAAACAAAATATTCAGAACTTCAGAGTAACTGCTTAATCCTGATTTCCCAGCCTCACCAGTTCCATATTCTTCCCACAGATAATCAAAGACCCAATGAGCTGATCCTGTCATCTCCACTTACTACAAATATATTCATCTAATCAAGGAAAGGTAAAACACAGCATTGCATTGAGTCAATTTTTAAGTCCATCTGACAGAATGAATAGAAAATAGACTTCAAGGACTAGATTGAGCCCAGCTGAAAGTGCTGAAGTGCTCCTCTCTCCAATCAATCATGAAAGCTAAGGGTGGAAGGTAACAGCCAGATTTCTAACTTAATTACATTTTTAAAATGCAGACAGTGCGAAATATTTAAAATTGACCCAAAACTTTACATATTTTCTCATTAGGTATTGTGAAATAATTATTAAGTAGGGCTATTGAAGATGTTAAAAAAATATGAAAAATGCTGATTAAATTGTTACCAGAAAAAATAGCTTTTTTTGTGAGCTGTCCACAAATGTTATCCTTACTGGCATGCAAAAAAACCACAAATACATTGTACTGCAACATGAAATTGTAAAAAAGTCTTATTTCTCACCTCACATGTGGCTGGAGTTCCTTTTTTCCTCTCTGTCTGTTTATGCAAACGTAAAATATGAATAGCTGTTTGAGAGAGAGCTACCTTGGCAGAAATGACAAACAGAACATCAATAAATCTATATAAACTTGACATCAATAAAGGTTTCAAAGTCATTGATGAAAGACAGATGGTCAGACTGACAGATGGTCAGATGTTTTGGCCCAGGACTGTATGGAAGCATCCTTTTGTGCGAGCTGGAGCACAGTGGTATACAGGAAAACAGAATCATAGAATGGTTTGTGTTGGAAGGGACCTTTAAAGATCATCTCGTCCAACCCTTCTGCCATGGGCAGGGACATGTTTCACTAGATCAGATTATTCGAACCACCATCCAACCTGATTTTGAACACTTCCGATGATGAAGCATCTACAACATCTCTGGAAAACCTTTTCCAGTGTCTCACCACCTTAATTGTAAATATACCTATTAGTCTGTCCTGTAAGTACAAGATTTGGAGTCAAGTGGTCTGATCACTGTCTTTTGTTGCAATTTTAATACCCCTCTAAGATACATTTTTTTAAATTCCAGGAGGGTAGTATGATATATAGTTGGATTTGGGATGGAAAACAGAAGTTAATAGCACTGGTAACTTATTTTCTATATATAAAAGTACTTAGTACCAAACCTTGGACTAGAGAAAATTTTATGTGAGGTGATCTTTTCATAAACTGAATATTTGACACAGAGGATGGGTCTTCATTTTTGATTTCAGTTACACTATCCATTTCAGTTACAGCTTCTGATGTTAATTATATGGGGAATAAGGAACCTATACCTATGCTGTTGTATACAAATAAGGAAGAGAAATAGTATTTTAAAGTCTAGGTTTGTTTTGTTGATGCCAATGGCAGATTTGCCAATGGCTTCAAAGTTGTAACATCAAGTTTACAATAAAGAGGTACAGTGATTTTGAGGGAGAAAATAATAACGATAAAAAAATATTATCTCCTTCAAACAATAATGGCAATGTCCAAATTTTAACCTCTAACTTTAGACTGTAAGGAATGAAAATTCCTCCGTGGAAATTTTCATTAATTTTAGAAGAAGATTATTTTCAAAAGTGTGACTAATTCTAGTTGTTTCAATGTTTTGTAGAAAACCATTTTAACCAGAAAAATAAATCATTTAATGGATTTGAGTATATTAAGAAATGCAGAGCAACAGTTTCAGTTCTGGAAGAATTGTTCCTGGAAACACTGAGCAGATAACCTAAATACAAGGCTATATGGCTTTCCCTCTGAAGACATAGATATAAAATTGGGTACTCTAGGCTTTGTGTATTTTTAATTCTTTTCTTTTGTCAGGTAATAATCATATTGATTAATTTTCTAGTTAGCAGAAGTTGTATTTTGGTGAACTGTAAACTACTGAGAAAAAATAATTGCCAATCATTGGATAAAGTACATTATTAGAGGTAGAAAAAACAATGCATCCATGAGCTAATGGAAATAAAACCAATAAGCCCTGAAAACAGCAGAGGAAACATTAATTCAGTCAGTGCCCTTTCAGTTCGCCTTAGGAATCATGAGTAGCAATTTGAAATCCTGTTTTTCTCCTGGGAAGAAGTGATGCCTGGAATATGATATAAACTATACTGATCAAATAAAAAGGGAAGCCGCAGGCTAAAACACAGAGAAAGAAGTTACAACAAAGAAAAACTGCTAGTTATATGAAATGACACATTTATACACCGGCAAAGCAAAATTAGAATCCTCTCCATTTACTTTAAATCAGCTGCAGAAGAAAAATAGCTGTATTACAGAGACCAGACAACAGAGTAACATAAAATAAAGGATTATTTTGAGTCATCCCAGAGGATATCTTCCTAAATGTGTGCTTAGGATCTGCAGATAAAATGGTATGATTGTCTCATTTTTGGATATAAAAAAAATGCTTGCAATAATCTATTACTGTAATTATATAATATTAGAGAGATTTAAAAAGAGAGTATAAGTAAAAGTCTGTAAGTAAAAATCATCTGCAAAACAATTTTCTCTTGAAAAAAGCTACCAAATAAGAGTAAAAAAATCTTTACCTACAACAGAAGAATTACAGACTGAGGGTTTCTTAATCTCTGGTAGCCTGAAATCCCTTATTCAGTCTAGTTTGACTGATATGAAGTTTTCAGGTCTACATTGTTCAAAGAAAGAAGAAAGGTATACTTAATAAGTAACAGTGCTGTAGGAAATCACTGACGGTTCCAGAACCTGGGACACAATGATAAATTAAGAGGCAAGACAAAATGGTGAATTTATTTTTACCAACGTTGTCTTCGAAATCTGCTGCATGCTAAACCATTCCTGGTTTATCTTCAGTATGACATCACATTTACAATAACAAAGGAACAGTGCCTCAGAAATACTCTAGGTGTTTGCATTTGCTATTACAAAATGGAAGTTTTGCAGCAGAGGTGTGTTCTTAGTTGAAAATTTTTAGTAAAATGCATCAATTCCAAATTTTAGTTCTGAAAATGATATTTCTGCTAATTAAGGAGCAGCATGCAATGGGTAAGTTGAGTGGATTCATAACATAGTAGGTTTAGATGGGATCAAGCACCTGAACAACAGGAGAACCCAAGATCAAGATCTTACATCTGCATGAAAACTTACAAAGATTTTTTGTTATACATGCTTTAAGCAAATAATCCAAAAGCCTAATAGAGGTCAATTTAAGCTACTATTCCCATCAGTAATGGCTCTGAGAATAAACATCAAGGCAGATGGCAAAAGAAATAGTCCACATCTGTGTTATACTTTTGATGAGGAAGAGTGTAGTAAAAATGAGTTTTGCTGAAACCGCAAAGATGCACAGGGGCTGAGACAGATGTAGGGAGTGATGCAGGTGAGCTGTTTTTTGCCAGGCACTTCTGCTATTTTAGGTAACAGAAAGGTAGAGAAGTTTTATGTTGATTAGTTGCTGAAGTGATCTGGACTCTGCCAGGCAAATGATTGCTAAAGAGAATATAATGAGAATGATTTAAGGTATAATTGGAATAATACAATTTCACAGTGAAGCAACAAATGCAATTGTTAAGTGAGTAAGTGGTATTGGTATTTCATTCCACCATCATTTGTGTTTCTTTCTTATTCTGGTTGGAAGGGAAATTAAAGTTTTAACTGAACACAT
Source organism: Calidris pugnax (assembly GCF_001431845.1). NCBI lineage: Eukaryota > Metazoa > Chordata > Aves > Charadriiformes > Scolopacidae > Calidris > Calidris pugnax. The sequence goes on from NW_015090978.1 coordinate 395,842, forward strand.
TGGGCATGATATGAAATTAGATGCTATTTTCCATAGGTCACCTACCTACTCATTACCACAAATGAGTGGTGCTCTCTGAAAAAAAACCCATTATCTCAGTTAATTTGGTGCTTTTGTTAATGTTTTCTTTCCCTCGATTCAAGTTATGGTCCTACTGGTTGCACATTATTTACACTTTTCTGTCAACAAAGAGCTGCAGGTTTTCTCAGGGACTTCTGAATCAGGTGCAGCTGTGTTTATGGAGAACACCTCAATCTCACACGTTGTACAGATAGACCCTGGTACCACAGAGACATGATGTTAAGGTGGAATCCTGAGGTATGTCCTCACCTTTTTGGGTGTCCAATTTGGAACATGTACAGTGTGTTTTCCCAGAATATTAAAGATGTTTACATTGCTTGATAAATGCAAAAGTAAGCCGCCCTGATGTCAGAGACAGCAATAAGCTCTGAAAACTGCCAAATCACATCACCAACATCTCAAACTGAGTGCTTAGATAACAAGGACTTTTAATGGACTTCAGGTAATAAATTGGTTTAAACAACTAAATCATCAGGGGGAGACTAAGTAACTAGCCTGATTTTAGCTAGATGAGTAAAAATATTTGTGTCACTATTTGTGTCACTCTTCCTTGCCTCATTCACTATATAGCTTTGAAATTCTATGAAAGGTGGGGAGCAATTTAGAAGACAATCGTTTATAAGAATGTACTTGACTATTGTTGCAGAGGTACTTGCAAGCTAAGGAAATATATCACAAAATCTAAATTTAGTGGGACATTTAATAGGGACTGTAAATGGTAATTAATTACATTTGAATAAAAATTCCTTACAAGAAAAAAAGGCTAATATCGATCTCTTTCTGTAAATGTGCATATGTGACTGAACGTATTTATGTGTCCGTTTGCTGTTGTTCCACGTTTACATGTATGTATAGATGAATGTTTTTCTGCACATCACTTTTATTTTCAGAATAAATCAGTTATGTACTTGGAATGTTTTTACAGAACTGCATATTGACTCTTTTAGAATACATATTCTAAAGTATTTCTGTTTGAATACCTGAAATTTAATTTGCAACACATATTTATGTGTTTATTTCATGTATACAGTATGAGTAGCAGACTTGGAAATCTGTTGCCTGAAACCTAATCCATGGGAAGACACCCATTTTGTAAATGAAGACTGATGTCACTGAGATGTTAAGGCCATATCCTGAAGTATGACTACTTTTTTTTGGGTGTCCAACTTGAAACTTCTGCTATCTGTTTTCTTAGAACATTACAGAGTTCTGCAACACTTCAAATAACAGTGACTTGGTACCAGTCTGCAAAGGAGCTGATTTTCCTCTATCACTACATTGTGTATTTCCAGCAGAATAAGGGCTGAAGCATCAAAGTAGGTTACTGGGTAGCAACAGATAGATTAATCTGCCCAGAAAATAGGATCCTCTGATCCAGCTGGCAATGTAGGACTCAGAGGATGATTAACAGTTGTTTCATGTGTCTGCCAAATAACATAAGAAAAGCATCAGACAGCCCTCCAAAGATTATATTGGGGTAGAGAGAAGCTATTGTTCAGAGCACCCGAGAATAAAAATGTATTTCTAAGTTGTCAAAACTTACGACTGAAACAGGGAAAAGGAACTGACTGTTTTAGGTAGAGTTCAACATTTAAAACTGAAAACTCTCTAGGGCTGCTCTGTTAATCATCTTCTCTAGAGAACTGAAAATAAGGGGCTACAAATGAAATAAAAGAAACCCTGCTTGCTTAACCTTCTTACTGAAGTCAAAACCATGACAAAAAAGATCTAAAAAAACACTGAAGACACCACATTCAGCTGTTTGAAAGTAGCTGTAATGAGGGCTTGTAACATCTCATTAGGAAACTGTCAAACCCCAGGTTGCTTTATAAATGGACAATCATGAGCTGCAATTACAAAAGAGTGGGAAATACAGTGGTAGAACCAAACATTGCAGCAGGAGAGGACAAGGTGCACAGCGTGTGCTGAGAATTGAGCCTTCCTTAAAGTTCTTCAGAAAAATCTGTTAAAGGAAATATTAGGGTAACTCATAGGCAAAGGAAGAAGAGCAACATTTTAGCCACTATTCCATTGCGACTGGAATCTCTGAATAACATCAATATAGCAAAGGTCTCAGGTGAGTAGCTTCAGATATTTGACCCCAGGAAAGCACTGAATAAGACTTTTACAGTTTTGCTATAATTACATATTTAGCGTAGGGATGACAGTCTGGCCGCGGACATACAATTTTTACTGAGCCTACAGAAAAGAAGGCATAATGTTTCCTGGGAAAGTACAAAGTTAAACCCAGTCAATGATTGTTGAATAGCTAAAAGGTGGCAAAAAGCAGTGAATATTTAAGAAGGAAAATCACTTTCCCCCCTTATTTTTTCTGACTAAATTGCAATTTGTTATCAAAAGTATTTTTCCAATAAGTGAATAGTTAGGGGGAAAAAAGAAATACTACCTGTCTCAGAAGAGAGGTTATAATTGGTCATTCAAGAACAAACTTCAGTGTAAATGCACATGCAATCCACAGTCTCTGTATATGGTATGACATAAACAAAGTCTTCCATGCCATTTAGTTCAACAATTACATACGGCATGTTCATGCTCACTCCTTATGTTCTAGCTAATTTTCCGTTCATCTGACAGTTAAATTCCCTGAATTACATGCAGGGCAGATTTCCTGATTAGAACAGGTTATTAGAGTTTTCCCCCTGCATATGGCAAAATTAGTCAATCATAAAACCAAAGCATGAGTGTCACCATTTTGTGGCGCTTGTGACTGTTTTTCATACATTTTTATTCTTGATAATGATACCTGTGATCTTCAGAGACCTGTTTGATACTGACAACGCAGAGCTTTTAAGCATCTTGAGGAAGGGAAACTGAAAGAGAAAACCAGGAGCCTGAGACTTGATATGACGTTACACAGAGCAAATCTACAGCTCAGATCTCGACCAAGCTACACATGTTCCAATGTTTGAGGCCAGCCACAATGCCAAGTGTTCAGAGCTCAGGTTCATGCTTTTGTATGAAGTGACTTCTATTTCTTTTGGTGTAAGCCACTTCCTCTGTGCATATTTTCTCTAACACATTAATTAGCTCCCTAAGTGGATACATACAGTATCTAGCCCAGCATATCAAGTGAAAGATACTAGGCCCTGTTTCTGGAAATACCCAGTATATTGCTGCTCTCCAGATGAAATTAAATATTGTAAATTTTCCTTAAATAAGATACCTGTTCTTTGGAGTGTCTTTGCTTCTGTTCCTACCTCAGTAATAAACAATGGTTCTTTTTAGTTTTGTGCATAGCAGCCTATACATAAAAAGATATAAACTGATATCCAGAAAGTCTTCTCTACAAAACATAAAATTTGTGTAAATTTGAAGGAATTTAATTTTCCTAAAAATGAACTATGAAAGAAGTGCATGTACTTACTAAACATTTCCATGCTGCAAGCTAAACTAAACTGAAATTCCAAGCTTTCATCCTGAACAAAATACTCAAAGGCATATTTTTGTTCTAGAACACAAATCGCTGATAGCTTAAATTAGAAGTCTGAAGTCCAAATGACATGCCCCAATTTGCTCTCTTTCATCACTCGAGTGCATTCACAGTTAACAGTTTAACAGAACTTGGATTTCTTTATTCTGGAAAGATAAGATCAGTCTTTGTGGATCATTCTCTGTCTGTCAACCAGTAAAAACTTCAAAATGTTTATGCAAACCTTTGAGTTTCTGGAAATGTAAAGTCCTCCTACACTACTAGATGTTGGATTTCATCCAGTTCTTTTGGTGTATGTCTGGTAGGCATGCATTTATCAACAACTGGTACTCAGAGAGAGATTTTTACAGAAACTGGAATGAGAAACTGTATATATCTCAACTCTGTTAGTGAACCGTAACAGTTCTACTGCTGGTTCAAGGCTTTTCAACCATGTAGGCAAAACTCAGAGTCATTGCCCTCGGAACGGGGAAGGAAGAGGATCCGGCGTGGATCCCAGAGGACAGTGCTCTCAAGACGCAACTTGGGGAATATGAACATCAGGGGAATTACTCATGATTCTTCTATGTGCATTTTGTTATATTATCCATTGTGCTATGCATCTGCCTACTTTGCTAATACTTGAGGCCATTCATGGTAGCATTTCTCCACATATTACTTTGTAAGTTGGTACTATAACATGGTGGACAGCTGAAAAGAAGGCAGAAAACAGCAAAATATTAGAGCAAAATAGAAGAATCATAGCAGTCTACGTTATAAATCCTGATTTTTTTTTAATTGTCTAGTGTTATTGGTGTTTGAAGTGATAATAAAATTGTGAAATACTTTGTTCAGAGTGGGAATAATGCTGGCGTGGGCAGTACAGAACTTCTCACTGCAAATTAAATTCTGCCTACATTTCAGATCAGCCCAGATTGCTTATTAACAGAGGCTGACAATAACATTGCAGGAAATTTGTCACAGGAATAGATTTCTATCATTCATATGAATGACAAGTCAGTTCAAGGTTGCAATCTAGGTTGAGACTTAGTCCAAATCTCCTGAGGTTAAATACCAGCATTCTTGCGTAGTCTGGATGAGAAAAACTGAAACACTAAGATGGTCTAATATGCACCAACCACCTTTCAGCTTGAATGTACTAGAAAAACTCAATTACAATTTTATACTATTTTAATTCAATGCAAAACCATAATTTTACCAGACTACAAGGAAGTTCAGCTTCTATCAGCACTCTTCTTTTGTACATGATAAGTGAAAAAAAGATTATCTCATGTTTGCATTCAATACAAATATTAATGATTAACAGTTTTCTTTTCCTATTGTACATTTCATTGCCCTGCCTATGCTAACATATTCTGTCCAAGGAAATACTGTTCGGTATGGGTGGTCAGAAGAGGTTTTTTTATTTGGTCTATTCTTGACATACGATTTATGTATCAGATTGAAGTATATATTCATATTTGATAAGATATCTCAAAGTTTAGAGGTGGTCAGACTCAGAATTTTTTTTTAGACTAGTTCTTCTGCAATGAGGTACAAAAAACATTGAAAAAATTATGTTCTGGATATGAAATTAGTTTCCTTGTGGTACAGTGTAGTATTTTGTATGTGATCACATGTGTCCAACTTCATAGATAAAGGCATTGCAATATTCATACTGTTAAAAACTGGTAGTTAAAACTCTGAGCTGTTTTCATTTGAACCAGAGACATCCACAACTTCACCATTTTCTTGGTGATCTGGACCTAATATTTTGGGTCTCCCCACTCTGTAAAGAGAACTTGCGCAGGAAGCCAGAGCTGAATCCAGGTTTACCAACTTGGTATATCTAAAGATCTATTTGGTCGTATTATCTCAGCAATGGTATTACAGTTTACAATCCCCATTTTGCTGTCAACCCAACCAGTATCACACCTAGGGATGCCAAAACTGACTCCACATCCCCCCATTTTCTCATACATATGAGTAATCAAAGCAAGCCAAAAATAACAAAAAGAGACTCTTTTCACACTTTCTACTTAACAGTTCACCTATAATGTTTTAGGTAATGAATACCTGGCACAAACTTTAATGGAAGCACCAATATTTAAAACATATTTTAACATTTGTTAAACTCAAATTTCATAATATCATGCTAATTCAGTGTAATGATATTGACATAATCTGAACAAGCATATAAAACATATCTCTTGGGAAAGTTGTAACTTGCTAGTATTGGAAAAGTCTGTAATAGTAACAAAACCGAGGATTGAAAAGGAGCAAGCAATGAAAAACCTCTGTTTTCAATAGTCTTCAGGAGTTTGCATGGCAAGAAAAGACATTAAGGATAGGAAAACTAAGATTATGCTATAAAATTGTCACACCACCAGGAAAAGCAATGGAGAGAGCTAATAATTTGCTATAATCAAAAAGAAAAACAAACAAAAAAGCCGTAAAGTAGGTGCTCTGAGTAATGGATATCTTTCAGCTTCAAGGGGTGGATGTTATTCATGCAGATATACCACAGGAGAGGTCCAGGAACAATAAATAATGAATCATCAACACAGGATGTGTGACCTGATATATTAACTACCCAGATGGGAAGGAAAATGTACCGTTGCCTCTTGGAAACTTCATTACCCTTCTGACTTACATAAGCCAAATTTCTTGTCCTTGTTCTGCTTAGCAGCTCCCCTGACAGCAGCAAAGCTTTCTGGTCTTTATTGATGTGAGAACACTGGCCCCTTTATCTTAGATGCAGTATACTACAGCAGAATATGTACAGTATGATAGGTTAACAAGACATTAGAAGATATTGAATAATATAATTGTTAACACTCCAGTTTAGACCCATCTCCAAACCTTCAGGCCATTGACCATTTCATGGCAAACATAGAATGAACTAGAAATTATTAATTCAATTCTCAGAAACTGTAACAAAACCATCTACACTAGTCTTCAGATTTTTAACATTCACCTGACTGCCACACAAGTTCTGTACAGTTTTTACTGAATCTTAACTACAAAAGAAACAGTATGAGTAGCAGTTTTGGACAACAGGAACCATTATTTGAATATTAGCAGCTGAGAAGCTAATCTTGTTATCATTTTTTTTTTTATTGAAAGGTATTCTATTGGAAACAGTGAAAAAGTGCAGTAGGGTGCAGCCAGATGATTTTGTTGTAATTAAAATTTAAGTGATAAAATCTGTGTAGAACAAGACAAAATAAGAAATGAGAAAACACAAACATGGTGAAGTTAACCATTACTAACAGCATCACCAACTAGAAAAGAAGAAAAAAAGAAGAAAAAAGAAGTAAATGCTGCTTTTTCCTGTGGACACTTGCCTGTAAATCATGGGAAGAAACAACCATTTTTTTCAGAATACCATCATGATAGCAGCCTCTTGGATTGAATTCTTTTCATCTCACAACCTGGAGCACTACTGATATAACCATAGCTCCAAGTACAGGCTCTAACCTACATTTTGGACCCTGCATCAAACCACAGATGCCAGAGAAAGTTTGATTCTTATTAATTTTATTTTTATTTACTTTCAGTGAATTCAGTGAACAATCTTAAATGCTATCAGACAGTTGATTTGTACTTGATAATGCACTCACTTGAAGATATTTACTTTGTCCAGTTTAACTATTCATATTATTGCAAAGTGTTTACAGAAATTCCACTAACCAAAAGGATTAATGAAAGATACTTTAGGCCTATGATAAAAAAAAAAAAGTTAGATTTACAGGTAGCATCATTTGCTGCCTCCCAGCGTCATGAATAGTGCCCTTGTTGGCTTCAGGATTTAAAGGATTTAGCAGAAGATTTATCACTTCACTTCAGCAGATAATCCTGCCACATATCAAAGTTACAGTGGCTGGATTTTTGTCCGTACTTTACATTTCTGAGGTATAAATATAGATAGAGAGAGATAAACAAAGGACTTCACACTTTAGGACTGTCTCTTGGGTGCTTTGCACAACTGAAAGGTATTAAAAAGTGTTTAGGCATGTATAAACTTGTTGTGAATGGTTAGCATTTTTAAAATTGCATTGGGATGTATATGTGAGAATGGGAAATAAGAAATGTTTTAGAAATTACTATGTATGGAACTGCTGTATTGTACATTTTCTGATACATTTTCTTTCTTGTGTCACCTATGTTTTTCCCAATTTCAAAGCTATGAAAAAAGACCAAGGAAGTTGCAATCTCCCCCATGAGACAGCACTATTAGATTTTTGTGCTAGTGACTCAAAACATGCAAACTTTTTGTGGTGGTTTAACCCCAGCCAGCAACCAGGACCACACAGCCGCTCACTCACCCTCCTCTCCTCCTCCCAATGGTAGGAAGAAGAGGGAGAAAAGGAGGGGAAAGGGAAATAAGAACCCTTGTGGATTGAGATAAAGACAACTTAATAGAACAGTAATGAAAAAGGAAAATAACAACAAGGACAACAACAATAATAGCAATAATAATAGTAATGGTAATAGTAAAAGTATACACAAGCCAGTATATACAAGACACAAGTCACTCTCACTACCAGGTGGACTGGTCGCCCAACCTGATGCAAGTGGAAATCACCAATTCCCTCGCCTGGCCAACCCCCATTTTTATACCAAGTATGACATCTATGGTAGAGAATATTCCATTTGCCATTTCATTGCTCCTTCTCAGCTTCTTTGGGAAGCTGAAAAAAGTCCTTTACTGGTATAAACATCCTTTCATACCAGATCTGAAACACAGCAACCACTAGAAAGAAAACTATCGCAGCTGAAACCAGGGCACAGTTTTTCCACTGACTTCAGAAATACATACGTAGATTTTGATGGAAAATTGCTTATAAAACACTTCTGTGTCATATTAGTTCAGGAAATAAACTACTGGATATGCTGGCTCTTATTCAGCACCACTTGTGGCCACAACAGAATCTGTTATTCAGTTGTGTGCACGTTCCACCCTGCAACTCAGACCTACTGTGTTATGAAAACACTGTTGGTATTTGCTTTTTCCTACTTATATGTAATGTTTGGTTACAAGTATCTCCACCTGCTCAGACTTTACAGTGCCAAAGGCTTCTTCTGGATGTTGCCACTATACAAAGTCCTAAATATTGTCTCTTACTGTGCGTGCAGCCCAGGGAATTTTTCTAGCAGTCAGTCAGTTAGCAGTCAGAGACAGACAAATGGCATTTTGATCTGACTTTCAATCTCAATTTTGATAACACACATAAGTAGATACTGTTGAAATAAACATTTCTGCATATGATATTTAGATTGTAATAGTCATCACTCGTGTACTGTTTTCACCACCACTAGTCAAGAACTGGATCAATTTTAGCACTCTTCCTTCTCTGTGAAACAGCGGTGTTTTTTAGTCTGGCTGTCAAAATGAGTTCTATTGCTATCCTAAGGGCTAGATACAAGGTCATGTGACTCTTTACTGCTTCAATAAGAATGAATTTATAATGTAAAGTGCTGTTTTCATTTTGTTCCTCTGTCTTCACGTAATGCTGTTTAGGTGACTAAAAACGTTCACATGTTCACGAATGGTATTCCACAGGGGTTGGTATTGGGACTGGCACTGTTTCACCTCTTTGTAGGTGAAGTGGACAGTGGGATTAAGTGCACCCTCAGCAGGTTTGCTGACAACACCAAGATATGTGGTGTGGTCAACACACTGAAGGGAAGGGATACCATCCAGAGGGACCTGGACAATCTTGAGAGATGGGTCTGTGCAAACCCCATGAGGTTGAACCAGGCCAAATGGAAGGTCCTGTACCTGGGTCACGGCAATCCTAAGCACAAACACAGGCTTGGGGATGAAGGACCTGAGAGCAGCCCTGAGGAGAAGGATTTGGTCATGTTGGTTGATGAGAAGCTCAACATGAGCCAGCAATGTGCACTAGCAGCCCAGAAAGCCAACCATATCCTGGGCTGCATAAAGAAATACAGCCAGAAGGTCAAGGGGGGTGGTTCTGGCCCTCTCCTCTGCTCTGGTGAGACCCCACCAGCTGTGCAGCTCCCAACATTAAAAGGACATGGAACTGTTGGAGGAAGTCCAGAGGAGGCCTACAAAGATGATCAGAGGGCTGGAGCACCTCTCTTATGAAGACAGACTGAGAGAGTTGGGATTGTTCAGCCCAAAGGAGAGAAGGCTCCAGGGAAATCTTATAGCAGTACTTAAAGGGGAACTACAGGAAAGATGGGGAGAGACTTATTATCAAGGAGTAGAGTGATAGGAGGAGGGCTAATGGTCTCAAACTGAAAGAGTGTAGATTTAGATTAGATATCAGGAAGAAATTCTTTAGTGTGAGGGTGATGAGACATTGGAAAAGGTTTTCCAGAGAAACTGGAACTATTCAAGACCAGGTTGGATGGGACTTTGAGTAATTTGGTCTAATGGAAAGTGTGTCTGCCCCCAGCAGGGGAGTTGGACTAGATGTCTTTAGGTCCCTTTAAGGTTCTTAAAGGTCCTTAAAGGACTTTAAAGGTCCCTTCCAAATCAAGCTATTCTATGATTCTATGGTATGTATGGAGCATATATTTCATTTTTACAAAATTATATTTAGGCTATTTTGTGCAGTTGACAGAGGTTTTACTTTTGATTAAATGTTCTTTCAACAAAACAGATAAAGCTTGTTGGGGTTAACAGTGGCATAATTTCATAACCCTTCTTCATCTAAAGTTGTTTTTAAAATACATCGTTTTTTGTAGCCAATACAGGGTTTGTTGGTTTTTTTTTTTTTTTTTTTTTTTTTTTTTTTTTTTTTTTTTGTTTTTTTTTTTTTTTTTTTTTTTTTTTTTTTTTCTTTACTTTTTAAAGTCTGATATGTGGCTTGGAAGCGTGTTTTTTTTTTTTTGTTTGTAGACTACCTTTTGTTTTATAAGATTATGATGAGGAAACTGCAACTCATCTTTATTTCTGTTTTTTGGTTCCATTTACACACATAATAAGTATGACCAGTGATGCCACTTACTGTGGCCACCTCCTCAGTAAGCATAATGTTGCTGCATTTTTAGTAGTTTAATTTCAGGTAACAGACTGTAAATAGAGTGAAGGCTTTCCTGCATTACTCACTTCACTCTTTTATGTTCCAAAATGGGAGAGGGTCTTGACTAACAACATTCCTCATGCTGCTCCAAAGGGAATATATAACAAAAAAGCACAACGGATCAGAACTCAAAAAATTTCCTCTGCTTATTGTGGATTAACCCATCCAGGAGGGTTTTGTCTGAAGGATGACCAGAGTATTTGCTCTGGTATGACCAGTAGCTGTAACACTGAGCTTAAAACAGAAGAAAAACAATTGCCCTCAAAGTCAGCATGTTTTCTTCTTGCAAGCTGCAGTTCGAAAAAGAATAGAAAATGAGAAGAGTATTTGATAACAATGGAAGTCTACACCTTTGCTGTCTGCTAACCTCCTCTTGACTCCAAAGGCAAAGGCTGCTTTCCCACAAGAAAGAACTTCAATAAGCTGCTACTCATCAGGGTAGAAAGGTTGTGTCTGACAACTAGAGTTGGCATTCACAATTATTTTAACAAGAAACCAGCAATGTGTATTTTTTGCAGTTTCCAGTGCTGCTAAGAATAAACCTGTACAAAAGATTTATTACTTTTATAAAGAAAGTCAATTGAGCATGACAGTAATATATTGTTCCAAGAAAGTTTAACTCGGCTAAACTGAGACTCAGTGGGAAATTTAAAGAGAAGCAATTCCTGTTATCAGTTTTAATGAATGCTATTAAGTGATAACCAAAAAGAAAGGGGAAAAAAGATTAGTGATTGCTCAGAAAACATCCTTCCCACTCCTCTAAATTATCGTGACACCACAATCTTTAGCTGTGAAGTTAATTTCCTCAATAATTACATTCTGCTCAGAAGTGCAAGAACTCAGAAACACCCGCTTGGTATGCCTTCCCCAAGGAATGGCAAAAATCAGATCTTCGGCACCACAGTGGAATTGCAAGGAATGGAAGAAATCTGTTGCCCCTTTTTTGGGCCTTATAATGTTTATCCATGCCATCCAGACCCCATACGGAGAGTGTGCCTCTTTACTACAATATGCTTGACAAAACTGTTATGAGAAGCTATCAGTGACATCCAGTCAACTCAAAGGGTCATCCTGGAAAGACTCAGATGACCTTCTAAATTTTCTTGAATACAGTAAGTTCTTTTTGGCCCTTACAGAACTGAAAGGGGATATAATTTTGTTCTTCTGCTTTTACTATTTGAATTTCTGCTTGGCTGGATGCACAGAATATAGATTATAACATCAAATTAATTCTTAAGTGAAATTTACCTCCATAAGAACACACTCTGAACCTACATGAGTACTGTCTTTGTGAAAGGAAAAAAGGATCTGCAGTAAATTGGAGCAAAAGAAGATTCCTTTTGCCATACAACACAACAAGAGTCAAGGGTACAAGACAGCTCTGCAGCCACAGTTCCCCCTTGCTCCTTCTTGTGAGTGCTACCATGAGAACAAGAGTCAGAGGAAGACAAGCTCTTTCATATTGTTAACATACAGAGATGGCATGTAAGAAACTATAAAGTATCTTCTCATCTATGAGAAATGAATTAGCTCTGTGAAAATTACAGCCCCAGGCCAGTGGAGTTAATATGTCTATGAACAAAAGACAGCAACCTTACTGACTTCTAGGCAGGCAAAAACTACACCAGTGTCGCTGATACCACATTTGAGTGATTAACAGTATCATTTGAGAATATCCACATTCTGTCCAAAATAAACAAAAAGTTTGGGATTCAATCACACTATCAATATGTCTGGAATCATGTGGCATCTGATCAAAAAGTCATGTGGCCTCACCATTGCCTGCAGTGCTCTCCACAGAGTTTACTGTACTGAAACAAAAAACCATCTTTGAACTGAAGCTGTCAGAAATGTAAAAAAATATGAGTGTCTATAAAACAAACAAACAAAGTATTCAGAAGGCTATGTGGTTACATTATGGGATAATAGCTCTCACAGAGTTTTTTTGATAGATATTTACAATTTGTATTTGGGGAAGATCAAGTTCTCAACATTGACCACTATTTTAGTGTAACTATTATTTGGGCAGATATAATGAAAAAAAGAGATTTTTAGTAGAAATGCCATTATTTCCTTAAGGCTGAGCTCTGCAAAATCCCAGTAACAAACAAACAAAACCTTGCTAATTTCTTAGGAGGCCCACTTCAATGCAAAGAAAGCCTCAAAGTCTTCTAGACAAAGAATTAATATCTGGCTTCCTGCAGCTTATAGTAAAAACACTGGAAGATAAATAGAAATCATGGAAATCCTTGAAATATTGTTTGAAAATGCTAGCCTGTCTTCTCTTATACTCTGGTACTGGGTTAAAGTCCTGTAGTCCAAGATTAACATCAAAAGAGAAGTTGACTTTTAAGCTGGCTGTCCAAAGGCTCCCCAGTGCAATGGTCCTAAAGCAAGACTCCCGTTTTAGGATTGCTAATTTACTAAGTTTCTAGTTACTCAGAAATCAAGTAGCATAGATGAGAAAGCAGTGGCCACATCTCATAGCAAGGTAAGATATCCCTTCCAATGTCAAGAGGTATTTTCATAGAACCATAGAAAGGTTAGAGTTGGAAGGGACCTTAAAGGTCATAAAGTTCCAACCCCCCTGCCATGGGCAGGGACACCTCCCACTAGAGCAGGTTGCTCAAAGCCTGGCCCTAAACACTTCCAGGGATGGGGCACCAACAGCTTCTCTGGGCAACCTGTTCCAGTGTCTCACCACCCTCACACTAAAGAATTTCTTTCTGGTATCTAATCTAAATCTCCACTATTCCAATTTAAGACCATTACCCCTTGTCCTGTGACTACATTTCCTCACAAAAAGTCCCTCTCCAGCTCTCCTGTAGGCTCCCTTCAGGTATTGATAGGCTGCTATAAGATCTCCCCAGGAAGACCTTTTTGTCTCTTCTCCCATGTATAGCTTCAATAAGAAAAAAGTGAAGTAAGAAAATGCTGAATTTGCTAAAAACAAAGAGTTTATTGTCACACTTAAGGTATTTATTTTTCATTGACATTCTTGTCAGCTTGCATTACTATATACATATGGTCATGCAAAATAAAAACTATCATCAGTTTTGCTTTTTATTGACTCTATGTAGTAATAAACAGTACTTTAACAAAGCTTTGGAGGACAAGGACTGAAAGCAATATCAGAAAAAAGTATTTAGATGCTCAGATTGAGTCTTTGATACATGCAACTTCAGTATATTTCCATCACAGCCTATATTTCCTTTTATAACTAGTGCTCAGTTTGATGTGACTAGCAGAGTTTAAGTGCTCTGAAAGTCTGTTTGCTTTACCAGACACTTTATGACTTTGATATTTTCACCTTAATATGTTAACATCCTCTCCACTACCTTTTCGCTTAATTTTCTTCCATTCACATTCTTAACTATTTACATAATATTCAGCTCATGTCTTCTCATGAGCTATTTCTGAGTATCAGCAGTCATACTGCACTGCCTCCTGTTGCTCATCCTATTAAGTTTGTTCCAAAACCATCAGAATTCACAAAAAACAAAATACATCTTTCCTCAAAAAAACCCACCCAACCTTTAAAAAAATATTTCTGATTTTTTAAAACAGAAAAATACGCTTTTTCAAAATGTTTTTTTTGACATGAATTGATCTAGCTTGACAAGTAGCATGTGTACTTTGGAAGAAAGTGAAGAAGAATAAGTTCCAGGCTGGAACTGGCAACTGCACTGCAAGCCACCAGAGAAGCTGCAAGAAATTTTCTTCTCTCTCTCAAAGGAGAGAAGTAACCTTTGGATACAAAAATATACATAAACCCTGCAAGGGGGTTTATGTAAACAAAAGTCCAGGAATTGCACAAAACAAACAACAGGTTCTCCCACTACTGACTGCAAAAAGGAACACCCCAGCATGCCCCTTTATATTGTGTCACAAAAGGACAGATATATGTCCCCCCCAAGATATTTTCCTTTTGGATTTCCAAAAATCAGTAACACAAGAAGACTGTATCTTAGAGTGGGAACAGGCAGCATCAACTTTACATGGTAATGATATCTAGTTCTTGGCAACTTGATAGCTTCAAATTGTATATATGTGTATATATATATATATATTTACATGGCTTTTACTCTTTGAAGAGTGACAAAAGATTTTTCCCAGTATTCTTCTTAATGAGTGAAAATATGCTGTAGTATTGGAGCCAGCTCTGAATCTAGCCAAAACAGAAATTCCCTTGTTGAAACCTAATACAGAAAGGGTAGTGGTCAGGTGCAGTACTGTTTTCCAGTTGTCATGACTTATTAGGACTGTTGTGCTGCTAGACCAGAATATGCCCAATCCCAACTACCCATGGCTTTACAAATCTTCTAATGCAATGCTTCACTGAAGGCTGAAGTTAGACCATGTTCAGAGAGACTGATTTCACCTTTCGCTATAAATATACCTCTTGTTTTTAATTTACAACCCAGTCAAAGAAATGCTCCCCTATACTGGTGAGCTTTCTGAAAAAAATTTACCTTTACCCTTTTTGTACTCTCTTAGCCTGCCCTACACACAGATCTCTTGGTTTACAAAAACATTTGAGACATACAGACTCCTTTGATGAATAAAGGTGAGCACAGGCAAACTGAAAGGGTCTGCCTATATTTTTCTTCATGATGGTCTGAGTTTGCTGGCTTATATTTCACTGAATCTCTAATTCTATTACTGCCTTATACAGGCTGTTTATATTTGCTCATTAATGAAACAGTATCATGACTGAGCATGTGGCAGCCACAGTAATTAGCAAAGCATCTCCTTCCATTCTTCAAAATGTCGTCAAAACACTTGTCAGGAAACAAACTCATTTTCAGTCTCTACTGCCATTTACAGGGTTTCAGGCACTGATGATAGCTTGTCTGCTTAGTTTAAAAGAGCTCTTGATATAACAGAACCTGACACTGTTTACTTCAGCCTATTATGCCTGCTGCATTCACTGAATGCTTCAGTGGAAAAGAAAAATCGAAAGAAAGCTATTCATTGTAATGCCAGCTGCTTTTTAAAAAAAGGAAATCAATTTTTGCTTGAGCTCAGAATGTACTCGGCAGGCCCAGAGTGACCCCCACTTCTGATGTCAACAACAAAAGAATCTCCTTGCATTTTCCACAACAATCACAAAACAGATAAAGAACACTGAAAATGTAAGATTAGTTTCATTTTAGTTTATGTTTAAATTGGTATCCACTAATACAGACAGTACCTCAAAATAGAATGGCTGCTATGTCACAGGTTGCATGTAGAAACACAATGAGAAACAAGGGCGTTTTCTGAACATAATGCCTCATTAAAAATTACTTGGCAGGACCATTTTAAGCCTGAAATAATTAGTTATGTTTGGTATTTTGTAGCTGGTATCATGACAACTTTCTGTACTGCCAATTTATTATTTGATGGCCAGCTTGTTTCAAATGCAGTTATTTAAGTATGACAATGATCACAATGTTTTACATATTCATGACAGCCCTACATCTGTCATTCAAAACTTCTTGCTATACTGAATGTCAAATAAATGTCTTTCTCTTAATATTAATTTTCATATAAACTTGTTTGCATGATATGCATGAGACTGAATAAGCCAAATCATTTAAATAATAATAGTAATTATTATTTCTCTGGTAGTTTAGTTATGCACAGATCAAAATCAGGGCTTTATTGTGCTAGGCTGTGTAGAAATCCAGGTTACAAAAGTAGTCTTTGGAGTAGAGACGTGGAAATCTAGATAGTTAGATGCCAGCAAAACAAACAAACCTTCTGGATCTCTAAGTGGCATACTAGGCACGTTTCTTCTATGGTGTCCACTAAACTCATAAGGATAATGATATCAAAGTGACACCTCACCCCATCACTAAATACTTTAGCATTTCCTTTTCTTGTCCTGTGTTTGTGGTTAAGTTAAAGAGATATCTAAACTATTTAAGCTTGAGTGACTGCTGCAGAGGAACAAGAGAGGGAAAAACCACAATCAATCAATTTTTTCTCTCATATTAAGAAAAAAATGGGTGTAGCACCTTATACCTTCAAAGCACTATACAGTCTTTCCAGTAATTCAATCTGCTGTATTAGACACAGAGTCTTCTGACTTCCATAGAGTGCACCAGCAATGATACATTTCATTTTCTCATAGGATTTGCATTACTCCCTTTGGGTGGAATTCTCACCTTTAGAGACCTACAGCATACATTTGTCTAAGTCACCGTATGCTCCCTTACGGTCAGTTGAAAGAAACAGATTAGATACATTGCACGCTAAAAGCAGTTATTTTAGATGTCCACTTTAGGTTAAGCTGAATAGCACCCTAGAAGGACCTATTTTTCTACATTAAATATAAAGTTGGCTGGAACTTTAGTGCTTTGACAGAATTTAGGTTTTTTTTATCTGGTTCAGTTCTTCACTTAATTGAAGATAGAAATCAATTTTGCTAAATGTACATAATTGTTGGAATTGCCCTGAATATATCTGTCAATGCAATTTTTTTTTCTAATGAAAAAGAGATTTTTAGCTTCAGAAAGGTAAGCTTTTGATCTTTAGGTTACAAAGTTTAATAGCTTTTCAACTTCATGTTCAGAGTTGGTGAAAAAATAACTCAAATATTCTGGTATTCAGGTTTTCTCATCTTTTCCTGTCTCCTGCTGAAAAAGCAGAGAGACAACTGAGTCAAAGCCCAAAATCCAAAGACTGAAGAATAATGCTTTTGATTTTTTTTTGTCAAAGATTGAAAAAATTACCCAGGAAAATCCATAAACTTTGTTTATAAGCCTCTTCTACCCCCCTTTCTCCATCAGAAATAAAAAACTGTCCTGGAGCAGCTCTAGTGTCTGGAGCATGTGTTGTTAATACATGTAATCCAGAGAGTCCTGAAAGGGTTGGAGGCTTTCTCTGTGTGAGCCAGATTCTCCGTACTCCCTCAGAGTGGAATAAGGAGAATAGGATCAAGAGTTTCTGGCGCCTCTGGAACTCAGAAAAAAAAAAAAATATTAGAAGGATAAGCAGGAAGGCAGAAAAAATAAGAAAGTAAAAAAGAAATCAGAGAAATGGAATTATGTGTGGCAAAATGCATAGGCAAGAATCTGGGATATATAAAAAAAAAGAAGAAGATATATGAGGGGGGCTCATAACTGAATTTCTTGATGTTTGTTCGTTAACTTCAGGTACTTTCCTGTACATTATTTGGAGTGACAGGAAATAATTAAGAAGAGAGGCTGTTTGATACCATTTAATGAAGAAAACTTGATTCCAAACTACTGACAACATTAAAGTCCTAAGAAACTAGTAACAATATGCAAAGTCCTGAGAATGTTTTCTCACTTGGTTTGTAGTCAAGATAAACAACATCTGTGCCCAGCTGTCCTCAAAGGTCTCTTCCTATTTATGCATTATAAGTTACAACAGTTTGGCCATGTTCCACAGTTCCTCTCACAAAATGTTTCAGAAAGCTGGTTGAGGAACTGGAAAGGATTATTTAGTGAGGAGGTCAAACATCTGCTGGGGTTTTCTGGTTGTGCCTGGACATTTTTAACTGTATTATAACTCTCACTTTCACAGAACAAAAGTTTGTAATGCTTTGAAATCTGTCAATCTGGTGCAAAACCACAAATTATCCCAAAACACAGGATGAACAAAGAAGGAAAGGAAAGATATTAGGGAGAGCCACTAGGTACTGTGTGAGTTAATTCAGGATATTTCCTATTCCACTCATCCATAAATCCACAAATCACTGCCATCACTTTTGATCAAACAGCTGTAAACAGAAATTACTTTCCCTAAGACTATCAGGTTCTGAGAGATCTGTTGGAGATATAGACTAATTCCTTTCTCATCTCCTAGTGAATAGTTAAGGCTGCTGTTTAGGAACTGTCCCATCAGCTTGTGCAGAGTGCACCAGTACCTAACAAGGCATATACCACTGTGTAGGCATGGGCTTTGCAGGCAGCACTGATTTCCAGTTAGTTATCAAGTTATTTTACAAATATTAACTTTAATTGTCTCATGAATTTGGTTTCTGTGAGATTTGCTGCCTGTGTGATTGCTTGTTGGTTAGAAATGCAAAGGAGCTGAGCTCAGTGTGGAAATCCTTGAACATTTATGTATGGTAAAGAAAATGGGTCAAAGAAGGAGGCTAGTAATTCTGAGTTTCTTTTTCCTTACTACTTCAGTGGGTAGTAACCAAAATATTTGGTAGGAACCAAAATATTGACAGCCAAGTAAACTCAATCAAGTTTTTCTATAACTCTCTTACTATACAAAACTGAGAGGGCAGAAAGGAAGGGTTACATTTCAACTTTGGTACTTCTTTTGTCAGTTCTACCTTTTTGCTACTTTATACAAACATTTGAGATTTACTTTCTGCCCAGAGGTGTTAACAGCTGTGAAAAAAACAATCTAAACCACAAGATGACTTAACGAAACATTCTTTAGTATATTAATTTGAGTAACTGCTTTTTGAGACACAACAAACTGTCACCTGAGAAGAGTAGTTCTACAACAGAGATATATTGCGTGAGAAACACCTCGTTTTGTTTTGAATCTGATATTTTTCTTAAATGCCCACCATACTATAAGATCCTACTCTGTATTACAAGAAACAGAAACTAATAATTTCCTACTGAGTTTCTTTATATCACACATAATTTAAAGAATCTCTACAATTTTCCAAACTCATGGCGCCATTTGTCCCTTTTCAGAGTGGAGACCTCTGTAATTTATTCCTCATGTAAAGCAGATTTACTGGCCATTTTAACTGCAACATAGGAAAGGAAGAAAACAGACAATGAATGATCTGTATGAAGGAACAGAGAGTACCCTTAGTAAGTTTGCTGATGACACAAAACTGGGAGGAGTGGCTGGCACACCAGAAGGCTGTGCTGCCATTCAATGAGACCTAGACAGGCTAGAGTGTTGGGCAGTGAGGAACCTGATGAAGTTCAACAAGGACAAGTGTAGGAGTCTGCACCTAGGGAGGAATAACCCCATGCACCAGTACAGGTTAGGGGCTGACCTGCTGGAAAGCAGCTCTGTAGAGAGAGACCTGGGAGTCCTGGTGGACAACAAGTTGACCATGAGCCAGCAATGTGCCCTTGTGGCCAAGAAGGCCAATGGTCTCCTGGTGTGCATTAAAAAGAGTGTAGCCAGCAGGTCGAAGGAGGTCATCCTCATCATCTACTTTGCCCCAGTAAGGTCACATCTGGTGTACTGTGTCCAATTCTGGTCTCCCCAGTTCAAAAAAGAGAAGGAACTACTGGAGACTCCGGCACAAGACTACAGAGATCAAGGAAATGGAGCCCTTCTCTTATGAGGAAAGACTGAGAGATCTCAGGCTGTTTAGCCTAGGAAAGACTGAGAGGGGATCTTGTCGATGCATATAAATATCTAAGGTGTGGGTATCAAGAGAATGGGGCCAGACTCTTTTCAGTGGTGCCCAGTGACAAGACAAGGAGCAACAGGCACAAACTGGAACACAGGAAATTCCACCTCAAGATGAGGAAAACGTTCTTTACCTTGAGGGTGCCAGAGCACTGGAACAGGTTGCCCGGAGAGGTTGTGGAGTCTCCTTCTCTGGAGATATTAAAAACCCACTGGGTGCATTCCTGTCCAACCTGTTCTAGGTGAATCTGCCAGATGATCTCTAGAAGTGATTTCCAACCTCTACCATCCTGTGATTCTGTGACAATCAAGAGAAAAGGGTAGATTAGAGGGAAATTAAAAAGTATTATATAAAGTAAATTATTAGCTGGTTAGCAATTATACCTCTGCTACAAGTCACAGATACTAGTTTAAGCTTCAGATCATGATGGATAGCAGTAAAACACATTTCCATAGCAACTTCCTCCTGAAATGCTTTGTTTCCAAACAACAATAAAATAAGTAATCATGATGATTACCTGATTTTTGCAAATGAGAAACAAAGAGTATAATGAAGTTCTTGCAACCTTTGTTTTATGTACTTGAGTCTAGTTGTTTGTCTTTAAAGAAAAGAGATGAGCTCCTCCTCAGTAACTCAGAGAAGCTCAATGCAGTTCTTGCTCCATATTGTTCTCACATGGACCCTGACTCTCAGCCATTCATATGGGGAGCCTAAAGAGGTTACTTCTAAAATTAGATGTCCAGGAAAGCAGTTGAATACTCTCCAAACCTTTCTTGCATAAGTTTGTGAAATAAGCAAGCATAGTGTTAATTCAACCTGAGACTAAAGCCTCAGCAGAGTTACAACACTGGCATTTATGATTATCTACAATATAGTTACTGACGTTTACAATAAAGCATTTAAGCATATCTGAAGTCTGACTGTGTTCATTGGGGTTTTCTGCATATATGGTAGGAACAAGCAATTTCTGCACAGTTACACAATAACAAGCATCTTCAAAAAAAAAAAAAAGACCCAATGTCTCTGTCATGCATATATATCCACAGTGTGAATGCAACATACATGGTGTTCACTTTTAGTTCACTCTTTGCCTGAACAGTCACAGAAATGGCAGTTGTCTTACACAAAATTGCACTTCTGCTTCCTATATGTAAAAGCTTGTTCTTGAGCTACAAACGACATAGTGAGAGCAGCTCAAGTCTTCACTAAATTCTAGATGCTATGGTATCCGTTTGTATATCTGTCACCAGGATAAAAATGTCTTTTAAAAGGCAGTTTTATAAACAGTAAAAAAATCTTTTGTGTTTCTGCTTCATATATCATGAATATTACACTATAGCAGGTGTATTGTTAAATTTTTTGAAATTCAAATTTATGTCCATATTTACAAAACATGACATGAGTAGTGTGAGTTAGTATCAGATAAAAAGCATGACTCATTTTTTATTCTCTTTGGTTAGAGTTGCTGGGTATATAGTCATGGTGTAGCTTGGAAAATAATGTGCACCATCTGTGAGAAGCTCCTGTTTTCTTCAGTTAAAAGCACAGCTAAAATTATTTTCAGTTTAAGGGTATCCATAAGTCAAGCTAGACTTCCGTGTTGTGTGTGCATGTGTGTAGTGGATGGTAATTTTATCACCATCTGATTTCTTGTAACTTTATAGAGATTGCAAATGTATCCCTGATTGATTTGTGGCAGCCTTGTGCAAAGACTTGGCACTCTTACACAGATTCCAGTGCCTTGGAGGAAAATATGTAATATAGTTCACATCATGTAGTTATGCCCATTTGGATATTAACCATCACAATGACAATTCAGAATTACCATTTTGAACACACAATCATACAGCAAGGAGACGTAAAGATTAACAGGACAAATAACTAGTATAACCTTACCAGCACAGTCCTTTACTTAACTTTGAAGGAGCTGTATCTTCATTTTCATATATTTTCCCATAACTGGAGGAAGTTCTGTGAGTGCCCTTCCAAGTCCTGCATCAGCTCTACAGATTCCACTCAATTATATTTTTCTGCATGAAAGAGAGTTTTATGTCATTAGCTAGGAAGTCTCTGGTGAAAAAAAGAGCACATTTAGTTCTTATCACGGCTGCAAGAAATCAGTGTATTCTATATTTTTCATCTTAGGACACTAACATTTAATTATGATTAATTAAATTAATGATTTGAAACTCCTTTCTGTCTGTTCCTATTCTGTCTGGTTTTAACATTAATAAGATGCTGCTGGATGAAAGGGTGATAAGGAGATAAACGTCAGTGGGATAGAGGAACATTAGTCTGTTTAGAGCTGAATTTAAATTTACATCTAGAGGCTTGTATGGAAGTTTTTGTAGTTTCAAATCTTGTATGCATGCATGGAAATAATTAGGAGGCAGAAACTTAGCAGTACGTTATTATGGAGAGAAAAATATTTTAGACATTTTTTTCAAGTTGTTTTCAATTTCTTTCTTCATGTGGACTCTTGTCTATGAATTGTGAGTGTGAACTAGACAGATATTTTACAGCCAGTGCAGAACAAACTGCAGAAATTATTAACTTTTTTCTTTGGCTAATTCTGCTGAATCAGCTCAGAGTAGGGTGAGGACTCTGGAGGTGGTAGTGGTAAGGTTGAAGTCCCTGGACGGAAGAGGAAGCAAGGAGGCACAGACTCTCTTCCATTAGTAGCCAGGAATTCTTAAGTGGTCTCAAGGCATACTGTTTATTTTGGTTTCAAGGCACTTGAGCTTTCCCTGAAGAAAGGCTGTCAAAAGAACATAAGCAATAGGGTAGGATGATGCTGGGGAGAACAGCAGACTTCATATACCTGGAGTTATGCAAAGCGTTTGATACTATCCCACATGACATCCTGGTCTCTAAACTGGAGAGACATGGATTTGATGGATGGACCACTCGGGAGATCAGGAACTGGTTGGATGGCTGCACTCAAAGGGTTGCAGTCAACAGCTCAATGTCCAAGTGGAAGGCAGTAAAGAGTGGTGTTCCTTAGCAGTCAGTACTGGGACTAGTGGTGTCCAACATCTTTTTGGTGTCATGGACAATGGGATTGAGTGCACCCTTAGCAAGCTTGCTGACGACACCAAGCTGTGAGGCGCGGTTGACTTGCTGGAGGAAAGGAATGCCACCCAGAGGGTCCTGGGCAGGCTTGAGAGGTGGGCCATGCAAATCTCACGAACTTCAACTAAGCCAAGTGCAAGGTCCTGCACCTGGGTCACCTCAATCCCAGGCACAAATACAGGTTGGGTGGAGAATGGATTATGGGCAGCCCTGAGGAGAAGGACTTGCGGGTGTTGTTGGATGAGAAGCTCAACATCAGCTGGCAATGTGCATTGGCAGACCAGAAAGCCAACTGCATCCTGGGCTACATCAAGAGAAGTGTGGCCAGCAGGTTGAGGAAGGTGATTTTGCCCCTCTACTCCGCTCTTGTGACACTCCACCTGGACTACTGCGTCCAGCTTTGGAGTCCTCAACACAAGGACATGGACTTGTTGGAACGAGTCCAGAGGAAGGCCACAAGGATGATCAGAGGGCTGGAGCACCTCTCCTAAGAAGGTAGACTGAGATAGTTGGGGTTGTTCAGCCTGGAGAAGAGAAGGCTCTGGGGATATCTTGCAGCAGCCCTTCAGTATCTAAAAGGGGCCTACAGGAGAGATGAGGAGGGGCTCTATGAAGGACTGTAGTGATAGAATGAAGGGTAATAGTTTTCAACTGAAAAGGGGGAGATTTAGATTAGATATCAGAAAGAAATTCTTTAGTGTGAGGGTGGTGAGGCACTGGAACAGGTTGCCCAGAGAGTTGTGGATGCCCCATCACTGGAGGTATCCAAGCCCAAGCTGGATGGGCCTTTGAGCAACCTGGTCTAATGGGAGGTGTCCCTGCCCATGGCAGGGGGGTTGGAACTCGATGATCTTTAAGGTCCCTTCCAACCCAAAGCATTCTATGATTCTTTGATTCTATGTGACATGGAGGAACAATTTTCTCTGCAAGTATAAATGGGACCAGTTCATGCTCACTGCAATTTCAGGAACTGTACTGGAACCAATCTTTAAGTAACATCAGAATTGAGTGTAGGGAAGCTGTATGACTACTGTCTTTCTGTGCAAAAGCAGGTGAATGCAGTCTTTAGACCATCCAGAATTACCTTTTCTCAGTCATAAAATACAAAGACCAAAAAAAGGCTTGATCACTATTGCTGCACCTAACACTAGCAGAAGAAATGCAATGAGAAATTTTCATGGACTACTGTCTAAAAATAATAGGGGAAGGTAACTAAGGTCTTCACTAGAGGAGTTCAGCTTCTCCTCCTTAAGAATTTAAATGAATGCAAGAAGAGAGAAAATGCTGTTAGAGATGAGTCTCTTATCTTTTAACACCTAAGGGTAGCAAACATTTTGTGGAATAATACAAAGTAATGTTTATTTGGACCCAAGAACTTTCCTCTTATTCACCACAGTAAAAGTCTGAACCTTAGAGATTTGCTTGGCATTGATGTGAATGTCATTTGACTGTAGAAATCTCTTCGTAATGCAGCATTAACCACCAAAATATGTGTGAACACTTGAAATAAGCAGGAAGAATTTTACATCTTCTGGCACACACAAATTTTTCTTTCAGCCAAGGATGTAATACTTTCCTTGCAGGGGCTTTTATATCCTTCTCAAACAATTCAGTCAAGCAGAGTAGTCGTTGGAGAAAACAGTCTGGCTGCATTTCTTAGTACTTACTGTTTTGTTCTCCCAAATGAATTCAAAGAACATACTTGTGAGCATCATTTAAATTTTTAATAAATATTATAGCAGACATATTACTTGCTTTGCTTGATGATATCCCAGTATGACAAATATGGCAACAGGTACCCTATAACAGCATCTAAGAAAAATATCAGCAGTGATCAGCTCTGTTGTTACACTTCTTTCTTTAACCTGATGGAAAAGATAGGTCCTGGGATGACAAACAACCTGATAAATATTTGAATGAACAAAGACGGAATAATAGCAACATTACCTTATAATACCTTAAGTTTTTAGTCTATTTCACTACTCTTCGCATTAGGCTTTCTCTTCTTTGGTTTTGAGAACACTATTCCCACACTGAAGGGATCTTATTTCAAGTTTTACTGCAGTTAAACTTCTCCTTGGATCATTAAATTTTCAGATGCAAGATCACATCAACTTAGACTCTAGCATAGGAGTCTCAGAGACTTGATATCCTTCTATGCTTGTAATTGGTTGCTTTCTAAAAGACAAGTATCCATATCACAGTATTAGATCTCATAAAATTGCTTTTCACATCAAAGAATTATTTTTTGTGGCTTACAAAAACTGATAGAATTTGGTAGACCTGTAAAATTAATAATACATACTGTGAGCTGTTATTTCAGTTACACAACAGTGATAGTACTGCCTTCCCTAACAGCCATGATTTTTTTTCTCAGTATTAACCCAGATGAAAAATTAGAAGGGACATTTGCCTCAATCACAGTTTTTTTATTAGAAGATCTACTATAAATATATTATGTAGTTAAACTTTCAGATTTACTTAAGTTTTGCTTTTGATAGTGTATACTATTCCTGAATCAAATCTCCTTTGTTTCTCAGCTCCATTGAGGACAATGTTTCTGTCTGCTTCATTCCAGCATTAGTGTTTTATATAAAATTAGACTGCATGTCTGCGTACACCCCTACTTCACAGGTGTTTTCCCTTCCCTTCCCTTCCCTTCCCTTCCCTTCCCTTCCCTTCCCTTCCTTTTTTTTGCACCAGGTCAGGTGGAGCCAGTGCTTAGTTGGCCAAGAAGACAGACAGCAAAGAGGAAAACCCAGCTTGGTTTAAGACAGGAACTGTGGACTGTACAAGTAACTCACAAAACCATGTGGAGAAAAACAGTAGAGGACTAAGTCTCCTTAGTAAATCTGTATGTGCTTATGCTAAATTTCTGTTCCTGCTGAGTTCCTACAGTGAGATTACAGGCATGTTCTAATATCCTTATCCTTGGCTCTGGCATAGTTACCTTGTGCAACCAAGTTGCAGTTATTTGAAATATCACAAAAAAAATCAGTTTTTTAAAGTTCTGCAACACTGAACATTAGGGATTTAAGGCCATGTTTTTACTGTGTTCTTTAGACTGTAATTTGTTGTCTCAATAGGTACTGAGCTATCTTGAAATCCAGCAGTACTGGGCTCTCTACTCTTTGGCTACTTAGCAGTAAAAATAGATAAGTACAAGCTTTTCTGCCTTCCTGTGAAACCAGGAGTATTTACAATACATTTGTAAATATATAAAGTGCTCAAATGTTACATGGAAGAACCAACAGAAAGTCAAGTTTTTATTGCAGTAACAGGGCAATAAACCACTCTGTTTTTGGCTGACTCCAAGGCTCTGTTTCATTCAAAAGTTTATGTTAACATCAAGCCATGGTACCTCTCTCCACTGGTTTCTCCTGAATTCCTGAGGCATCACACTTCATACCTCTTTCATGAGACTGCATTCCCAAAACACATAGAGTGCTTTCCCACTGTAGCTCTTCCGACAGCCAACATAAACATCTCACCATGCATTAAAAGGTGTTGAATTCTTCTTTTGCAACACTGAGTAGGCTCAGCTCTCACTGAAGTTGTTTGGATATGAAAGGTTCAGTCCCCAGCAAGTTCAGGCCTTCTAATGTCCATTTGCTAGAGTGTCTGTTGTAACTTGTTTTTGTCAGAACTCTTTCAGTCCCATTTTCTTGTTTTACACAGCCCCACGTTTTCCCAAGAGACCTTTTTTTTCTTTAAGATTTCGATTATTCAGAAAATTGTGTGACTTACAGACCTTAACAAAAAGGTCTGGTGATAATTTCCATGTGAAATGTGTTAGGGAAAAGAAAGTGGCCGTAAAAATGGTTGGCCTTTCCCATAAACTGTTAAAAAAGAAATTTAAGGTCCTATGTGGTGACTGACAGAAGAGTTGGGAGGGTTTTGGTTGATAATATTAAAGTTATAATCCTCTGTCCTGCAGGAAAATTTACAGGCATGGCAGCCTGTACCTCTGTAGTAGTTAGTATCACTAAAATAAACGGCTCTGTACAGAGGTACGGGCCTTGGCACGGAAGGGTTTGAAGGCAGGACAAGAATCAAAGGCAAATAGAAGTGTACCAGGATGGGGGGAGTGGGGAGAAGGAAGCTAAACATGTGTATTGTGTCACTGGAGAAAAATCACCTTGTGGTTTGGCAGCTTATATTAACTTCTCCCTCTCAGACTCATGTTAGCTCCCCTTGAATGTCTGCATGTGCTGTGTAAGCATTTTATTTCATTTCTTTTTAATAAAAACCTTGGGCTAAGGTTGACTCTGTTACATTAGTAGGAATCCAAAGTGAACTCCACCGAAACAATCAGGTTTATTCTGGAATCACACCACAGTAAATTAGATAGGAAACTGCCCCCCTGACCCTCATCTTGTGAAATCATTTTCTTCCATGTATGACAATTTGATGGAAAATTAGTCATCTCAGACTTTACTAAGGAAAAGGAAGTGTTATCATCACTATATGCCTGTATCTGGTTATTCTTAGAAATGTGACATTTACGAGATGTTTTTAAAAGTCCAAAATGTTTCCAAGCATCCTTAGGAGCCATGGTCTCAGAGAAACAGCTTTACATTCTCAATCAAGAAGAGGCCATGCCC
Organism: Calidris pugnax; assembly: GCF_001431845.1. Classification (NCBI taxonomy): domain Eukaryota; kingdom Metazoa; phylum Chordata; class Aves; order Charadriiformes; family Scolopacidae; genus Calidris; species Calidris pugnax. The sequence continues at coordinate 423,442 of NW_015090978.1, forward strand.
TTATGATTCCATTCCTGTTCAAATACACCAAGAAATTAAATAATTGTCTGGTTTTGTTCTAGGATACGAATCTAACAACTTGTTTCAGAAACACAAGCAAACTACAATTTATGAAAGGCTGTCTGTGGGGTGTATTTCAATGTTTATATAAATTCGGGTTTTTTTAGAACTCATCCTTTCTCAGGGGAAGTAAGAAGGGTCCATTTGTGTGGCCATGCATTGCATTGAATTCGACAGTCATTCCAATAAATATTTCACACTAAAAATCGAAATTTGAAGCAGTGATATGAGACCATGATAATAAGGAAATTAAGAACAATAAATAACCAATCAGACAAACCTTACTCTTTGGTCTTTACTGCAGTGATTACAATCCTCACACACTACTATGCTTAGGGAAAAGCCTTCATCTTTTGTCAACTGTAACTGTAACTATACTAGGTTATTATAATACTTGCTTGCTTGGCTACAGGTTTTTGAGCAACTGTAGCTAAATATTTTTTTCCACTGTATAAACAAATTGTGAAGTCTAGAAAATACTTGCTTATATTTCACTGTCCTACTTCCTGTAAAACAGTGAAATACCACATGGCTTTTTACAGCATAACTAATCTAGATAAATGTTAATGAAAACTCAATATTTTACTAAAAATAAATATCTTTTAGATTTTTAGATATATGCATTATAGCATTTTAGATATCTGCAAATATTACAGCAAAAAAACTCTTTAAGGAGTAAATTTTACTTTTGAGGGTAAAGGGTGAACTAAGGTATCACTATTTGCCCTGTGTTTTTACCTCACACAAGCAAAGAAAAAGGTATATGCATTGGTCATAAGTTACGTTCCCAGCTTCCCAGTACAATCTAGTTAATGCATTGTGACCTCTCTTGCCCACATGTCTACTATATGAACCGCAGCTTAAATAGGGAGCAGAAAATAATGACGTGCTACGTATAACCAGGAGACAGACCACTGCTCCTGAGTGGAAGTGCTCCACTTTTTACATGCTGTTCATGTCTTAAAAATAAAAACTGTAAACACATATACATTGTTATATGGCAGAATATAAGGCAGACTTCTCCCAAGTGTAAGAGAGTTTTTTGCTTCTCTCTGAACTAATTGACAATAAGTTAACAGTACTACAAGGAAACTGAGTAGCTTTTAAAGATGATGGAAAATGGAAATTATGTAAGTTCATATATAATTAGCATCTAGGATTTTTTAACTCCACAAATATTTCAAATGACTTTTTAAATTTCAGCACAGACATGACTCATACATAGAAGAACATTATAATGGTATTTCTAGTGTTTTCAAACTGAAAACCTCAAAATATTTCACAAACATAGACAGAGCTAATAATTCTGTTCTGGGGTGAAAACATAATTAGTAGGCAGGGTGGCTACTACATTTGCTGCTTCATAGGAAATTTTTGTGTTACCCTGCCATTTCAAAAGTAGAAGAGAAAAAAAATAATTCCCGTGACATAAAAGTGCAGAAGTTGTTTCAATACAAAGGAAATAATAATTTTAACTGTTGAAAATAAAAAGGAGACATGTAAGAATGTCCTAGCATTAGAAGAAAAAAAAAATAGCAAAGAACAATATATATCTCAAAATACTGCAATATTTAATCTCTTTTTCTTGTTTACAGTTGAAACTAACACTTAAAAAAGTTTCAACAAAAGCATTTTTTTCATCACACAACCTCAAAACTACATGCTCTGATCATCTGTAATTATTACAGTGACCAATTATTTGCTGGATAATAAAATCAATGAGACAGGACTAATCCTTACTCCCCCACCTCTGCTCTTCTTCAGGCTGTAGTTTTCACCTGCTAACACAGCCAAACTGTCATGAATAAGGTTACCAGAATAATTGAACCTTAACTTGACTTCCAACAAACATAAATCCAGACAAAAAAAAATATAGTGGGTAGAATCTGTTATAGTCTATTTGGTTGCTGCACAAAACAAACCCTGATTGAAAACAACAAAAGTGATTTTAACAATCATTTCATCATCCATTCGTACTTTAAGCAAAAATCAATTTAGCTGCTGCGTACGTGTCTGTCTTATGTGTGCTCACATAGGAGGTTGGTTGGTGTTGCCTTTTACTAATCAAAGAGATTCCTTCTCTGCTAAACAACTTTTATTTCTGTTTGTTCATACTGAGAGGTCATAATCCCTAGTGGCCTTAGGTATAATCTGTTGCTATGGGAATGACTGTTGTGCTACAAAGGGAGGATTATGACCTTTCACTGTATAAAAATGTTAGGTTTCCATTACTTTTTGAATGGCACTGAAGAATTTTCATTTCATTGTTGGGAGTTATCTTTCCTAAATGGATGTAGGGCTAACTATCCATGTAGGTGATAAGTGTTATCCCTAGTCATTACTGATTGTGCCAGCGCTTTGATTTCCAAAAGATAATGAATAACTTAATAAAGAACTGTCAATGGATGAACTGAAGCCTTTAAACGAGCAGTGAAAGGCTTTGACTGCTTAAAAAGGATTTATTAGTACATGATAGAGGTTGAAGAATTACCATTAAATCCTGGCAAAAATAATATAAAACATAGCAGGGGAAAAACAAGAACGAGTTTTACACTTTTTTTAATTAATGCAAATTTTCATGTTGCTTCATTTTCTTTCATTATATGGTTTAGGATTAAAGAAAGAAACAAGCCATCACTTGACTGCCTATTGCAAGACATCTCTGGCCTTGACTGATAATAAAAAGGAGTGAATGGTATGAAGCCTAAGGAACAAGGCTCAATCACTCCCAGCAATTACTGTGTCTTATTGATAACTTGCAGCTCTATCCTGCAAATGCCATCTCTGGAACAAAGCCTGTCACAGATCAGGCTGAATCCATTAAAAAGCTTTGATTAACATGTCCCTAGGGTGTGCTGGGGAAACTTTTTACGCCAAATGACAGCCTATTGCTACTGCTTCTGAATTGTCCTCCTGCAATACTCTTGTGTTTTAATCTAGTGCACAGTTTAAATTAAAAAACAGCAATGACTTTGTGTGACCTAAATACGAGCCACTTTTATTCATTGTGGGATTTATCAACTGCTTGCAGATTAAGTGTTCAGAGAAGCAACAATTAACCTTACTGTGTGTTAGCTAATATTAATTATATATCTCCTGTGCTTTCTTGTACTAGTGTACATGTGCCCAGAGAACGGGTCATATTTAATGTGCTCTGTTTAGTGGACAAGAAGCTTTGTACTTGTCTTCCCTTGAAAACAAATTGTTTGTATTTGACAAGCATAACATCAACAATGTTGGCTTTCTTTAGCAGGAGCTGACATTGATGTGTAAATGGATTTCAGTCCTTTTAAAAGAGACACACAAAAGCTCCATCTTTCTGGGCCTCAAATTTCAAGAGGGCGAGGAATTGCCCTCTACACACCCAATCATTTTCCCATCATCCACTGGGGAAAACAGCCCTTATCTATTGTGGATATTATTTTTCTTTGTTACCCTGCAGTCCCTTGTAAGACATATGCTGAATGGTATGTGTCAGGGCCAGCAGGGAATAATACATTACGAACAAAAAAATGGATTCCTTTATACTCCATTAAAATACATATTTAGAAACACCTGCAGGTATAAGAAGCCCCTGCCAGAAGTCTGTTTAACGTGATGTGCTAGAATATAGGAGAGAGACATAAAAGAAAAACCTGATCCTGTTCACATGCAGGTCAGTGTTAAAACCACATTAAAACAATGTTAAAACAGAGCTAAATCCACAGAGAATCAAGCATCAAAATGCTGAGCCATTTGGCACAGCGGTCATTTATTAGCAGCAATTCAGATTTCCCATGTGCTGAATCTTTAATGAGGGCTAGTGCTCTTAAGCAGTACCTGGACTCAAGCTCTCGACAACACTTTTCTGTACCAGAGAGGAGCTACTGGGCAAGACTGGGAGAGTGGCTGGGACCAAGAGCAGAGAGACATATCACATCCCCGGCCCTTCTCCCAGGCACAGCTTCTGTCTGAGGGTGGTGAGGGGAAGCGAGGGAGGCAGGGAGCATCATGGTGCGTGCTGTGACACACAAAACTCTCTCTGAGAAAGGGGGAAGTACGGAGACAGAGATGGGCATTGCTTTAGCTGATTTGAATGTCCTCCTTTATCTTCAGAACTGCACTGCAGAATGATATGGGGTACAGAGTAGCTCTGCTTGCCAGTAAGGTGCTGATGACCCTACTGGGATCACGGCAGAGAGGAGCTAGCTAGCTTCTGTACCTTTAAAAATGCTATAGAGCAATAATCCTTTATGCAGCAGAATTTAAATCTGAAGACAATGGTGGAGAAGTAAACACACTCCCTGTCAGCAATCCTTCAGGTAGTGCTGGGGTAAGTACTATTTCATGGGAGCAGCACCTTCTAGGTTCACATTGCTCGTAACAGCAGTTTTCCACATTCCAAATGGGATTAATTTTCCTAGAATTAGGACAGTCAGTGCAAGGATTTAGCCACCTGCTGCTAGATTTCCTTTTAATCTCTCTGTGTTTATGGCTATGCATTTCTCAAGGATGTTCATGCAGATGTTGACTTGAAGTGTGTTTTACAATGTACAGGATTTGACACCATAAATTTAAAAAAAAGCAGAGCAGCAAGCTAGATGTTTAACTGCTGAGAACAAGTTTGAATAAATATGCAGGGCTCTCAGAAAATAGGTGCTATTGCTGTCACCGACTTGTGCTATTCATATAAAATGATAGGGCCATATATTTTAACACCCCTGACAATGTTATTTGTTGACTTTGTAGATTGACCACCTATGTCTGCTTGACAACAATTGACAAAGGCCTTTCTATACAGGATAATTGTGGCTACAAATGTGCTTTCAGTGCCTCTATTACCTTCCCTTCAGCAGGTGTAGCACTTTATTGCTTGATACTACTCTCCCTTTTAGAAGTCTGGCTCCAAGCCTCCTTTGTTTCAACCCAGATGCCAGCCTCTATTTAACTATTCATTAAAAAAAAGAAAGAGCACACCCCCCCACCCCCCACTCCCAACCATCTGGAGTAGAACTGATAGGGGAGGGGACTAATTTCTGTACCTTTTTAACTGTCTTAAAGGTGAAAGGATTTGTCAAATCCATTAATGACCTATCTTAGATCTAATAGACACTTCACATTCAAAAAGGGTTGTTCAGAAGCTGGTTCAAACAAAGGCAACAGAACCAAAGAAGACCATGCACAAGGGGCAAAATGGTTTGGGAAATATAAATCTACCCAATTATAATTCGAACAAAAACAAGTGAGAAACCATACTCTCTGCTGAGGCACTATTGGCCAAGCATCTGGGCTTTGCATTCATGCATAATTAAGCTTTAGACAGCTGCAGCCTTCTCCAGTGTGACAGGGCACAGGATATCACAACACAAAGTAAGATGCATATCAGTGCCTAAAAAAAAGTTGGTTTTATATTCAGATGGAGCACCAAAAAAACCCACCACCAAAGGAACAATAACAACAACCACCACCTAGCAAAAGTGAAATACTCTTCAAGATGTCAGTAAAATGTGAGCTGGGTTTCACAGAATTCCTCTCCTACCCTCATTATACTGTATATATAGTTTTGTTTTAAGTTTCCACAGTGAACTAAATCAAAGCAAGCAAGAAACACTAAACAAATTTCAGGACACAGTTTTTGCAATTAAAGTGACATTTTAAAAGTCCCCACCTATCTGCTACAGTATTGTGACATGCAGATGGTAGCTTCTGAGGAGATTAAATATGCAAGAAAGATAAAGTCTCTCAATGGGATCTTTAACAAGTGCTTTAAACCAAACACTGTCTTGCTTACAGAAGCTGGTCCCTTTCTCCATTACAAATCACGTTTGGCATAAAGACTGAGAAGGCGGCATATTGTAATGCAGACCTGGCAGACCTCTCTTAATAGTTGCCCCAGCTGTGATGATCTCAGAAAATACTGTCATCTGTAGAGAATTTGGCTATCTTTTAACTTATATTTGCCTTTGAGGATGGTTCAGTTCAGAAAGACTGCAGTGCTGTGTCCTGATAACTGTGTTAAGCCTCTGAAAAATATCGTCTGCTTTCTAAGCTGAGTGTAAATCTTGGTTATTATGGGACAGAAAATAGGTTGCTTACCAGAAAAAAAAGGAAATACATTTTACAGGCTTGGTATTTTTGTAAAGATATCATTTGTCTATTTGACACGGGATCAAAGTTGCTTCTTGGAAAATTTTAATATGATTAATCACACATGGATGGGAAATGTGAAGTCACAATAGCCTGGGGACAGGACAAGTACAAGTCAGTTAGCATTCAGTTCACTGTTATGAATGAAACAATGTAAAGGCAAAACAAAGATGTAAAGATCTACATTTCTACAGAAGGCAGCATGAACAGTTTTTGTTAGCTGTGCAAGGAAGTCTAAATAAAGACTCCACTAGCGAATGAAAACAAAGTGAAACTGAACATGGGAGGAAGTGAGAAATACATAGCCCTTACCTATACAATGGCAAACCCCTAGCATGGATGCAGAATTTGATAACTACAGAGATCTAGGTTGCCATCAATCACAATAAGTTTGAATGTTTATTTTAATAACCTTAGTAACAGAAACCTGAAAATATTTCACTTTCTCTGTCTTAGATACATGTTTCTTTTTTTGCAGTGTAGGTTTTAGCAGAGCCATGAAGCTGCGACTTCACTTATTTTTGCCTGATACAGTATTAACTGCATATTTATCACAAAATATTATAATGATGTGTTCTTTGTTTTCATATTCAGCCTTCTTTTTTCCTTATCTTCACAGATGATGATCGTAATAAGAGGCAAGCAATTAAAGGATAACCAAGGCAGCAACAGCGACCCAGGGTGAAGTTAAGGTTAATTGCATTTGTACATATGATAATTATTTTATCAGTTCTGCCTGTGCTGGTCAGTCACAATTCCTCTTTGTTTCATCTCTGTTCTTTTTGTGCACAATTTTCCAAAGTGCTCACTTTCCAGCTGAGTTCAAGTGAAGCACAGCACATTGGAATATAATGCACTTTTAAGTTCTTGAATATTTGACATTCTCGAGTCCTGGTTTTATGTGGAGCAAACAGACCACAATCTCCAAACTAACCTTCTGCAGAGTTCTGGAATTAGAACACTTTTTGCATTGGGAGTTTTAATGCAGCATGACCAAACTATTTGAATACTTGGACTGATTTCTTGGGTGTTAAAATTATTTTCACAGTGATTTGTGTGTTTATGTATGTGATGGTTAAGGTAAGAACTGACAAAGCTACTACAGGTATGTAGAAGGAATCTTAAAACACAGTAATCAATCATACTACTTTCTGCCATGAGGGAAATACTGCTCACTTTTCATCTCAGCTATACTGATGTAAATCTGTAGTAATTTCGCAGAAGTCATCTAGAATAACTACTGAAATGAATGAGAATATTCCAGATGCACATACTTGCACCTGAGATGACAGGTCTACTCAACTTTTTCAAGTTGTCTAGCAAGACACCCAGGGACTTTTTGGCAATGCTGTTGGGTGGCAAGCCAGCAGTGCATGGGATTGTTCTACCTCAGCTTTTTGTTTGTCCCAGTGGTACCCTGTAAGATTCATGCTGGCCCATTTTTCCTGCCCACCCAGCTCCCTAAAGTGGCAGGCCTGCCCTCCAGTGTATCAGCTGCTCACCCTGCCTCAACTTGGCGTCCTTCAAACTTGCTGAGAGTCCATTTCTTTCCACTGACTGGGTTGTTGATAAAATTGTTGAGCACTTTCCACAACACTTTTAACCCCAAACTGTACCACGCATAAATGGCTGCTAGTTTGGCTTCAAACGGTTGACCACTATCCAGTGTGCCCAAATATCCAACCAGTTTTTTTTTCTCACCTTCAGTTTCCAGTTACCTTCACATCTTTTGTGTTCACTATTTGCCTGGAGATTGAAGTGAGGCTAACAGCTTCATGCTTCCAGGTCTTCCTTCTTGCCTTTTTTGAAGAAGTGTCAAACATTTGTCTTCTTCCAGTGATTGAAGACATCTCCCAATCTCCATGACATTTCAAAAATGACAATCTCACAATGGCATCATGTAGCCCTTCCAGCATCCTTAAAAGTATCCCATCTGGGCTGTGGCCCTGGTTATGTTCAAATTACTTAAGCAGTCCCTAATGCAATTCTCCTCTCACTTGAAAGTTTGCCACCATGTACTGAGACTTGGGAAGCCTGGGAGCAGGTATTGTGAGTAAGACTGGGGCAGAGAAGGCATTTTTTCACTACAAAAAGTTGTCCTTCACAATTTTTTTCAATATAAAATGGTGACCCTTCTATAAACCAAGTAAAATGCGGATAAGCAAGTTTTCCTGTAGAGTTATTTCTACTGATTATCTAACTTAACCAAAGTGAAGATTCAGGAAATATCACCAAGTCGATATTATAGGCATATTTAAATGAAGATATTAGTAAATATCTTTTCTGTGGGAACTAGGTCCTACTTTGGCAAGATAGTTGAGGGAGATGCACAACTTTATAGGATTGCTCATGTGTTAGCTTTACTCATGTGTTAAAATATATGCATGTGGCTGAGCTGAATAGACTCACACAGCTGTATTGTTTCAAATCTATGGCAATTAACAAGAAGATAAATTACACAGATCAATAGTTCCCATCTAAACTGCAGGCGTGGTGTTCACTTGATCATTATTTATTTCACTGCCTGCACAGGCAGCAAAGCACAAACAGGCAGGGCACTACACTTGAGCAGTCACCATACCACTGTATTTCTTCCAGACATTTCCTGCCTCTTTCTCTACTGGACAGATCTAACCAAATGCTATGCCTGAGATGATGGACTAGATGATCTCCAGAGGTCCCTTCCTACCCCATATCCTTCTGTGATTCTGTGAAACCTACTGAAGCAGGGCAGTCTGCTAGCCAGAAGTGGCCACAATTGTCTTGCTCATGTTACTATGTAAGATCTACAGGAAACTAGACCCTTAACAGGATTACCTCCAGACGTACAGCTCAGTCAAGAACTATTCACCTCAGGTTATGATTAAATCCTCTAGAGAATAAATTTATAAAACTGTAATCCCTGCACTCCTACTGACAGTCTCTTTTTGTTGTCTCAATATTTTCAGCGATACGGCATTTACCTTGTTAAAAAAATAACATTTAAAAAACCTCCCTTTCACTTCCATATTTATTTCCTGTTTTGTTATCAGCTCACAAGTGCTCAAAATTAAGTGTGTAAATCAGAGATTTCCCATTCTAAACATGGCAGATCTTTTTATTTTTTCCTTAAACAAAGTAGCTCCAGTCATGCCATGTGATAAAGAAATGGTACTGTTAGATGTCAAGTAACATCTTTGAAGATGATGGACAAATAGCAACAATCTTTTACTTAAGATAGCTAGATAAAATTCATTTTCTGTAGTAAGGTAGCTGAGACACAGCAGTATTGTGAACAAAACCAGAATAACACAGTTTAAGGGGTTTCCCCGGATACTAGTAAGGTAATTAACTGAGAACAGCCCCATGTGGTGGAGCTTCACTTGTCTGCTGGTCTTGGAGACAAGTAGAAAGGCGAGGAAATCTTAAACAGTGACAGAGACATGCTCCTGAAAGCAAAAGTCCAGAAGGAGATACCTTTTGGACAGGATGCTGACTGAATGAGGCCATATCCTGTTATTAAATTCCTCACACGTTAAAGGAAGCAAGACTAGATATTGTATGTAAATAGAAAAGATTACAAAGGAGATATTTAACTCCCCTGTCAAGTTATCCTCTTATAGAAACAGCATTCCAAGACTTTGCAAAATGCCATAAATATAGTAAAAGAAAAAAACCTTCTGTGACTCTTTTCCTGTTTTCTTTCACTTGTCGAGGAGAAAAGAGACTTCTTTTGCTGGCTATAAACATTTAAACATTCCAATATAGATTAACCTTTATGGGTTTTTCTATGCATGAGAGAGAGATTGTTTATATATATTACATGGTAAATAATTCATAACAAATATTACTTGATAAAATTATTTACTACTACTATTTTTCTATTATTCAGGAAGTCCCTTGGTTGCAACTTGTTGGAGAATGGGAAAATAATTTAGGAATGCAATGGATGCTTTTCTTATACTCTTCTTTACAAATTTTCTATTGAAGGCAGTATACTGGTGGAGACAGCTACAAAAGGGCAGTTTCACATGCATTCTGTTGTATGCATGATCCCATGTAAAGACACAACTTTTGTTCTTCCTTGTTTTCCTTAGATGAAATTCATTGATTTACAATCAACATTATTTGACTGTTTTGGGGGTTGAAATAAGCAACATTGCTCATGACCACCCAAGCACACTGATTAAATTAAGGGCTTTTGGAACCGTTTTCTAAGGTTTGTGTTGTATTTTTTCTTATACATAGAGATTAGCCTTCTTGCAGTTGTGATGTCCACACCATTCACTTTTTTTTTCACTTTGACTTATTCTTTTTGTATTTCCTGGAGAGGTTCTGTGTGGAGACTGTTATCATGAGGGCTACTGCCTGTTTCTTTTATAGAAGCTTCTGAGTTGCGCTGTGGCCAGAACACAAAATCTCTGTGGGATTGCGAGGGATTCCTTCAAAGGTTGTTTTCTGTAGACACAGAATGAGCAGATTTTTGTCTTCATCGGATATGGACCTTTTCACAGCATCCATAGGCATTTCTAGCTCTTAGAAAAGGGATAAAAAAGAGGCACTAGCAAAACACCTTCTATTTTGGATTTGTTTTTCCTAAACACAGAGCATGTATGCTCAGTAGAAATCATTAATGTGATGGTAAAAAGTTAATTGCCACAGTGTTAACTGCAGATGACTGCCCAGTGTTGCATGCTGCAGAAGACATTCAGCATCATGCCAAATAACTATCTGAATTCACACTGGAAAGAAGTGCTCCATGTAACTCGGACTGTTTCTATTCGTGCACAGCTGATGCTTATTTGGGCCATATATCCCCTGTATTGTACATGTAATAAAATTATTTGGTCTATTAAGTGGAGTTGAGAGTTACAGTGTGCAGTTACAGTTATTCTTGCACACTTCTTCCATTTTTTTACTTCATAGACTTCTTTGCCAATAAAATAGCAGCAGATTATAAGGTATTTAATCTTCCCATACTGAAGCAAATACTGTTGTGAAACAAAATAAATTCTTCCTTTAAGGCATTTAACATTTGTAAGAACTAACAAAAAAAAATGCAGCCAAAGTGGAAAACTATATTATTTCTAGAAGCAGTTCAAATTAGTTTTTACACAGTGTATCGTTTTTATTTGCTGCTATGCTGCACAAAGTGAATGAAAAGTATTAAAACTACTGTTAATTGAAAAAAATTGGAATAGGAACCAGCTTGAACTAATGCAATATCTCAGCAAGTTGAACTGTTACAACCACTAAGTTCATCAGAAGCAATTAAAAACTGAACACAAAAAACAAGGTGAAGATGTGATTTTTATATGTTTGATCACATTGCAGCTTTTAATAACTTTATGACTTTATCATGGAACCCTGTGTTTTCTACCCTGTTACCTTCTTTTCCAGAAGATAATGTAAATGTTTTTGGAACCATTCCCATTTCCTAGATTACAGCATCATCTTGTGTGAGTAAATTTGATATACTGTGCTGAAAAATGGCAGTCTGGGACAGTACATGAAGATACAGTAAAGATGACGTGATTCTTTCTTTCTGCAGAAGTCCAGCTTTAAGAAACAGGTTCCTATCCTCTGCTGAGCTCTATTTTGTATATCAGTAATTGTAATCTTGGAGTTAGGCCAAAACTCTTCACCGGATGTTGTAGATTAAAATAAATGTATAGGCATTTCCTCTTGCAATACTCATTTCCACTTTAAAAAAAAAAACTATAATCAGGAGTTTATATTCTAAGAGGGGCCTTTTGGAAAATAGACTATGATTGTAAAGACACTGACCTACTCTAAAGATGAAAAAACTGGAAATGACTAGGCAAGTTTTTGGTCAACTCCATGTCATAGGAACTATATCACTGTAACGAAACTCCACAGGATTATAGCTTGTTGGAAATTAGTGTCCTTAATTAATACAATCTTGAGGTAATATTAAAAAGAAAAGGCCAAATTATTACTGACAGAAAAGCAGAACTCCTGTTGCTATTGAAGGGACTTTTGCGTGCATATTTGAGTGTCACTTTTAGCCAACAGTCATGGTTCTGTTAACCCTATTGGTGAAGTTTAGGAAGGCTCCCACCAAATCCTTTAGTCATTACTGCAATTAGACTTGTAAGACTGATTGGCACTTCAGTTAACAACAGTGGTGAAAGGGCCTTTGCAGTCAAATGAACTGAAAATTAGTGACTCATAAGGATTAAGTTCTATATCCCCTCTTTAGCCTCATGACAATATTAAATCTGAGGGTATGACAAGTAGTTACAGGCTGAGCTAGATCAAATAGACACTATGGCTCTGTTTACCGTTCCTGGTATCAGAATGGTGAAGTCAAACCAGAATATTGGTCCTTATATTTTAAAAAGTATGATCTTAAACTTCCCGTTCACAGAAAAATGTGCCAATGAGAATATAAAGAGTGAGCACCAGCTGCCTATGGCACACCCATTTGATTACCTACATATTTCACTTAGTGATTGTGTGTGGATGCTTTAAAATATTTACGCTGCTGTTACACAGCAAACCTAGTTCTCAGAAAGTAAAAGATTTTTCTAACTTGTCAGTGACATTAACAAAGGTTCTATTTCAGAGCCTGACATACTTTAGTCACAATTTCTGTAGTTACTCCATGCTGGCCTCAGACTTGTTTTATATTTTCGAGCATGCTGCCTCTTTCATTAACCCCATCGGTATAGCTAATGCTAGCAACAATTTTGTACCTAGGTGGCAAGTGTAGTGCTTTATTGAGTTTCACATTAAATGTAACTTTTGCCAAGTGTAAGAAAATGGTCGATTATATTCCATCAATTCTCCTAACTCCCTCAAACAATTAAAAGGCTCTTTGTCTCATTTACATCAGACACATTTCCCATCACAGACATCACATTATTTCTCCTCTTGTGTTGTCAGAGATGCCAGTGTGCTCTCCTGTACCAGTACACTATGCCTCCAGCAGACACGTCAGGCAGTTGGTGAGGCCACGGTCTGTGTTTCTCTGCTCATCCCTACAGACTTACCAGACTTAAATTATGCTGCATTGTAAAAGACCATATAGGTCTATCTGTGACACAATGCTTTTGGAAGCAGATAACCTTTAATACTCTTCATTTTGAAAAGAAAGACAAGAAGAATACAGTTGTCAGTAGAGCTAAAGCCAGAAATAAGCAGCCTGAAAACCATCAGCCCTCTATGAATGTAGGGACTACAAATAATTTTTGTGTTTGGGCAAAAGAAAATTATGAGATTGGTAGAAAAGTTTCTTTACATAATTTTGCTTCTTATGACTGGCATTACAAAGGACTCAAGGCCTTGTTATATTTCACATTCACACAGAACATTTTAGAAAGCCTACATGCCTGAACTGGCACAATAATCTTAGGAAACTCAAGCTCAAACTCTGACTATAAATTTTAAGTGAGATGTGGGGGAACTCATCTCATTTAGCACTTTGTAGGCATCTAAGCTGAAGTGGTTAGGCACACTCTCTATGCTATCAGTAAAGGGAGAGGAACATTTCCTAGGCTTCCTTAATCTCACTGAAGTGGAGACGTTTGAAATACCTGAAATGAGTATCCAAACGGGCCTGTTTCTCTTTGGTGCTTTTAAGAGGGGTATAGACAACAGATTTGGGTGTGTTTGCACTGTAGAAGTTTAAATTTAGAGGATCTGAGTGCTACTCCCAGGGACAGTTACTAAAAGGCACCAAGCATGAGAAGTCAGGTTTCAGAGCAGCTGAGGTGTCCACATGGGCATCACCAGTGCAGTCAAGCAAAAGAAATGTTTGATTAACAAGGAAGATGCAAGGCAACATGGGTTAAGCGCTAGGGGAGGTCCATACCTGAAAAGCTCTCTTCACGTATGGTTTCTCATGACTCCAAAACCTGCTTACTGCTTTTTATGCTATGACTATCAAGGGTGAAGACCCTGCTGGCTAAGGACCCAACAAATTTTCAGAAAATTACTTATTTTATTCTTCCCTCTTAGGATATTTCTTTATAAATATAAGCACTATTCTGCCCATGGAACTGTGATAACAGTCCTTTCTAGATTTATTAAAGAGCCCTTTGTTTTCATCATAAGAAATGGGTATGTGCCTTTTGCGTATTGCCACAACAGATGTGAAAAAAGATTTAACATCAGTGGGCCAAATTCATTACTGCTGCAACGCACTGAAGTTCATATTACTACCAGGATTAATGTAACTCAATGTAATTACAACTGAGAGAATCTGCTGCTGGGATTTATCTTCAGTCTGCATAGAGGCACAGTAACAGTTGTCTTTGTTTCTGGAAAGCAATTGCTATTTTCAAAAAGAAAACAGGCTTACATGGATAATCAGAAGTCATTCTGAAAATAATAAAGCCTGAGATTTCACTGAATATCAGTGAAATGATTTGTAAGTTGCCCCAGGCCCAAAATGAACACTGCAGTTAAAACTCAGATTGAATAGCAGAGTAGAATGGTAAAAAAAAATTTAATACAAAAAATCAATACTAATATTGAAAAAGCAGCTGGTTGCAATAAAAGTAAGAAGAGACTGGAACTTTCATGTTAGGAAGATAAATTTGACTTGCACAGAAGAAAAAATCAAATGAATTGAATTAACAAACATTTTTTGTTTGTTCTTGTGTTTTGTTCTCCATTTCAAAACCCAAGTTGTTAGAGAATCAAGATTTTATTGAAAGTTAGTTAAACAGCACCGTATTCCTAAGTAAATATTTAACTCCTGGCAGAAGGTTTAATGAAGGCTAGTGGGATTAACTTAAGAAAATACCCATGATTGGAGTGATTATTACAATTAGACCCATTCATGTCAGAGTTCTATGGTTCTATTAGATAGTTTTACCAAAGCTAGTGGGATTAATGCAAAAGAAATGCCCAAATTTGAGGTCATTATTGCAATTAGACTTGTACATGTCGACATTTCATGGTTTTATTAGGGAATGATTAATGTTTTTATGCTGGAGTAAGGAGCGTATTGTCTGCTGTAGGCCACATGTCATCAAATCAGAATTTAGTTGTAATGCAATAATATTCCTCTAATTGTTGCAATCAGTTATGCTAAACCAGCTCTTATCACCCTAAAATATGGAAAGGTTTGTTTCCAGTTGTACCAAGCTACAGGTTCGCATCTTGCCAAAAATATGTTAACTAACAAGCATTATCAGCCAGGCATGTCAGTATAAATGAAGGGCTAAAATACAAAATCCGGAATGAACATATGTAGATACATTTGGATTAGTCAGTCCAGCCTTCTATAGAGAGAGATAAAGGAAAGGGTGAGGGGGAGAAATATATTGTTATCCTACAGATTGTGTGGGCTCCATTACCAGATTATGTATACCCAAACATGGAAAGGAAAAGGGGTTGTTTGTATATTCTGGAGTAGATCAAACTGTTTCACGGTAATCATTTGCAGCATATTACTGAAGAAAAAAGTATTTGTATAAAATAAATAAATGAACAGAACCACAGAGATTCCCAGGCTGCTTTTGTGTCTCCTAGCAGGAAGAATGTGACTATGACTGAGCTAAAGAGCTCCAAAAGAACTATTTCAGTTCATGAATCCAACAGATTGACAGTAACTCCATTCCTCCTCACCACCCCTCCCTTTGTAATGTCATATAAAATACAGAGCCAGAGAAAAACATACTTTTGTATCTGCAGCGTATTCACCAGTTTCTGGAGAGAGTAGTGGGGAATTAATATCAGCTGCTACTTCAGGCTGCATCTGTATATTATTTCTAAGACTTTTGAGTACTTGCACAGAACTAAGGAATTTTACCTTGCTTTGCAGCCCATCTTCCTTTCTCCATCCATGTGCTCCTTGGCATAAGGTAGAAGGTGTACTCCGATGAGTAACATGAAGACTGAGTAGACCTTGGCCAAGGTCAAAACACAAGCTAGCAGACCATCTGGTACCATGTAAGTCAAAGCTTTGAGTTTAAACTACCTGTACTAACATTATCTATAATATTTAGACAAAAGAAAAAGGAACCAAATATTATTTCAATAATTTATTTTTTCATGCTTTTATAGTAATTCTTACTTTCAACAAATAATATAAATTTTATACAATTTCATTATATTTTTTATTACAGGCATAACAGTAATTATTACAGACAGTAACAGACAAGAACAACGTAGCAGCTCTACATTAAAGGCATTATTGGAAAAAGACAATTACTTGCAAGGCTGCTCACAATGAGAAATTGAAATTTTGCAAGACTGAGAGTGTAATCTGGAATAATTTTTAAATTATGGAATTGAAACTGTAGGACTGAAATTCTGACTCTACTGTACTCAAAAAAGATTTTTTTCCTTGTATGTGTTTTTTACTATGTACTTGCATGAGTGACTCCATTCCAAATGGCCAGATCAACTATTTCCTGTGAGAATGAACACAGGAAGTGACCACTTCTGCATGTTCTTTATATTTTACACTTAATATTGATACAACAAAATTTGTTGTAGATTAACTGTAATTCCATCTACAATCATCCTTTGTCTAAAATATAAAAAGAAATATATTTCACTGGGGTAATTTCTGAAGATTAGGGAAAATGAACCTGAGCACCCTGGAAACTGCATTGTGAAATATGAAGCTTGAATTATCATGTGGTTAGGTTTAAATGTGAGTGACACAAAGATAAAATGGAATGAACACTCATACTTTTGTTATCATCAGGACTCATTCATGGTGCCAAGCCAGAGTCACACAGCTCGGGTACAGCTTGATTTCTAAAGCCCTTTTGTGGGGGTAATTAATTACTTGCTCTTACTTTTGATTTGAGGTGGGGACTTTGCAAAGCACTGATTTGGTCAGGCAACACACTCAGTGAGTGATGATGTGCCAGATTACATCAAGACTCCTGAATTCATATGATGGGACATAACTTGGCATTATTCCATATTATGAACGCCAACAGTGCAAAGTTCTTGTACAGTAATGGGAACATAAATGGCTTTCTGAAAAACAGAATCCACCACTGTCTACTTTATTTTTTAAGAAAGCAGTCTCCACTTCATACTTGCCAAAACCTCTTCATTCAGCTTTGCTATTAGAATTGCACCAACCTTAAAATGTTATGAAAAGTATGAAAAGTTGAACTTTGTTTTCTTAACTGGCTTTATTAACCTTTCTCCTCCACAAACTGTAGTGAAATCATTTAAAAATATAACTCACTGTAAATGCCCTGTGTTCACAACTCACAAATGAACCCCCCATAAAAATCACAAGACTAGGTCTAAAAAATCAAAAGAAATATTAAAAATATCTTCATTTTAATGTATTTTCCCTTACAATTTTTTAAACTCTCATGCATTGCCATACTCTTTAATGTAAATGTTGTGAAGTTAAATATTTACATTTCCAACTGCAGTACTAATTACACATGTCAAATTATAATTTGGCTCTTTGATTGTACATTAGGTTCCCCAACCACTAGTGGAAGACAGTCGGATATCTGCTTGCCCTATCCACCAGAGCAGCCTCTTTATCAGATCTGCTCCATCCAGGTCCCTGTGCAAAGACATATAATCTCTCCTGCTTCTCATATTACCTTTAATCCCCTTTCTCCTACCTTCAAACTACTATATTCTTCTTTTTCACTCCTTACACTCCTTCACCCTGTCTCAAATCTCTCCTTGGAATTTCACAACCCCCTTATTGCCAAGTCTGAGTCTTGTTCATGAAGATACATTTCTTTAGTCTCCTTTTTGTCCACACAGTCCATCTCCCAGGCTCTCTTTGCACAGCCTGTACTCCCTGTCAGTGGTGGTTCCCCAGGTCTTGCTTATCCCTTTGTCACACTACCTTCCTTCATATCCTAAGCTCAGGCATTCACAGTACCACTTCACTTCCACTTTGTTTTTATACCTTGATAGGTTTTTATACCTCCTACACTGAGATGTTTTTTATGTTTCCTAACATCACTTTGCTTCTTTGTTTGCCTTCCCTCTCTTTTACTTTGCTTTCTTTTGTCAGTCTTTGGCCTCCCTACCTGTTCTCTCACGTGCTTCCTCCTCAATGTGGTAAGCCTCTTTTCCCTGATTCAAACTGCTTTTCTCCTCATGGGTGTCCTTTCTTGAAATGAGCATATCTCTGGGAAGAAGTGGGCAGAGGTCTCAGATACCATGTTGGCAGACCTAGGACTGCCAGTTTACCTGGCTTTATTAAGAGATTTATGATATCTAATGTTTTACCTTAAACTGTAGTTCCAGGAAATAACTGACTATGTGACAACTCTGCTTACTTCTTTTTTTCAAAACCCTTTCAGGGTTTCATCAAATGAGGGGGTATGCAAACCCACTGTAAGTCCGGCTAAGATCCAGAAGCTAAATAAAAATTACATAACATTTGTTTTTGTGTTTACATTCTTCTATCACTCTTCTGAGTTTTTGAGGATGAGTCATGATCTGTGAAGGCCCAGGGTGGCAACAACACAAGTTGCACAGCAGCTTACAGGTAGCCTGAAACTTCTTGGAACCAGCACACTGCTTGGAACCAGACTCTGCTATAAAGGGATGCACAGCTGTGACGTTTCCCCATCCTTCAGGCTTGCTGGAGGTCTCTCATCACTCTTTGTGAGGCCAATTTAACTTGTTCCTTTAAAGATATGAATCTCTTCATTTCTATCTCTCTCTTGCCCTTTCCCTTCCTCCTACATAGCTTAAGATATTTCTTATGGAATGGGGGAAAAGTCTTTTGTGTCTGCTCTTTGCTGTTTTTCATACAAGTTATCACATGCAAGCTGTATGGAATTCCTTCCCAGTTTCTGTATTCTAGTTTAGAAATTCCTGATGTGTGGAAGTGGAACAGCACATTTGTAAAAGGAGCTGTTTCTACATGATTACCTTCTCCTTCAGGTGTAGTGAATTTTCCTGCAGAAGTCACTTCTAGTGGTTTAACTACACAGAAATATTGTACCATCTTCTCCTTTATATGATAAAAACCTAATTAATACAATTTTCACAGCATGAACCTCTGCATGCACATGTTTACAAACTTCTAAGTTGTCTGGAGGAACTGTTGCTTCAGGTTAAACTTCAGAATGGTATAAGTTTAGCTGAAAATATATTTGGTATCAGAAAAAAATCGTAATGTGGACCAAAGGGACAGTTATAGTTGTAAATTATGTGAACTTAGTTCGTGGTTTACTTCATAGTGGATGCAATCATCTGAAATGGTAAAAAATAAGATGACATATATCTCATGGAAATCATTAGCAAACATCTTCATGGAGATAAGAGTGGATATAACATTAGTTTGGAATTTGAAGTATGCTAGAAAGAGATGAAGGAAAAGCTATCAGTGAGCTCCATATTGCAGTATTTCAGCCTTCATATCAAGTTCAACTGTTCCTGCCTGCAAATTGTTAGCTATATGCCAGTCACCTAGTAAGCAACAACATAATTTTGAAGAGGACAAATTTAGGAGGTTCCAAGATAAGTTGGGGTTGGGCTGAGAGATCAGTCACAGATTATGAACAAGCATACCTGGTCAAAACAGCTCTAGATGATCACAATTGTTTGCTACTTCTGCCAGAGTTGTCACTGTCACAGCCATCACCCGGTTACACCTCTTATCTTCAATTAAAAGTCAGGTAGCAAATTGCAGACCTCCAGTGACTATGAACTTTAACTGACACTGCAGAATGTGCATGGACCTGCTGAGGCATTTTCTGCACTTCTGGGTCTGCTAGAGGAGTAGTAGCATGAAGCAGGAGAGTTTTAATATGCTCTCATAGGTAATGCCAGTAGTTTCATAAGCTGCTCCACTTAGATCTGTCAGATCTGATCAGGTCTTATAGGAAGTAATACATAGGACAAAAACACAGATAAGAACAAAATCATTGCATTTCTAGTGGATTATTGTCTTAATGTATAGAAGTACTTCTATTGAGATGAAGTTTTATAAATATTTGTCCTGGTTTCAGCTGGGACAGGGTTAATTTTCTTTCTAGTGATTGCTGTTTTAGATTTGGTATGAATGCAATGTCCATAATGTGTATTGTTTTAGTTGTTGCTAGGTGATGTTTATAACACTCAAAGACTTTTTTTCACCTTCCCACAGAAGCTGAGAAGGAGCACAGAATGGCGAAAGGAATATTCTGTGCCATAGACATCATGCTTGGTATATAAATGGGAGGTGGTTGTTGGGAGGGGAATCCATGATTGCTGCTTGGGTCAAGCTGGGCAACTGATTTATCAGGCTGTGAGAGTGACTTTGGTCTTGTATATTCTTTTACCATTATTATTGTTGTTATTTTCCTTTTCTGTTATTGTTCTAGTGAACTGTCTTCATCTCAACCGACAATCTGTTTTTTCTACTTTTCCCTTCTTTTTCCCCTTTTCTTCATACCCTTCCAGTGAGGGAAGGGGAGTGAGCGAGTGGCTGTAGTTGCTGGCTGGGGTTAAACCACAACGATATTGCTTTCAGTAGTGGCGACAAATGGAAGTGAGTTACTTCGCTGATGTGCTGCAAAAGACTCTGTCCCAGTGGCTAGATCACACCTCTAGCTTTTAGTGATCTAACTGCTGCCATGTATGGCTATAATTAACTGTAGGTACAAAATTGGGGGTGGTTTTCAAACTCAAGCAGTTAATATTCCTGTCTTCATTATGCCAATTTGTCTTGCCAAAGCAGTTAATACATCTCTGCAAATGGAGAGAAATATCAAAGAGAAGCAACTCTTGCCGACAAACTGACATCTGTCAAATGTAATTTCTAGTAATAAGGAACCTCATCCTTTGGGAATATTTTTAGTCTTATTATTTTTATGTCAGAACTTCTTAGCTCTTTTTCATTCTTTTCTTAGCATTTCACAGACGGCATTTTTAAAATTTAGAAATACAACATTTTATAATGTAGCAATTAACGTGTTAAATAGATACTTTTTAATGTTGGACTGCTGCCTTGTTTTTCCCCTTCCTTCAGTGACTTGCCCAGTATTTTCTAGGCAGAAAGAGTTATTTACATCTTTTCAGGACTATTAGTTAACCCCCAGCTCTGCTGGCCCAGCCTGTTGCTACTGTTTCAAGCGCAAACAAAATGGACATAACTTCCTGTAGGTTCATCTGTCATCATTGCAACTAGACAGGGGCTTTGACAAAATCTCTTAATATGGACACTTTCAGACTTTTAGTTTGAATCTCACTGTAAGTACAAATGACAGTCTTCTGCGCCACACTACTCACAACTTTTTTGTAGATCATGTGTTTCACCACATGGGTTTATTCACCTAAAGGGAAAAAAATACATTTCACATTTATTTTATTTTTAAATTTTCATGCTCGATTTTGTAGTCACAGTGGTATGCTATGAAACATTGTGACAGATGGATGGACGTCATGGAAAAATCTTTGATTGCTCTCTTTGTTCTTGCTGTACATGTCAAAAGTAAACAATAGAAAGCCTTTTCTCTGTCGTGTTTCGTCTTAGTAGACGAAGATGGAAGGTTGAATAAGTGCAAAATATAAATGTTATGGCACGCTTAAAAGAACTTTTCCTTGATGTTTGATTTTATTCAGTCTGTATTTTACTTTCTGAAACACAAATATTGCACATAAATTTAGCATATAAATAAAGATATATTAAAAACGTCCAAAACATAAAGAAAATTTTGTACCTCAAGCTGGCCAAACCTTAAGTAAACACATCACAAGTTAGGGTGTTTTTCTGCACATTTCACTGAATTTACCTAAACTTCTTGCATCTAGGTAAAGCTTAGCAATAACACATTAGCTTTCTAACACATTTCAGGACATGGACGTAGTCTAGATTTTCTTCCTTTAGTCTATCTTTAACCTTCAGTCTGCTAAACAAGTACAAACAACTAACAATATCAAAGCTCTTTCACTTTAATAGACATTTGATAGCTTTCATAATTCACTTACAGGTTTTAAATTGTTTAAAAGGTATTCCAACAGGATTAAGATAACAATGCAGAACAATGCAGGTTCTATGTCCAGTCGCTGTTAAGACTGCATGTTTAACAAAACAGCCTCTAGTGCAGTGGTGCAGATGCTCAGCTACTGGAGTGTGTCTGAAAGCCATCATGCTCATACTTAATTACAGGCACGCATTTGCAGTAGGAAGATTGGAGGCTGGGCTGAGGGTAGGCAAAAAATTATTTCTGTTATGTTTAATCATATAACATGTACTCAGATTCTACCTGGCTAAATTATCTTTCAAAGCTGAAAGTTTTGGCTTAGTTCCAGTTCAGCAGGAAAATCATAAGTTTTAATAGACAACCCTGAGAGATATAAGGAACTCTTAATGCCCAGTGACAAAAGCTTTCTTGAATTACACAGGGGAAGCAGTAAGCTTTCTTTGGATGCACCGTCAGTGAACTGAAGGACAGCAGTTGTTTCTGCAGTGTTTTCATTAAAAGAAAGACAGAGCAAAAAAACCCCCAAAACATCCTTGATTATTGGATATTCATTTAATTTGCAGTTTTGAGAATTAAAAGACACTTCTTGGAGTTCCCACTGCAGGGGATCAGGCTGTTACTGTGCAGAATAACCCTCATAATAATTTAGTTATGATGGTACTAAGTCATGTTGACAAATACTACGTTTACATAGTAAATTGCGTCGGTGAAATTATGATAGAGAAATATTAAAACCAAAATAAATTATTAACATGATGGAAAAATTCTTTGACTACTAGTTCCCCTTTCTGTCTAGCCAGTTCTTGGGAGCCTATTCTTATTGTCCTTTGGCGCTGTGAGACAAATACAAACCTATCCTGCTGCAGCTATTTGAAGATTTAAAAAGAAAAGAAAAAAGTTGCCCTGCTGCATTGGTTAATGATATTTTAGGGCTGATATTTTATTTTTTTTTAAGACTCTAGTCCAAGTATTTTTAGTGCTAGAAAAAAGAATTATCATTATTATGATCATAAGTAAAATCAATCACTTCTGGGTTTTTTTGAACATTCATTGGAGAAAGACAATAAATGTCTTCCTTCCTTCCTCTCTCCCACCCCTTCTGATCATATTTTGTTCCTTTTATATCTGAACAGGCAATACCTTCCCAAATCAATTTGAGTAGTTGCCTTCTTTCACATTTGATTTTTAAAGGAGTTTCAACATACATACTATAGTAATGTACTCATGCTACTGGCTTTAAGCTTCACAAGAATATGAAATGTAAAAATAAGTGCCCAGAAGACACACTCAGTTTACTGTGTTCTTAGAGTAAATCTCTGAAGAGCACAGAAAGCCCATTGCAGGCTCTATATGGCACTTCACACCACTGGGCTTTCTCTCCCTGCCAGTACACTGTAATTAAAGGAAAGAGACATCAACATGAAATCAGACATGAGATGCTGTCCGGTTGAAAAGGTTACTGCAGCAAATGAGCAATTAGTGCACCCTGGTGCAATGACTGCTTCAGGTTCAGAACGGACTCAGACAAAATACAACAGCTGAATAAACTAGCTTTGTAATCTGTTTGTCATAAGTCCTGCAGCCAGTGCTATACAATGAGTTGGCAGGATATATGCTTCAAGGACAGCGTGAAGCCTATTCTACTCAAGATCACCAGGCTTATTCTACATTTTTGCCTACAGTAGGCAAGAAGAGCATTTTTGTCAGTATACCAAACCAAACTCTCAAACAAAACATGCTGGCAAAAACACTTCTCAGGTGGCAAAGTTCTATGTACTACAAGAATTTTACTTTACAGAAATGTCATAAAAATCGCTTCTCTTGTCTGCACTGTGCATCAAATTGGGCAAATTGGACTTACAGTTTAATTTAAAAAAAATAAAAGTCACAAGTGCAAATGTCTTCAGTGCAAAATGTGATTTGTATCTTTTTTAGGAAATCTAGATTTACATTTGTTATTTTTCTACAAATTTAAAATAACTTAACTGATTCATGCACAGCTATTCTGATTCAGAATCACCCGAGAACTTTTTTTGGCCATTTTAAACTATACACAGGTTCCAGCTATTTTAGAAGATAATATTTAAGAGCAGAACATTTAGAATATTTTAATATAGAGCAGAGTATCCTGAACCCCCTGTGTACAAGCCAGCATAGCTGACAATTCTTTCTTCTTGTTAGCTTGAAGGTACTAATACTAGAGCATGTGCTCAGTTTTAGTGCTTTCCAGAGATCCTCTTTAGAAACAAATGTATAGACACTCATTCACAATCACTGAAGAGTTGTCAAGCTGTTATTAAGTGATGAAGGCTACTCTGCCTGCAGCAGCGCCTGCAGAGAACCATCAGCTCACGGCACATCTTTCCTGTGCAACTCTTCTTCATGGGGAGTTTAAAATTTTACACAAAGCTACAAACTTACAAGAGAAGGTGGCTGAAAAGCCTGACACCAGCATGAATTATGCCCCACTCTACAACACAAATAGCCTTGTATACCCCAGAAGAAGGGATAGGAATCATCATGACTGACAGCTCTATCGAAGTAATACATTTATCAGCTTAATCAGACACTTATTGCCTGGTCTACCCTTCATTTCAAACCAAGGTTGCTAGGAACTGTTTTCTATACCAAAGGCTGGTCTTATTTTGTTTGAACATTTTGTTTTCAAGCATTGTTTTGACAGCATTCTATCATTATCACTTTATCAACGGAAACTAAGTTTAAAAGCTCATCATTGCAATGTAATTTTTAATATTTACATAGGGGTTTACAATTCTCAAAACACTGTATGGAAAAAAAATACATGAAGCAACAATAATCGAGAGGAGAGGGAAATAAATAATGCAATGGAAGAGTGACATAAAGTCAAAAGAAATGTGAAGAAAAAGATGGACCAGCCACTCAGGTGAGATTCACAATGGCAGCCAGTCTACGTAGTGGAATTTGTAGCAATTTGTAGCGAGCCATTAACATATAATGAATGCGTATTTTTGTTGGTGTGAAAGATGCTCTGAAACCCAAATATCTTTCCCTGCGATAAGCAAACAAAGACTTCTCAATTTTGGAAAGAGAGCAGATAATGCAGGCAGAGCCTTTCTTTCCACACACCCCAAGGAAGAGCTGGCAGTGAAACAGGTTGTTGACTTTACAAAGAAAAGGCTTAATTGTTCAAATACCAGTATTAGCTTCCTCCTCCTGCTCCTGCTCCTACACCTTTGCTGCCTCCTCTTCCTCACCTCCTCCCTCCCACAAGCCTTGGCAAACACTGAAGAATGGAAGGGAAAGGCTTTCAAGTAAGGAGAGGCAAGAGATTTAAAGGAACAAGGCAACAGGATATTTTTAAGTGTGCGGGTTCACAGATGGCTTAAGCTGGTCTAAGACAGAACTGCAGATGAAAGAAAAAACCCTGCCCTCCCATCTGCTCTCCTCAGCCAGTTCTCAAGTGTTTTCCTCTTGCCCAGCTCCCACAATATGTGGCTTCAAAGTGAGTCACATTAACTTGCTAATGCAAAAAAAAAAAAAAAAAAAAAAAAAAAAAGGAAAAAAAAGGAAAAAAAAGAAAAAAAAAAAAAAAAAAAAAAAAAGTAAAAAGTTTGGGGGAG
>NW_015090978.1:449197-679931 GCF_001431845.1 Calidris pugnax
AAAAAAAAAAAAAAAAAGCTTTCAATCACGACCGTGAACCGATGGGAACTATGTGAAAAAAAGAACAGCTATGAGATTCGTGTTACAACACAATGTGAACACTCAGGAGACAGCAGAACAGATCTAACTAAGGAGGCCTCTTTACCAGTATGGTACATACAGCATAGATTAATAAGAATCCCATGAACAGAATTTATAGTGTTTTTAGAAAACGTATTTTTGCCTTTTTTGTTTTGTTTAGGTGTTTTTGGTTGGTTGGTTGGTTGGTTTAATTTTTTGGGGTTTTTTTTCAGCAAGGAAACAATAGGTCCCAATCTTATTTACGGAAACGTTTATCAAAGTAGTTATGTAAAGATAGGTATGCTAAGGAGAACACTGAGGAGAATTTTTCTGGAAGTGCCTGCTTGGTGTTTGTCCCTGTTCACTGAGTACTACTGCTATAGTGTGGAGCGCATGCAGAATTGAGAAGAAAGTCAGTGTGAAGTAATGCTTGGCTGTCAAGAGGGCTTGTTCCTGCTCCTGGCTCTACCAGGGCTGCACTACTAACCAGAGAGAGAAAGGCTGCTTACTCACTCTTCCACAGTACTCTGCAAACTGGAAATATGATGATTAATACCTTAAATTTTTTATTTGCCTGTTTTATCCTTGTTACTGCTCAATTTAGAATCTTTTTCTCAACCTCTACTATCTCCCTTAACAAGTTTCACATAAAAATGTTTCTCAAACGCTTCAAATAGTATGTTCAAAAGAGAGATATTTTCCCCAAGAGCTAAAAAAAATAATATCTTACAAATAAAATGATTTAAAGAAAAAATTAATTTTTGCTTGTGCCTTGTAATAAGTACAATTTCCATTAGGAGTGATGGGAGAGACAGCTCAACAGAACTCAGTTCAATTGCTTGAAAAATGCAAGATTTATTATCTGGCTTTCATACCTTGAAAGGAATCCTAGGCAAAAATAAATTACATCTTTATCCATCAGTTACTATTCCCCAATATTTGCAGTACTATTTACATTGCTAGGTGAGGTAACTCTGACAGCAGAGGTGACTAAACTAATCCTAAGTGGTATTAGTGACGGAAGGTGCTCTCAGGCAATTCCCTTACATGCTGTTAAAAGAAATTGAATCAAAGCAAATCCCCAAAGACCCTTTAGGAACAGGTTTTGCATTTGTCTCTTGATATCTCCAAGTAAAAGACAAAAGCAGCCCAGAGTTATCAAAGACAAAAGATAGCATAGAAGTCATTTATCAAAAGGTCATGGGTTAGTTTTAGTAAACTACTGTGTAGCACATGGATCTCAGAGAACAGTGATTTTAATTTAGAAATCAAGAACAGAGTAGAAGATACAAATGACATCCAGGGCTTGGGGATAGTAATTAAGAACTCTAATATACTAATGACTTTTTAGGTACAATTGTCTAATGGAAATGGAGAAAACTGAAGAGCAATACAAACTAGAATAACACAGCTAGAGCAGAAGTGGTTACAATAATTGACTGTAACCTAGATAGCAGATGTATATTTCAGATTGTTTTAGTATAATAACATTTTTGAGAGTGCAGAACAATAACTAATATTGCCCAGAAGAAAGACCTTTTAATTTTTAAATCTGTGCTTAGTTTGTATATCCACTTATGACATTCTAATTTTTCTCTGACAGTGATACACCCTTTTTAACACAATGTACTATATAAGTGGGATCAGGTTTTTAGTCATTCTTTTGAAGTTGATATTATTAACTTTCATTTTTTCTCTTTGCAGAATGGGAGAAAATAAGAACAAGAGCCTTGGAGAATATAAATTGTTTCACATGCTTTTACCACTAAATTATGCTAAACTATCTGTAATCCAATGTCTGTTTCCTAGATTACAAGTGATCCAAATACCAAAGCAATCTAAGGCAATTTTTTTCTCTGTCCCAATAACTCAATTACTCTTTTATACGAGGGTGGGAGTGGGAGAGAGGGGGAAGGGAGGGGAAGGAGGAGGGAAGCCCTAACACACTTATTCTGTGGTACACACAAGGACTCTGAAATTCAAAGGATCAAAACCAACAAAGCTATCATCAATTTACTGGAAAGCCAGAGATTGTGATTAAGAAAAAATTCAGTTTGCGGCAGTTTCTGCAAGGGTTTTTATCAAAGAACAGCAGTCTGTTACGAGATCAAGATTTTTCATGCTTCCTGGTTCTTTCTCCTCTTGTCCCTACACGCTTATTGTTGAGCCTGAACTTGCACTCTTTAAGATGCTCTATCAAATATGCACAGGGATTGTTAAATACATGTCATAGTTAGCTTTTATAACTCACAGTGTAATTATAAGACTTTAACAATAACATACAGAAAGAAGAAGAAAATTAAGATGTTCATAGAAACTACCAAATTACGGTTTTTTAGGAGAGAAAAGTTTATTTCTATCCAGAATTCAGAGAATATTCAATGAACATATTAAGCAACAGGGGAGATCAAATATAAGCAAGTGGGGAATGATACCCTGCTACAAAGACATTTACGGTTCAGACTGAGTAACAAAGCAGGTACAGCCTGAAGCACCTACCATTATCCAAGGAAAGGTTTCTGCCATAGTTCTCTTATAACCTGAGTTCTCATACGTACATTTTTGCACACAGAAGCTCTTCTTTGCATTGCAAGCTAAGTCTGAAATATAAATATCCTAGTGTGTCACAGAAACTTCCTCCCTTTTTTCTAGCTTACTCTCTTGTCCCCCTCCCCCAAAAATTAAAGAAAATATTTAGAGGCAAAGGGCTAGACCCTATACACCATCTTTCAGAAGCTTTTATGTAGAGGTGTAGGCACAAGTTAAGAACCGTTTTCCCTACAAAATCTCAAAAATTGAATTTATATTTACAAAACATCCTTTTTGCATGAAAGGAAAATGTTTAGTAGCTGGAAATCAAAATTGCATTGCATTACACAAATTGAGGCTGTTTCATAATGCTGGCACAGAGTAAAAGCATTATTGGAAATGAGAATGATTTCTCATTCTGTTCTGTTTGTATCAGCACATCTTTCCTGCTACTAGCTCTCTATTTGCTGTTTCAACATCGTTTGGTCAAATGGCCCCTTCCACTCAGCACTTCATCAGTTCTTCTGCAGTTCTCCTTCTTCCTTTGTGTGTTCCCTGTTTGCTCCAAATCCCTTTTAAATTTGCCGTCTCTGGGTAGCCACCTCCAGCTGATTGTACCAGTGCCAAAAACCTTTCCAACAGTGTCAAAAATTACTGGTGGACATAGGCAAAGAGAGTTTTTGAAGATTTGGGTTAGTTAGTAGAGAAATTGTACTGAATTGCTTATTTTTATTGAAAATCCCAAGGAGAGAAGAATGCAGCAAAAATTGTTTGTTTGTTTATTTTGTTTTCATAAAAACTTTAGTATATTTTGATAAATTTTCCCTGGAACTTTAAAAACGGTGTATTTCACTCCCAAAATGCATGAGGGCTGAGGGCTGACCACTGGCAAAGATGGAATGCTGGTGCAGCTCCAGCCCTGAAGTGGCAATTCCAGCTGTTCTGCAAAGAACAGCACATTTAGCAAGTGCATTTATCCACAGTAGACTGTCAAATTTATGGTGCTAGAGAAATTCCCCAAAGAGAGGCAAGGTCTTAACCAGCCATTCCAGCTGTGATCTGCATTCTGACCTAAAACTCCTGTAAAGTATAATCAATTGTTCCAGACACTCTCTCCACCCAGGTTATCACATAGAAAACTGCCTTTTCCTTTGGCTCCAGAGAAACATTTGCCCAGAAATCTGCTAATTAAAGTGTCCACCAGTACTTCATATAAGTGTGAACATTGAGAAATTCTCATGAAAAGCAATCAGAGCTAGATTCAAACCAGCTTTTCCTTTTTTCCTCACTTAAAAAAAAAAAAAAAAAAAAAAAGTTAGTTAAAATAGTTTTTTTTTTGATCCCAGGAGCCTAATCCCTTTCTCACATAAACTAGTTTCACTGTCCTGAGTCTCCATTGAGTGCCTTCGGGCCCTGATCACTGTAAACGAGAGCGCTTTTCACCTTATGAATTCAGTGACAGCACTCTTCTCTCATACTGGACCTTCTGCAGAGGAATGTGCCATCCATACTTTGGACAACGTGCAGTCCTGCAAGGATTGGAAGGTGTGAAAGAGAGACATAATTAGAATTGACCTGGAGGGGAAGCAGGAACAGAACTAAGAGGAGACCATGGAACAGTTTCTATTAAGGTGTTTTTCTTTCTAAAATTCCATCTCTGCTGTTTGATAATGAAATGTTCTGGAAGGTCTTTTTAAATATATAAGAAGGAATTTTCATTGGAACACGCTTTAAAAAAAATTTCCATAAAAGAACATAAAAAAAGGTTGTTAGCCATTACACACCCACCCAGCATATGACATTCAAATGAGTTCAATCAAGCCAATTTGCATACAGTGCACACAAAAAGGGCATGCAATTTGCACATTTTATTGTAAAGTAAAGCACTTCTCATGTCAGCATTCAAAGTCTTTAAAAGGAAAGTTCTGTATGCAGTGAGTATTTCACAGAGAAGTCTGTAGGATAGATAGTATTCATAAAATACATTTTATCTAAATTGCTACTGTCTTTAGCAATAAAAACGTCTGGAATAGATGTTGACAAGGGGAAATTATATTAAAAACCCGGCATGAATTCAACATGTTCATGGCTATGCTACTGTAATTTCAATATCCTATTATATCTTTGCCATCTAAATAAAGTATATTTGCACCAAATTGCAATTTTAAATAGCAAGCACTGCCTTTTATTGTATCGCTTTTTACTTCAGTGGAACTTCACTTCAGGAAAGACTTTCAGTCTGTATACATGGGTAAAAAGCCAGCTAAGAGCAAAATTACTCAATATAACTAGTGTTAAACATTTCAATACAGAAATAGGCAATTCTGCATTTGTAGGGATTTGGTAAAGACCTTAATTCTCAGTTCCTCCCTTCTTTCTTCCTTGTGGTATTTTGCTTAGTTTTACTTCTTCCATTTCCACACATGACACTTCCAGGTGCCATTTCAAATGTCCTTACATTGTTGGCCCTTATCCTACCAAAGCCATGTTCCAGTCCTACTTTTTATTTTTCCCTCCCTGACTCCTTAACTTATTTGAAGCTAAAATAATTTGATTTTAACTCAGGGTGTTTTCTTATTCATCTTACCAGGGATGAGCCTCTGTCAATGAGTACAGAGGAGAGTCAAGCAAGAAATATGGAGAGTGGCAGCAGGAGGGACGCACTGCTCAGCCTTGGGTAATAAAGTTCCATTTAGGTGAATCAAGTCTAAAAATAGCCTGGATGCCTAAAATGCCAATTTTCAACTGCTTTATAGTTTGTCTAAATTTAGGAATATCTTATAATGACAGAAAAAGGCACACCTGTGAAGGAAGGACTGGTCCTCAGCCTTGTTATTATTTATTGCTCCAAAAGGCACCTTTCTAAAGCAAAAGCTATGAAGACAGGCTTAATCTCTCCCCAACCTCATTCCCAGAAATGAAAGAACCACGTGACTGCAATAATTTGGAAACTGAGCCTGAAGCGAAAAGGGCCTGGAAAGTTCTAAAAAAATTATGAGAAAGTTTTAGAGCAGAAGCACATGGCAATGCTCAACTACATGATCTTGTTATTAACATCTCCTCCCCCAAAGAAAGTCCACACTGCTTAACAGTGTTTATATATTTTCAGTACTTTTACAAACTGACTTCAGGTCAAGGTCTCTTGCATCCAAGGAAAATCACAGAACCGAAGCAGAGAATAACCGGTGGAGAGGGAGCTCGAGAGATGTCTGGTCTAGCATGTTGCTCACAGCAACATCAGCCATGGGGTCAGACCAGGCTCTTCGAGGAGGAAGGAAATCTCTGCCACTGCTCACCCATCATCCTGTGGAAAAGTTACCTTATGGCCAGTCCCAGCCTCTTGTGTCCCTCACCCTCCCTCTTTGCCCCGCTGAGAAAAGCCCAACTCCATCTCCCCACCAGCCCCTCATAGGCACTGAAGGCTGCTGTTAGGTGTCCCTGGAGCAGCCCCCTCTCCAGGCTGAACTGGTCCTGGTCCTCCAGAGGGCAAGTGCCCTAGCCCCATCACCTTACTGGCCCTCTGCTAAGCTGACTCTGGTTTATTGATGTCTTTCTTGTACTGGGGGGCCCAAAACCAAATGCAGTATACAGATGTGTTATCCAGCATTGGAATAGGCTCCAACCACTTCAACCAGGGAAGTGGTTGAGGCACCATCCCTGGAGGTGTTCAAAAGACGGGTTGACATGGTCCTCAAGAATATGGTTTAGTGGTTTTGGGGGGTTTTTTATTGCTTATTTCTTATTTATTTTTTTGTCAGAGTTAGGTTGATGGTTGGACTAGATGATCTTTAAGGTCCCTTCCAACCTAGACAATTCTACGATTCTATGATTCTATGAGGTCTAAAGAGTGCTGAGAAGAGGGAGAAGGCCATTCAGTGATTGACCAGCCATGTTACTGTTAAACAGCCCCAGCTGTGATTGACCTTCATACCTGCCAGATCACACAGCTAGTTCGTGCTCAGCTTGCTGCTACAAGAACCCCCAGGACCTTTCCCTCAGAAGTAGCCCCTGAGTCAGGCAGTCCCTAGCCTGACTAGGGACTAGTGACTAGCCTAGTCACAGCAAGGGGTTATTTCTTCCCATGGCAGGCATGTTGTTTAGGTGTCTCTGAAAATTCTTCAGAAGTGGTCTCAAAAGTTTTGACCTATAAATGTTACCAGTGTCAAAAAGAATCTGAAGGTCATTCATCACAATGAAAGATCAGAGGCATATCTCATTGGCCAGACAATTTTAAAGGGATAATGCAATGTATAGCTGCATATGGTGACAGTGGATGCAACAGTCAAAGAGGGGAATAGGGGGTGACATGATGCATTGTGATTAGCATTATTATCATTTCCATCAGCATTATATGTTGCTTTTCCAGGTAAACTGTTGTGTTTGGGAAATGACTGCAGTCCAGATGCCTGAATATGATGGGACCTGTTGCCTGGTAGGCCGAAAAGATAAGGGATAAAGGAGACAGCATATCTTGCCCCCAGTGATTTAGGTTCTTAGGTGGAAGGGCCCAGGTGTGATGAACAGTACTAATTGGGTGTTTTGTGGGCCAGACAGCTTCTCACTGCTGCAGGGAGCAGAGACCTGCTCTCCTTTTACAAGTGGCTAATCATCCCAGTCTGTCCTCCTGCAACAGTGCCTCCAGACAGCACATCTGGGTAACACCACTATCCTGTCCCTCCAACCTACCTTAAATTCTAGGTATAAAGTTGTTCACAGTGGTGTTAGTAGGCATAGTCAGGAAAAAGGAAGGTCCGGGAATTCTGATAACGACCCAGACCAAATAGTTTGCCTCAGGAATCCTGCAGCGGAGTGGATGAGAGTTTGTTTTGAAAATCAAATACATGACAGTAATTAGGGCTGCTGACAGGATGCTGCTTAGAACTCTTTCCTCCCAAAACGTTTCAAAGTTTAGTCAAGGCTATGCCTGGGAACCCTAAATAGTACAGCATGTCAGCCTGTCTATAAACCTCCCCTGGCTATTTTCAACAGCTCATTCAGCTGGGCTGACCAACAAATGCGATGCACAGTTTTAAGATGTCTCAGCTATTTGGCATGTTTTATCAAAAAGAACCATCAAGCTGAGCTTTTAGTATGTAGCCAGTGTGGTTTATTTGACAATGAATTGGACCATTAAAGAAAGAAGCTTTGTGTGATAGTGTAGCAGGTAAGTGAGAGCCCAAGAGCGATCATACGTGTTTCTGATTCTGCCATCACTTCTCTCTACGACTACAGGCACAGTGTTCAGCTGCTCTCTGCCAGTTTCCACACCCAAAAATGGGTATAACAGTATGTACTAGAGTAGTACTGAAAAACAAGAGCCTGGTCCAGCTCCTAGTGAAGTTAACAGCTGTGCCTTTGTTCATTTTTACTAGATAGAGCCAAATTTAAAGACCTTGAAACCTGACTGTGAACCACGCTGTGGCAATGGAGCTATATTGTCTGTTCAGCCAGAAAGCGGGTAATTTTCCCCCCTGGGTGTGGGACCCTGTGGGACTGCAAAATAGGCTGCTATAGTGTTTGTACATTATCTCCTCCTGTAGATACAGACATAAATATCACACAAAGAATAGAGGATAATGAGTGAGACAGATGTCTCTGTGTCTGGTGGTCTACAGAAACCTCATCTGAGGCCATTCATAGTTCTGAGAAGCCAGAGGATGCATTCCTGAGCATCCCAGAGCCAAGAAGAGTAGACAGAAGCCGCCACCACGGCCTTTAGAGTTGTAAAGCACAACTCAGACCCAAGAAAAAAAGTATCACCAGTTTTTCATATGGTTTTGCTGAGAAGAGATTATTTCTTAGTAGAAATTCACAGTTAGTAGCACATGTACTATATAAGCCCAAGGGGAAAATAGTTCCTACTTTTAGTAGAAGCTCTCCCTGCTTTAAAAATCAGTAAGAGAAGGTAATTCCATTTAATAGAGGCCATAGCTTGTAAATGAAGCCATACAGTAGTCTACAAATTGGAAGTTTTTGGGAAAAGACAATATATTTAACAGAAATCCAACAACCTTCTTTGTAGCAGCAGTCAAAAAATATTTGACATCAGAGAAAAAATGCCCTAGAATCCTATTATGAGGGCCCAGGTTTTTTGTTGGGGTTTTTTTTGTGGTGTTTTTTTTTTTTCCCCTCTTACTGCCCAGTGGGTTGGCATAGCCACTTCAAGAGCTCTGACAATACTTACCCTGTGAGCCCCCCTTTACCCACTTCACTGCATGATGATCCTCAGCCGGGTTGTCAAACACAATTATTTCTCTGGGTAACAATGTGAAAGGCAGCTGCAGCGAGCGTGGAGGTCAGGCAAAGCAGGCCACGGATGCAACAGCACCTGCCTTTTGCACGCAAAGACGGAGCAAATTACAACATTTGTCGCCAAGGAACTGAGCAGCAGTACCATGTGTGATGGCCTCACAAGCGCCATTTTCATCATGTGCATGGGCATATCTTTTCAAATCTAGAGCAAGGAACAGATGTTTCATCAAAAGACACATTTAAAATAAAGATAATTATGCAGTAAAAAGCTTAATTACATAGGATTATTCAGGTCCACTTAATTGCTTGACAGTCTGAGAGCCTCCCACGTATTTGTGACAGAAGCACCCTTCTCATACTGGGTTACCAAACTCTGTCATGGCTTCAGGACAAATGTAGTTGTTTTAGTAATTCAACTAATATTAATTTTTGATTTTCAGCTACAAAGAGGAAATGTAAGCAATCTTATCAAGCAATAAAATATTGTTTTATTCCTATAGGTATTGTATTTTCTTCCATAAAATATTAATAGCCTGAACTATGAAAATAAAAGTAAAATGGAATGTTATTATCACAGTATACTCAGTAGAACATTAATCACGCTTAGACATGATTTAGATTAAAGACTAGAATTTCAACTGGTCTGGCTGCCCACAGATGCTTACGGGTCTCCAGTTTTCAGAAGTTTGTCATGACTTTTTCATGTGGGCATAAAAAAATGGCCTTTTACCTCTCCCTTAATGGTTGACTCTCTTTCCCCACAAGAAAAAATTCTAATACTGTAAAAAAATATATTTATTCTAAGAAAGTAGAAAAAATGTTTTCTTTGTCTTTCCTTAAACAACATAGTATGTGTAACATGGCTATGGTGCAGCTATTTTGAGAGACTGCATTCTCACAGGAGTTACTGAACTGGTCATACTAACACATTTCACAGAAAAATAATTATTTCTGTGAACTTCTACTAACAGGCTTTCAGTGTGACTCTGTCGAGCCCTGGGAGCTTACCAGCTGCAGAGCTTGAATTCAGCACTACTCCAAAATACAAAATTATTAAGGCAGCTATGCCACGTGAATCATGCTGAGCAGGGGACTCCTGCATTTACAGGGTACCTATCGTGCAGCTGGGGGATTTACAGAACACCCAGCATCAGCCCAGGTGTTTTTTACTCTATACAGGTTCCAGGAAATAGTTCAAAGGATTTTATTTAGCAAGTTCTGCAATTAAAATGCATTCATCCCCTCAGCTCTACATGCATTAGTCTCCCATGTTCAACACATTTCTTCATCAAGTACTGTAGGGCACTAGCAAAGCCAAGCATGGAATTTATATTTAAGGGGTGTAAATGTGATATCAAAAGCCTGAGCACTAAAATGGTCTCCTACTTTTCATCAAAGAGAGTGCTACAATATTTGCATTTGTCAAGCCATTGCAGCCTTTTCTTATATAGACAAACTAGGAATGGTTTCATTGTGCACTACTGGAAAAAAGTCTGCAGAAGAATTAACTTTATAAGGAGTTAAAGCTTGTCATTTAGAAAAAAAATCCTTAGTTTGGTCTAAGCCACTAAATGTAACTTAAAGCTCAAGAAAGACGATTACCCTGTAATGGCTCCATTCACATTCACAAAGTTGGGGTCATTGTAAACTGCTGCTATGTTTTGGAAGGGTGCCCAGAAAACTTTGGTGTGAAAAATCTGCTGAATGCCTTTGCGCTACATTAGCTAACAGTATTTAAGGTCAATAATGCAGGTGCGGGCTTTCTCCCATTCAAGTTG
Source organism: Calidris pugnax (assembly GCF_001431845.1). Classification (NCBI taxonomy): domain Eukaryota; kingdom Metazoa; phylum Chordata; class Aves; order Charadriiformes; family Scolopacidae; genus Calidris; species Calidris pugnax. The sequence goes on from NW_015090978.1 coordinate 459,817, forward strand.
TATTTTAAAACCTTTAAAAACTTTGCAGACTTCTTCCTAAAGCTCTGTTCAAAAGTGGCTTTTGCTCAAACCTTTAAAAAGAAGAAACAATGCAGGGAGAATAGGAAAGGATGGCATTTTGCTGTTACGAGGAGAGAATATGAGAGAGGTACTAATAAACCATAAACCAAGAATATAGCTTTTGCATTAGTTTTAGTGCAGCAACTTAACTTTTATAAACATGTACCAGCACTAAGTGCAACTAACTTGCCGAGCAAATCGTAGGAACTTATGCTTAGTTCCACACTAATGGTGTCAAGGTGCACTAAATGTTTCCCCCCTGCTGCTTGAGAGTGACATTAGAGGCTTTTGGTGAAGCATATGCCCAAGTTCCTAGCTCTGCAGCAGTTATCGTATGCTAAGGTGACATTATGACTGATCACACTCAGGCACTGCTTCTGTCGCTGTAAATGGGCTTTCAGTTATAATGGAAATGTTTAGTTCAAAGCAGCGTATACATTACACGTGTTATTAATGGCTGAAACAGATGCTTCCATCTAGTGAAAGGGTTTGTTTTTATATAAAGCAAATCCTCCTGTAAATCTGTATCTTTTATTTGGTTGCATATCAATTTGAAGGATAATAACATGAAAAGCCCTTTCTACTTTGCCTTATATTACAGAAGCATTTAAATTTTTAATTTGTGTTTCATATAAACAAATTTATATACATCTACACACATTTTATTACCCATTTTATATGGCTCCGTTTGTTTCCGTTGTAAATTGCACAGTTTCTTAATCACTGCTAAGCATAAAATACCCTATCAGTAAATTATTCCTACAATAAAATACATGATGTGGTTTACAAATGATGGTTATTAATTTCAGGACAGAAATGTTGCATTTATATTGTGGTTTATGTTCAATTAACACATGGCTGCATTAATGCAAAGTGTCAGCATAGAATTGAACAGGAGACTAAATGAAAATGAAGTACCCTAAAAAGGAATTATTGCCTGTGCTAAACAGAGTAAAAGCCAATTTATTTGGGAGTTTGCTTGTACAGTACCACCTGAGATATTCATGAGCAATTCCAAGAGCACAGATCATGTTTCCAAAAGGAAATTATCTGATTGCTTTACCTTTTTATGTTTGTGGGTTATAGCGTTTTGGGTTTTTTTTGGTGGAAAGAATTGTGTCTCTATGCACATGATTCTAAAGCTGGAGCAGCTGCAGTTCATGAAAACCAGATTATTAGGAAGGGGAAGACATCTTTAAAAATAAGTCACCCATTTCTTCTGTTAATTATAAACAAGCCTGTTTCCTAAGGCACAGGCAGCTCATGAGAGAAAAGGGTGGCCGTGGTTGAAACGGTGATTACGATCTTTTAGATGAAAAACATAACAATAGTTTTATTTTTCAGATACAATTTTACTATATGTGCAAAACTCTGTAAGTAACTAAAAGGAGCAGACAATAACAGTCCAAAATTAAAATACTGGGTTACCTTCTTCTGAGAACAGCAAGACCTTGTAGGAAAAAATCACTTATATGCATAGAATTTGAATGCTGTAGGGGTTAAAACTAGCTCTGACTGCAAATCAAGTGGGATAGAATGATGTTCTTTGAATACATGATGTGTCTCACTTCTGATTTCTGCTCTCTCAACCTGTATAAATTGCAATGCTTTTTTGCTCTTGAATAAATATCTGGATGATTGTAAAATATTTGCATCGGAAAGTAGGTTAGCATCATTAAACATATCCTGGACTGCAGAATTATTGAAGTCTACTTAATATTGAGAGAAAACATTTTGAATTAAATGTCCTCTTTTTTTGTAAGGTGTGGAGCTGTACATGTTTAGGAACAACCCCATAGGTGTTGCTTGGCAAACCTGCCAAAATCTTTGTGAGCCACCAGATTTCATTGTGTGGATTTTACATTAGAACTTATGTATTTGTGGAGGAACTTAAAGAGCCCAGCTGGCACAAAATCACTTTGTAAAACTGGCATCACAGTCTTGAATAAACTGTGTAAACTCCCTCTGAGATTTACATTTCATTCACGTGGATTACATTTGCTTAATCCTGTTGCCCCAAAGCACCTGAGCTCCCCCTCATCTCAAGGGAGCTCTGGAGGAGAACACCACCGCAAGGCTTCCTTCATGTTATTATCTCCTATTTTGCCATATTCCAGAAGCAAGCTGAGAGGCAGGATTTTCTCCCTCACAAAATAGATTTCAGGACACAACTCCATAGCTGGAGGGCTACCTGTGTAAATCTAACAAACCTAGGCACCACTGCTGGCCCATCTCTTGCTAATTTTTCTCAGCTGGACTCTACCACACACTCTCCATTTGGGGACCTCTGTGTGAAGAAAGCAGAGGTAGAAATAAGGAAGAAAGTAACACCCTGCTTCCCCCAGAAACCAAGCAAATCTTCAGCAACACAGTTTTATAGACCCTTAGTATGTGCTAGTCTGGTTTGTAAAATATTTTATGTGTGGTTCATCAATAAATTTCGTAAAGCAGTACTAAAAATAGAAAAATTTCCCCTGTCCCTCTTCTTTTTCTTTTTTATTTTTCTTTCTTTTGAAGTCTATTGATGTCCGTGTTTGAATTAATTAACTTAATTTGTACACTTTGTTGTGTTGCTTCTCCAAACATTTTATGTATCCAGCTTTGCAAGTTCACCTTATTGAAGATGCCAAGCCGCATGCTGAATTACACGATTAAAAAACACTGAGGAATATCTGCTGTTATTATATAGTCAGTGGAAAACACAGTTACTTTAGTTTCCTAGTACTAAAAATGTGTTTTCTGTGGTGTTCCCCTTTCACCCACAGAAGTCAGTGGAGACCTGGCCAACAGCTACAAGCCACAGTACAAGTGTCTGAGCACTTCCACTATTTGGATTAAGATTTTAATTAGCCTGTGCCTCTACTTAGGCCCTGCCATGTGGGATATACCCTGCATCTGCAGACTGTGGTTCTTAAAACACACATTCATCCCTAGAATTCACTGATTTGCAACTACATGGGTCAGTTTAAGCAAAATTCTCCCAAGAGATGCTTCTCAATAAAAGAATTTAGAAGTTCCTCCATTTTTTAAATTTCTGGTTCTAAATTATTTTTCTTTTTAAGTTCCTAGATCTACCATAGAAAAGATTGGCATTAAAAAACAAGTTTTCCTTTTAAAATCAGGCAATTTAGACATACCTGCAAATAAAAAAGTGGAAGTACAAGAAAAAGTGCCATCAAATTACTTATCCAGATGTGATGAGTAGACCTGTGGCTAGTTCCTATGGCAATGAATCTTTAGTTCTTGATTGGGGTCCACAACTGATATTGCAATTCAAATAATAATCATGTGTGCATAGTAATTTGAGAAGACAAAGTCTTACTGGAAATTTGGAATAATAATGACCTATACATAAAGTAGTGTGCTATTATTCAGGTAAAATGAGAAAAGTAACATTTTACCCTCTACAACTAAATGAAGACAATTTTCTTTCCTCTGACTCCAAGTCTTCAGTGAATGATAGGAACTTTTGTCAAATTTTCTTGAATTTGTAATGCTTAATTTACTTTCACATAAGCCCTTTCTGAGGTAATTTTGATGCCTAAAGCATTTGTATACTACGATTTTAGTTTAGAAATTAACTCACTGGTTTAAAACTAATATGTAAAACTGGTGAGAGGAACTGCTTTGAAATGAGTTGAACATTCTTTTATGGAGCAAAGATATTTTCTAATATTAAAATTCGCCACTTCATAGGAAAAATAATGATGTTTAGTGTCTATAAAGTTCATACTTTACTGCAAATTTGCTGTATGATATACATTGATATGCTTGAACTATAAAAGGTGAACAATAAAAACTGATGTACATCAGTTTCAGGCTATTGTGCTGTTGTTTAGAACTAGTGCTGAATCAGGATTTATTCTCCATTTTTTTCTAGTTGATAATTTAGCTCTAGGAAAATAGCTCACCTCATGGCTTACACTTGCCCTGAAGGACTTCAAGTGCCAGATGACAAAACTTTGACAAAAACCAGACAAGACAAGGAAGTATGAAGTATGAATCTAAGAATGAGGGAAGATGATTTCCACAGAGAGACAAAGAACAGCCCTGGTTTGTGCATTTCATATGAAGACCAATTTTTTTTTTTTACTTTTTTATTTTCTAGGTTGCTTCGTTGTATGAAGAATGTTAAGGTGCTAAGAATATGGTCATCTCTGACAGCCAGGAGGCAGAAAACAAACCCACTGAAATATACAATTTGCTTATAGGTAGTGCTTGAGGAGTAGGCTGCAAAATATTTTTGTCTTCCAGAGACTGCTAACAGCTACCTGAGGGTATTACGCTTGAAAAATATGACTTCACATTTAGTACTTGAATGTCATATTGTTAAGTATTCAGAAATAGCTCAAAATCACTCCACTGGCAGAAAAAGAAAACTAACCAAAACACCTCAGACATGCATTTGATGCAGTGTGATTTAAGGAAAAGTGGATTTTTTTTGTTACTCTTGCCCCCTAGATGCAATTCATAGCATCATTTTTAAAGATTTTCTCTCTTCCACATAACCTCAGAGGCATCACTCCCATGATGTTTGCTAGTTTTTTCCCCTTAGATAATACATGAATATAGATAACAACCTTTCATTGTCAGAGATTCAACAGAATCTCATGCTTATATGTCAGAAAATGTTGCTTTCCTTCAGAAATGTTTTTAGTTACAAATGCCTTGCACATTTCAGTGGCTTTCTCATGCTGAGTGTTTCATCCAGGGTTGGACCTGATCCAGCTCCCACCATAGGTAGTGGCAAGAGTCTTATTGGCTTCAGTAGGGACTAAATGAAACTCTGTGGGTGTTATCCTTATATCTATGTCTTCAGTCCTAAGTACAGCACTTAAACAGATGCTTAAACCTAAGTATGTGAGTAGTCCTATTCAAATCAATGGACCACTCACATGTTTATAATTAAGCATATGCAAAAGTGCTTTTCTGGTTTGAGTCCATATAAACATGTATGTTAATAGCATATACGCAAATGCTATTAAATTACTGAGAGGTACACATCTTATGAAAGAATAGCGTTATCATCTTAAATGTTAGAATCATAGAATATGTCAAGTTGGAAGAAACCCATAAGGATCATCTGGTCCATCTCCCTGATCCATGCAGGACTACCTAAAACTAAACCATATGACCAAGAGTGTTGTCCAGACACTCCTTGAACTCTGACAGGCTTGATGCTGTGACTACTTGGATAGCCTGTTTCAGTGACCAACCACCCTCTCAGTGAAGAACCTTTTCCCAATGTCCAATCTGAACTTCTCCTGATGCAGCTTCATTCCATTTCCCTGTGTCCTATCGCTGGTCTCCAGAGAGAAGAGACCAGCACCTCCCCCTCTGCTACCCCTTAAGGAAGTTCTAGACTGCAATGAGGTCCCCCCTCAGCCTTCTCTTCTCCAAATCGAACAAGCCAAGTGACTGAAGCTGGTCCTTATAATTCTTGCCTGCTAGAGCTTTCACCATCTTGGTTGCCCTCCTCTAGACACAGCCCCATGGTTTGATGTCCTTCTTATATGGGGGCATCCAAAACTGCACACGGTACTCAAAGCTGGGCTGTAGCAGTGCAGTGTAGAGTAAGACAACCACTTCCCTTGACCAGCTGGCTATGCTGTGCTTCACGCACCCCAGGACACGGTTGGCCCTTTTGGCTGCCAGGGCACACTGTTGACTCATATTGAACTTGCCATCAATCCAAACTATCAGATCTTTTTCCATGGGGCAGGTCTCCAGAGACTGTCTGTTTTATGTATTTTTCAGAAGTCAGAGAATTGAAGAAACTAACCCTTTTTGACAAGGTTTGCATTATATCTGACTGAGACATTCTCCACAAATAAATGAGCTGAAAAATGTAGCCCTTTATCTTATTCAAATTTGTTGTGACAAAGGCCTGCTTTTTATGTTTGCCTTATTTATAAGGATCAGATGAATAGTCTGGATGGTCTATTTTAAATCAATGGATTATTTAGACACTGTTCACTTTACTTGTTGTTTATTATTTGTGATCTGTGATTAATTACCTAAGTGTTTAAGTATTGTTTCTTTATTCTGATTGGATGCCTGAAACTTCTGAGAACAGGAAAAAATGAGTTAGAAAGGGTAATTAGTATACAGTCAAAGCAAATGCACTTGTTAACACATGAATGATTTGGTATTAATACGAAAACAGATGTTAATATAAAAAAGTCTCTTGATAATTAGTGCAATTAAAAAACTTCTTGTATAAAATCCTTAAAACAGTATTTTTGCCACATTCAGTCTACTCTAGTTAGTACTGGTTATCCGTTATCAAATTAATGCAAAGTAGTAGAAGCAGCACACTAATGAAATGAGAAAACTCTAATTCTTCCAGTGACACAGGTTATTGAGCATTTTATGGTGTAGAGATAGCACAGAAGCAAAAGCACAGGTCCTTAAGCTGTAGTTGGTGTTATTGACAGAAGATTTCACTGAACACTTTCAGTAGGTACCGTTACAGTTACAACTATATAGGTCATTAAGTAAAAAGTAGTTGTAATGAGAATATCCTAGATGATACACAGCCCTCTGTCTCATACACAGGTTGACAAGGCATAGGAAAAAATATAAAGCTATAACAATAATAACAATTAACTGCCCTTAAAATCCAAATAGTAAAAGATTTTGAATAATGCCTAGAATGAGGAGGGTAACTATCCGCAGCAGCAGGAGTGCAGTCGGTATCTGGGCATGAGGGCAGCTGAACTGTGAGCACTTCTTGATCTTTATTTAGATAATTACAGGACAAGAAGGAGCCTGAGGAGGGAAAATAAATCCTTCAGGTGGAATAGAATGGCACAGGAAAGAAAGCTCTGAATGACAGAGCTGTGAGTGAGAGGACATGGGTCTAGACCCAGTTTTCCCTGGAAGTCTGTAGCAGACTCTCATCTGAGGGCGTTCAATGGCATCTCATCAGTTCCTGGGGAAAAAAGCCCACTCTGTGCTGCGTGTTGGGAGACCAAACTTGCACTCATCTCTGTGAAAGGTGGGTTTTAATGGTCTGGCTTCAGCCCAGGAGATGACACTGGGGCAAGGGACATGGAGAGGTTCGTGAGTTAACATTTTTCCTCCCCCTTCCCCACAGTTCACTTTAGTGTAGGTTTACTTGTTTACATTTTCTTCTTCTGAGTGCCTGGAACAGTTTCCAGAAATTTGTGGTAATGACTGTTAAACTAAATTAAGTAAAACTTCTCCAAGCTGAGAATATTTTTTCTCAGAATAGGAGGAGAAAATGCCAAAATCCTGAGGTCTACCCTCCCACTGGCCACCCTGTAGTGCTCAGTGACAGCAGAGACGTGGGAGCACAGGCTCTTCAGTGACAGCTGAGCACCAGACCAAGGGGCTGAAAAGCTGTATCTTCAACTGTGTACCGGGAAGCTCTGATTCAGCTACATATGTTGTAACATCCTCTTCCCCTAATAAAAATGGAGGGGGCTATAAGTAACAATCTGGTCAAGTTTTACAGTTACGGTTTTTAAATCCACACATGGCTAGATAGCAACAAATACAGCAAGAGAAACATAGCATTTTTATATTACATTCACTATTTCCACATGTATGAGTTTACTCCAATATTTCTGTTGCACAATAATGACAATTCCCTCATGCTTACATGTGTGAAATTGTATTATGTCATGACCCATAACAAGGTACAGCTCCCGATTCACTGGGGAGGACTCAACCCCAATTTACAGGCCAGGCAGAAGATATGGAATAAAGGGGATTTCTGTGAGATCTGCAGCTGAAGTTAGAAAGTGAAATATAACTCAACCCTCTGAATGAAAAGATACTAGGAGAAACACATTCTCCTTCCTCTATCAGAATTCCAGGACATAAAGAAACATCATATAGTTATACAAAACCACAGCATGATCAAGCATGAGCAATAAAATAGATCTTTCATATGAATTCAATAACAGCTCTCCTTCATTGATCGATACCTCTGTATAACCTCAAAATTTTGCATGGCTGTTAATACTAGGTTGTCTTAGACACGTGAAACTTACAGTCCCCTTGTCTCATCTGCTACATGTGCCTGGCTGTATCAGGCAGTTACTGAAGATTCAGGTATTTGGGAAAGCTTACGTGAAACAGAGATGGACAGACATGAATCATTTGGTGCTGTAACAGTCACAGAGTCAATCTTTCACTCAATAAGAAAGCAGAATGCAGTGGAAACCATGGTGCTAAATTTTCTTTCGCTATTCTAGAACTAACACAGAGAATATCCAGGTTTTGGCTGCCTAAACAATTATGCCAAGAACCACTTCTTCATTGAAAAAACCCTACAGAATCTTGCAGTCTTAGGTCTTATGTGATCTTTTTGTAATTTTTACGTTTAATAAAAGACACCTCTTTTACATTGAAATGAAGTGTCATGAAAAAGACAATGCATTCGATGAAGATTTTTCTTATACTGATGAAAGCAAGAAGTAGCACTGGAAAGTGAGTTACACTACTGTAAAAACAGCAGTAACAGTCAGACCCAGGACCATGTTCCCTGTCAAATACAGAGACACTGAGATTAACTCTGATCATGACTGAGAGCAGAACTTGAAGTTGGCAATTTACCGCTGAAGCGTTGCCTGTTATTTAAAATGACATTTGTTTGTCTAAATGTAACTTATGCAAATTTAAGAACAGAGTCAGGGGTTCAGCATATGCAAATATTCCTTTATCTGGTGGAAAATTAAATATTTTTGGCTAGACGTTAGAGTCAGTTTTTTAAAATGTAAGATGCTCAGAAGGGACACCTAACATATATTGAATACTACCGATTAAGGAAGAAAAAAACCCTGGTTCCTCTGTATCCCAACATTCAGCTTAAAAAAAATAAATCGTAAAGCCCCCAGCTTTTAACATGGGCTGATGTCATTTTGAAGCCAGCTTTTCACTATGCAAGAGAAATTGTTGATGCCTTAGCTGATTTATTGTTTTGGCGTTTTAGTTGTTTAGAAGGCTTTGCACAGGAATTTGAAGTAAGTATTCCACTGAAGTGGACTGTTTTTTAAATGAAAGCTTATCCAACTAATGAGCTTAATAGGAAGCTGGTTTTTGCCTTGAAACCAAAATAAAACATCAGTCTGGATTCACGAAAGTTTACAATGAAAGTGTTTGCTATTTAATTCTTTTCTGAGTCAAATATTGTAATATTTGTTGGTTTTTTTTTTTCCATAATTAATGTTTCCTGTGTCTTCTAGTACTATTCTTTTCAGACTTCTAGTAGAGAAGACTCATTTCTTCATCTGAAAAACTCTTTCAGATCTGGCTTATAAACAGTCAAGGTATTCGAATGTGTCTTGGACTTTGTTTTGGAACTCTGACATATCCTGAAAAGGTTCTGCTGTTCTGTCTCCTCCATTTACATTTTACCATTAGGTTTCACTTATATTTTACAATGATTTTAGCATGCATCAGATACTTTATTTTGCATTTTTACTAAATCTACCGACCATGAATTTAAGCATCCCACATTTTTGACATGTTATTCCACATGCTAAGTGTCAGTAGGCTGCATCTGGTTGAACAAAACTCAGGAATTATACAAGAGTGAGCTCAAATTGAAATGAAATTACTCTGAAATCTAAAAGCCAAGCTAAATCATTTGCAGCAGCTTCATAAAAGGCTGAGAGATGAAATGCAAATTCTCTCTGGCGTTAAATGAAATATGTTTAAACCATGTCATATATTATGAAGGTCTCTGTTGGTAGACTTTTGAAAGTGTCACTTTATTAGACCATAGATGATATCCATCGATAGGAGATCAATATGTAGTGCTGGATTCTAATCTTAAATTGTTGGATAAATGCAGATGGTAATTAAATAGGAAATTTCATGATTATACCCTTTGTCAGAAATGGTGTAATTTTAACCATGCAGCATAAAGTAATATTTCTTAATCTTTAATTATATTCTAAGATTCTAATAGGTAGATGACAGACTATCTATGGAAGAATTACTGTCAGATGTTTTCCTTTTAAACTCTGGAAAACAATGCTCGGCTGAATAAACATCAAGCTTTTATTGCTCCCAAATAAGATTTTCCCGTGTTCAGCTTATTTTCTTTTTGTAGTCATCTTACAAAACAGTGCTACAGCTGCTGCAGTGTGTTTATTGTTCATCTCTTTATACACAATTTTTCATCTGCTCAGAGTATTTCAATTTTACCAAATCTCTGATTCTTTTCTTTTTCAACATGGAAATAATGCTCGTCTGTAAATGGCAGTTTTGCTCAGCACAGTAACGTGAGAATTCATGTGGTGAAAATCACTTGTTAGGTACAGTGTCACATGCAGACTTGTGATGTTGTGACTAAGTCCTTCTTGACAATGCCAGTTTTGTGTCATGAGTTCCTATTGTAAATAGTTTAATAGGGCCTAATGGGAAGAATGGAGAGGCAATAGTAGAAGCCACTGCATCCTATTCTGACCTGTGCCACTGTGAAATCTCAGGCTAATCAGTAGATTTTTTTCTGGTCTAGTCTGATCTTCTTTAAAATGGGAGTATATCCTTACCTCAGAAAACTGTATTTTAGATTCATCTCCAGCTTTCTTGTCGCTCAGGAATGAGCAGTATTAGAGTGCCATCAGCATGGCACTACACCCAAGCTAACAATGCAAGCCAAGAGACAACACTTAGCAGCAGACATGGTGCAGAGGTAATTTAGAGTTATTGAACCCATGCCTGAGCCAACATCTCTGAATAGCCTACTTTGCCTCGTACAGGTATATCTGCGCTCGCTGATGTGAGGTTTGGCATTTTTAAACCAAATTCTGTTAAATGCAGTCTATTGCACCTTTGGTACAAATTTTCTATGCTGAAGCTTAGTAGAGGCAACAAACTATATTTTCAAAACTAGGTTTGCAGTTCTACGCCTATGTTGCCTTAGGCACCACATTTGGAGTATAATTATGAGCATTTGATTTGACGATTCACAAACCAGTCATAGAAACTGACTTCACTGACTTACAGACAGGTGTCTGTAAAACTTTGGAGTGTCTTCAAACCTGCTACTAAGACAGTTGAATTTTAAAGGATTTCAGGATCACAGAATTACAAAATGGTAGGGGTTGGAAGGGACTTTGGACATCATTCAGTCCAACCTCCCTGCCAAAGCAGAGTCACCCAGAGCAGGAACACATCCAGGTGGGTTTTGAATATCTCCAGAGAAGGAGACTCCACTCTGGGCAGCCTGTTCCAGTGCTCTGCCACCCTCAAAGGAAAGAAGGTTTTCCACATGTTCAGACAGAACTTCCTGTGTTCCAGCTGTGTGTCCGTTGTCCCTTGTCCTGTCACTGGGCACCACTGAGGACAGCCTGACCCCATCCTCTCGACACCTGCCCTTTAGACATTTATAAGCATTGATGAGGTCCCCTCTCAGTCTTATCTTCTCCAGGCTAAACAGACCCAGGTCTCTCAGCCTTTCCTCATAAGAGAGGTGGTCTCAGTCACTTGATCATCTTTGTAGCCCTCCTCTGGACTCTTTCCAGTAGTTCCTTGTCCTCCTTGGACTGGGGGCCATCACCTGGACACAGTATACTCCAGATGTGGCCTCACTAGGGCAAAGTAGAGGAGGAAGATGACCTCCTTTGACCTGCTGGCTACACTCTTTTTCATGCACCCCAGGAGACAATTGGCCTTCCTGGCCACAAGGGCACATTGCTGGCTCATGGTCAACTTGTTGTCCACCAGGACTCCCAGGTCTCTCTCTTCAGAGCTGCTCTGCTGCAGGTCAGCCCCTAACCTGTGCTGGTGTATGGGATTGTTCCTCCGTAGGTACTTCCTTCTAGCAGCTTAGCCCATTGGATTACTCAAAGTAGGTCTTTGAAGAGGCCCAAGTCAGCTCTTCTAAAACTGAGGGTTGCAATTCTACTTTTTGCCCTGCTTCTTCTGTGCTGGATCCTGAACTCCACCACCTCATGGTCACTGCAGCCAGGGCTACCCCTGACCTTCACATCCCCAACCAGGCATTGTTTGTTAGTACAAGGTCCAGCAGAGCACATCTCCTTGTTGGTTCATCCAACACCTGTGTCAAGAAGTTATCATTAATACTCTGCAGAAATCTCCGGGCCTGTGTGTGCCTGGCTGTGCTGCTTTTCCAGCAAATATCGAGGTGGTTGAAGTTCGCCATGAGAACCAGGCCTGTGATTGTGAGGCTATTTCCAGCTGTCTGTAGAAGTCCTCAACAACTTCCTTATCCTGATCAGGTGACCTGTAGTAAACACCCACAACAGTGTCTCCCATATTAGCCTGCCCCTTAATTCTTACCCATAAGCTCTCAACACATTCTTTGTCCACCCCTTGGCAGAACTTGCTACATTCTAGTTGCTCTCTGACATAGGGAGCAACTCCACGACCACACCCTGATGGCCTGTCTTTCCTAAAAAGCCATCCTTTGACAGCATTCCAGTCATGCAAGCTATCCCACCATGTCTCTGTAATTGCAATGAGATCATGGCCCTGCGACTGCACACAGACTTCTAGTTCTTCCTGTTTACTCCCCATGCTGTGTGCGTTGGTGTATAGGCATTTCAGACAGGCAGTTGAGTGTGAGGGTTTCCCTGGAGGGGATCAAGAGGGTTCACCACAGCCATTCATGCCCTTAAGGTTGTTAGCTTTCTGGATCACATGCTGGGGGTCACCTAAGGAATGTTTGTCACTGTTGTGCTTGGCCTGGCTTGTTTCCCTGGCTTGAGCATTGCCAACCTAGACCCCACCCTGCAAGTCCTTCAGTTAAAAGCCTGCTTCACCGAGTTGGCTAGCCTGCTGCCAGAGATTCCTTTGTTCCTTCTAGACGGGTAGAGCCCATCCCTCTCTAACAGGCCATAATCACCAAAGAATGCCCCATTATCATAAAACCCTTAACCCTTATGACAGCACCAGCCACCATAGCCAGGAGATGATATGCTTTTTCCGCCCCTTTCTGGCTGCTCCCTTTCCTCTGACTGACAAAATGGAGAAGATGACTTGAGCACCATTTTTTTTCATTTGTACTCCCAGGTCTTTATACTGTTCCTTAATTCTGCCCAGGTTCCAGCTTGTGGTGCCATTCGTGCCCACATAAAAGAGTAACAGCAGGTAGTAGTCCGTGTTCTTGACAAGTTGTGACACCCTGTCAGCAAGATCTCAAACCTTAGCTCCTCGGAGATAGCATACCTCATGTGAGCCCCTATCAGTATGGCAGATGGGTGCCTCAGTGTCCTTTAGCAGGGAGTCACCCACTACTAGCATTTGTCTTGGTTTTTTTCCATGTCTACTGTGTGCTGCCAGTGCAGGTCCACCTGGCAGACTTTGGTCCTGGTTGCCTATAGCTGCTAAAGCTTCATATTTGTTTTTTGTTTTGATGCCAGAGGGTGGAGGCTGCAGCATAGTCCTGCTTTTGTGGGTCACCAGGGTCCACGGTGCCTCATTCTTGGTAGTATCTGCTGCAGGACTGTGGTTCTGAAACCACCTATCTCTGTCTCAGCTCCTCTGATACTACGCAACCTTTTAAATGTTTCTTGCAACTCAAATGTAAAAGATTATCAACCTTTGCACAGCATGTGCTGCCAGGAGAAGGAGAAGAAGGAGAAGAAGAGTCTGGGTGCTCACTGCAACCCACCAGCTGTACTGAAGTCTCCCTTCTTATCTATTCCATCTGTGTGGATGCCTCATGCATCTGAGGGTATTCCCCTGTAGGGGAACTGGTTTTAGCTCCAAGATGAGTGCTAACCATTTTGTTAGAGACCTTGAGAACTACCTTGGGCTGTGAATCAACAAGTAGGGTGCAGAGCCCTTCCTGTGTGCTCTTCTGCACCCTCACTGCTGTGCTCCTGGTCCCGACCACTCCCTGGGGCCATTTACTTCTGCTGCAGTTGCTTCCAGCAACACCCCCTTCTCCATGTCAACCTCCCTCATGAGAGCTGACAGCTCCTGGTGGGGTTCTCTGCTCTTCCTTGGGTCTCCCTGTCTCTGGGAACCCCCTGTCCACCTTGATCTAACACTCAGTCACAGGACTTACCTTGTCCGTCGCTTGTGCAGCTTGCTGACTCACATATCTCAAATATCTCAGAACTCTAGCAATTTCTCCAACATCAGTTCTTTCTTCATTAAGACAATTCTAATATATCCATCACACAATGACTGGATGGCCTTTTCACATGCCTTTGCACATGACATTACATTGCTTACACCAAGTTCTACTTAAAGGGTTTATTGCAGCAATTTTTTGTTGTCCAGTAAACAAAATGCCACATGACTTTTTACTAAAAAAAAGTTACTATTATAATCTTATACTATTGCTTCAATATTCTGTAACTTGAGTGGCCAGTTTGATTACTCCCAAAAAGGTATATTTATTGGGCAATGTCTCTCTCACTGCTTCTTATGTACCTTTAACAAGTGTAAAACAAAAACTTTGAAATTAGAAACAAACGCCCACCATTAGAAAGTTAATTGTAAAAGGAGTTTTATCTTGCCAGTCATTTGGCTGACCCAGAGATACAACATAGTCAAGGAATGCCGTCTACTGATTTTCAGTGACATCACATCAGGCATTTTTTGCTTTTGTTGTTGGTGATGGAAAATAAGGGTAAGTGTTGTGCATTCAGTGCTTCAATTCTAGATAAATGAAACATGCACAATGTCCCCACAACACAGACAGCTGGCTATACCTGAGTAACACAGCTGTATCTTCAAGCCCTGAAAATTACCTTTTCAATGAAATGGTTGGCTACAATACACTCCACAGCCAAAGACAGACCTCATCTCAGCCATCTTTTACATTTTTCACTTGAACTACTGTCTTGGTTCTGACCTCACTTGTCATTGTAAACCAGGAATAATTTCACTGAAGTCAGAGCAGACACACCGTTTTGGCAAGGTCAGAGTCAGACCTTGTTTGGCAGTCATTCCTAGTCTAGCACCAAAAGCTAATAGGTATATCACATTCAGAACTTGGCACTATGTTGTAAATACAGGGTCGAAAGACAGATATTTTATGTCATTATCAGACATGTACACTACTCTTTCCAAAGGAAAATGTTGATCTAATTGACTTCAAAATACCTTTCAGCAGCAGCTGCCAAGTTCCCTTTAATGAAGAATGTGGAAGAATTTTATTTTCTGTCATTCTCTTAATAAAAACAGATACAAGGTTGATTAGAGAAAGCATAACCAGCTTTTAAAATGTGTTTTTCTTCCTCTCTAGTGCACCTGCTTTGACACCTACAATGCATCCTAGCAAAAATTCAGAGGCATCTTAGTCCAAAGAAGTGATTGAGAAAATTCGTTTTATATGTTAATTCACCATGCATGTTACCATTTGCCTTGAAAGTTTCTTAGGTGTCTAATGCAAATAAGCGACCATGTAAAAAAGCATCCCAATCTGCAAGAGTAAACAAATCACTCCTGCTATTCTGTATCATGATCTGGAGATGAAATGGAGAGATGCCTAATCTCTGCTGGAAAAGCTCAAGTACTCAGAGCTTCTCTAGTACTTGATACAGCACACCCACCACCATATGGTTAAAGGGGTACACAGTTTGTTAAAACACCATTAAGGTATAAAGCGAGTGCATGATCCCATTCCCATTTCAGCCTTTTCCTCTGCCCAGAAGACGCTGCTGTCTGTGTAGGGCAGAATAGCACGGACAGAGGCACTCACTAGCCCTTTGTGGACATTGGGCCATTAACAGGCCAAAACCTCCAAAATCTGTGATACCAGGAAAAGAAAGAAAGAGGCTTTTTCTAACTAACTGGTGAAGACAGACTCATATCAAAGGAATTCTACCTTTATCACTCAGATGAGAAGCTGTTGCAGCACTGGTTCAGGACTTGGCTTAGCTGTGCACAAAGCACTGAACTGCAGCAGTTTTACTAGGTCACCCAAAGCAAGTTACTTAGCTGCTCAAGCAACAGCTCTCCAACTGTATAATATAGAAAATAGCACTTCCATCTTGCTCATGCTAGTGAGCTATGAGAATAACTATAACAGGGACCATGAAGCACTCACATTTTATGGTAATAAAGATTATAATAATATCATGGGAATACATCCTCACAATGTAAACAACATGCAAAGCAGGGAGAACCCTTCTTGCATAGCTTCAGCTGCTGTTTTTCATTTTATAACAATGGATGCAATCTTCACTACAATGCTTTGGCTAACACGTCGGCAAATATTTTGTCACAAACCTGGACTTTCAGTATTAAAACTGCACTAGCAATCTTGGTAATCAGGAACAAAGCAAATACAGTTTGGAGCTTTGTACACAAATAAAAATTTGCAGAGAAATTTGCATCAGCTCTTAAATACTTATAATCTGAGATCACTATATTAAGGCTATTGCATTGTTAGTCTTGATAACAGGCTGCTGAAAGAAACACAGCAGCTGTAGGGAGGTTCATTCTTTTCCATCAGAAATGTATACCTAATTAAATGGAACTGCTAGTGCTTTCATTTTACCTCAAGCCTTCATTTGGCAGGCAGGAACTAAAAATAGGATCTTGTATCATAACAGTCCTTTGTACAACAAGCTGAAAAAAAAGCTTTCTATTTCAACCTAATCAACAGTTTGGGTGTACATAGGCATTATTCCCCAGAAAATCAAGTTGAAAATATGCAGTTCTAGTTCATAAAATGAGAGAATTTAATATCATTGTTGCAGATGTGTTAGTCAACCTGAGTTTCTATTCCTAAACAAGAGTTTACAGGCAGTATAACATTTTTTAGTACAAAATATGCTCTTGCAGTCTGGTGAGATCTCAAGTCCTTACATACAAAGTTTATTTCCTGCTGGGGCTCCAATTTACTTTTTCATAGTGTTAGTAGACTTCCAACTGTGATTTTCTATATCTGTTGCAAATGTTCAACAATTTACAGGAGGAATTTTAGGTCAGGGTTTTTTTTTTAAAACTTTAAACATATAAAGATTAAAGAATGAATGTGCAATCAGCATATAGAGAAACCAGCTTTTGCAAGAATGAAATAGATGGTTCAGCTTCTTAAACCCCAGAGGAATTCATAACATCTACATTCACTGCTATGTCTCTTTTGTGTACTTCCTTCTACTAAGTAGGTTCCCTAGAGAGATGGTTTGGTAAACTAGAAAGTACAGTGGTAAAACATTATTTTCCTTTCTGGTGTGACATGGATACTGTCCAAGCACTAGTTTCCAATTGCAAATTTAATACTGGCTATTATGGCTAAATTTTTGTCCTTACTGTTGGTAAAAGCATAAGCTCTTACCTTCTTTGGTTTAAAGCAAGAGGAACATTTAACCTCTGCTACAGAGAATAGAACCTTTAGAGAATCCCTTCTGAATGGTGTCTTGATGGTGTGGTGTGCAGAGAGCCTGAGCTGAGCTTGTGGGTTTCTGAGCAAAAGTCAAGGAATGCATGTTTCCAAATTTCCAAACTCATCTACATTTACATTTTATTACACTGAAAATCTCCCTTAACCAAACTAGCCCCTACCTGGCAGTCATTGAGAGAAGAATGTGCACAGAGGTGCAGACATTTTTTCTTGGCCTGCTAAATTCACTGGTCCCATTAGGGATTTCCTGCAGAAGAGATAAAAACTGTTTGGTTTGTATTTTCAGGTGTATTTTCAGTTTTGAGACTTGTCTGTGACTGTATTGATGTATAGACTGTATTTGGCAATGGGGCAATTTTAAATCCCACTTCACTGTATTCCTCCATAAGCAGTATCTTCTAGAATCTAAAATTATTTGGCCAGGACTTAGATCCTTATCCCAGCACCTTCCACTAAATCAAATGGTTGTAACTTTGCAAACCCTCAACCCACTTTCCTTCCTATCCCCATATCCTCCAACATGCAGGAGCCATTGCCACTGAGTACACTTGCAGGCAAAGTGCTGAAGAGTATCCAAAATACACAGGAAGTAAAAGAAAACAATACAAACAGTTATTTGGGTTTGATATCTTAGGTGCATAAAGGCTTTTATGCTTGTCCTGTAGTTCTATAGCAGCCTAGCTGTTGTAGTCTATTTTAATTCTACATAAACATATAGCCTTGATTAGAAAAGCTATGGAAACAATCCTGGTGTAGATTTTGATGCAAACAGACACACTAATATCATAATGTAGCAAAAAGTGCTAAACTTGTTTTTTTTTCCCAAATCTTGAGTTACAAAATGTGTGAGAACAATTCCAGTTCATGCATATGTATAGTTCTGTGTAGATTTACTTATCAGCATCTTTCCTCCCATTTTTGAGTCATAAGATAAACAATGATTTTATAATTAAATAAAAAATGCTTATTTTATTTAACAATGAGATTTATTCACATTATGTAAAATCTCAGTTAGAAATAGACATAATTCATGCTCCTAAATCTGTGTTTGTTATCTCTGCACTTTACGTTACTTACAGTTACACAGTCTCTGAAATAAGTTTACAATACCAAAAGAAGACCTATAAAGCTATTGTTGGGAAAAATGTTCCACAGTGTCAGATATCATTAAAGGCTGATCCACTTAAATGATACCATCTTGTTTCTTTATCTAAGATTTTAATATCTATATAGAAACAAAATTACATGAAGGAGCTGTTTCCTTATAAATGAATGCTATAGACTTTAGAAAACATAGAAAAGAAACAAATACAGTTGGTTAACTTCTGTCACTATTATAGATATTGAAAGAGAGCAGCAGGATGTAGCCCACTGACTTCTAACTCTTTTAGGAAGACAAGGTATCCTTGCAATAATGAACATTATCATGTAATACTGCATGATTGCATGCACCATTTGATTTGAAAGGACAGGGAAGTAGCAGGTAAACATAAATAAGTTCAGAGTGGGTGACACTCTTTCTAAAGAACTGTCCAGAGTTCAATTGGTAAACACGAGGTTTTTCTGCTGTATTCTTGTTCGTGTGGCTATCAAAATTATACAGCATGTTCCAGAACAAGAGGAAAGAATAAGGAGAGTAGGATCAGTAAATTATGACAAAGCAGGCTGTCCTATCCAGGACACGCACACATTCACTGCAAAGCTGTCTCATCAGGGAACCCGTTGCATCCAGGAGCCTTTTGGAAGAGAGATGTAGGAACATGTTTGCTCCTATTTGAGGAACGATACGAGGGGTTATTTTTGAATGATTAATTAAAGGGAATCAATCTTCATTGCGTTGCCACTGACATGAAAAGCACCATAGCTGTGCAATAATCGCATGCAATTATTCAACTACCCCTTTGGCAAGGACAATGTAATTAGTCCTGGTAGTGTCGAGAGATTTTCTTTATACCCAACAAATTGGCAGTTTTAATCAAGTGTTGCTGAAAATTTATCATAACACAGGGAAAACAATAGGTGAAGGTACAAGGCCCCAAGCTGTGTGACTCCTATCTAACACAGTACAAATTCACAATACTAACAACATGATGAATACTACCAATCCCTGAATAAGATGATTATAATTGTGTATCAGTATCACGCACAATAGTGCTTATTTGTTTAAAATTATGGACGCAGTCCCTTTCATGCCTTGTTGCTAAGGCTGCTTCAAGCCCTCATACCTGTTATGGTGGTCACCTGTTATCACAGCTATCATGGGTGAACCTGAGTGCGTCTCTTGGGGAGCTGCTGAGATGTCAGGAAGTGTCACACAGGTCCCCACCTCAGGCCTGCTGAAAACAAATACGGCTAAAAGGGGGTCACCCAGCCTTGCTCAGTGCCTGAGCTCTGAACTGCCACAGGTTGCAGCAGCCACTCACAGGCAACAGACAGCTGGATCTTGGAGCACGTGGCAAAGTGAAACCAGCCTGCTATGAACTCAGTAACTTATGTTCTGTATCCAGACTTTTGGCAGACATTTAAAAGGGGCCGATGTCTTAAGCACTCTCAAGTCCCCTACCCTATGCCACATTTTGTCAGATTGGCTTGTTCCTGCTGTTTGCATGCTTGTACTCACATTCAACTTCCAGGTCAGTCATGCTCCTGCTAGCTACTACAGATTTATGCCAGAACTGAACTTGGTAGTTATCTCTTTCATTAGCGTAGCTGGCGGAAGTGCCTTTCAAATTGCCATTTTACAGATGGAGGTTTCAATGTGTACAGTGTTGAAACGAGAGAAATCAGAGTCACGGAGGTAGCCATTGGAAAAGACAACACATACTAAAAATGATTGTGCATCTGAGATAGATAGTACCTGTTCCAACTACAGAGAGATTCAGCTGTATCTCACGTACTGTTGTATGCTGTAAATGTGCATAATGGTTTCTTAGCCAAATCTTTAATAGATATTACAGACCTAATTTTACATTACAGTCAGTATAAACACTTCATTGGTAGGAGTTAGTCTGCCAGTAAGACAGGCAACATGGGCAATCCTCCCAGTATATCTGTGGAATACAAGATTGTTTTTATTGTTACCTATTGCTCTTACAGTGGCTGTTCGAATACTAATTCTTTAATCGGACAAACAAAAGAAAAGTATACCTTACAGATCATTTACAATCAAGAAAAACAGTTCTATTCGGCAAGACAAAGTCTAGAAGGCTAATGTTTAGCCAACAGTTTTCTGCCCATCTTGAAATTGGCATTTCTTTTAAACTGGTAAACTTAACAAGGAAGTATGGTCCCTTCCCCACAGATCTGATGTGGACAACTGTTGGTTCAGGTTACATAAATGTGTACTACTCAGGCCCAGAATAAGGAGAGTAGAAGCACAATTTCCCCCACGTCTGTGGGCTGGTTTTTTTGCCTTTTTGCAAACTAAAGAGAGGAGAATAAAGGACTTTCCAGTCCTCTGTTATTTTTTTTTCTTTTCTTTTCTTTTTTTTTAAACGGCTCTGAACACAACTACAACAAATGCTGCTGGCCTCCGTATCGCAACACAAAGAAATCAGTAAGATAATGGCAGCAGCACTGCTCTTTCTGCCTTCGAGCGTTATGTTCAGCTTTTTAACCTACCTATTCTCTGCTAGATACGTTGCCCGGTGACTTCATACCTCTACTTTTGCTTGTCTTTTTTTCTAAAGGAAGAAGTGGTATGTTGTCTTTTTAATATCCACTGTCTCTGAGATTACTTTTGAGCTTAGAATGCAAAACTTTTCCTCAGGCTACATTTCCATTTTCAGTGTTTTATAACCCCATGACTGGAACTGCATTGCAGGCTGACAGAGGCATACATTACTTGTGGCAATGTGTTGGTTTGTTACGTTGTATTGCATTTACTGGAAGGAACATCTCCCTCCACCCCTCTCAAAAAGGAGGGGAGGGAAAGGAAGGGAAGGAGAGCGAGGAGAGGAAAATCGTGGTACACATACACAAGAGATTTTGTGTATAATCTGAATAATTTCTACCCCTGCAGAGGTCTCTTATCTTAATGAGTTTGCTAAAGAAGTAGTCTTGTCAAACATATTTAAAAGCTTTTGCCTCATATGAGTAAGTTACAAATGGAAGCAATTTGGTAACAGCACAGCACAAGATAAAGAAAATCCTTGGTATGGCAGAAACATGCAAATGTTGAACAAATTTAAAATTACCAGCTATCAAAGAATTTTGATTCTTCAGCATTATGTTTCCTGGAGTACAGTCCATTCTAGCAAGTGCTGCAACAGCTATATCACTAACGAAGCCTGATGAGGGTATGTGTTATTTTCCTTTGCATTCCTATGTGATATAAATGCCACATCAGCAGTAGTCCAAAAAATTGCAATTGTTCTGCAAAGATGGATAGAAAATGTATAGATTAAATCCATCTTGCAGTGCGTTGCCTGAGATATATATATATATAAATATGTATATGTTTAAGCACGCTGCTTCCGTCAAGTTTTGTCATTCTTTCTTTGTCTCCTGAGTGAGTATTTCAAGAAGATGGGCGGTCACAAGAAGCAGGGAACAGAGATGAAAATTAAAGAATCCATTATGTTGGAAGAAAGAGAAATGGGAGGAGATAGAGTAGTGGGAGGGAATGTGTGATGAGATGTGGAAAGAGGGAGGCAGGGAGGAAGGGAGGGCAGAAGGAAGGAAGGAACTGCTCTGAAAGAATGAGGAAAAAGGAGCTGACTGGAATTTGCAGCTGTATTCTGCCCTAGTGGGGCTAATGGAATTGAATGAGTGCAGAATGAACTCGTGAAGATCTGAACTGAAAATAGTGCCAGCAAAGCATGATGGAAAGGACAGGAAGCATCAGAATGTACAGGAGAATGAGAAGTTATCAGTGGAGAGGTAGAAAAGAAAGAAAAATGGAAGAAGTGGATGGAAGAGCCAAAAGGGTCAAAATCTTACAGTAAATACATATACTATTTGCACTGGTTTGTGTTTCTTCTTGTCTTTTTAATACCAGGATAGTGAGTTGAAGGTCTGTGGGGGACTGAAAGTCTGGGAGGTGTATAGAACCCCACATGATTTTGCTGATAGGGTGAATGTAAGAAAGAAGAAAAAGTGCTTGCTCATCGATGTGAAGAGAAAAATGGATAAAGCTCAAACTGCACAAAGGGTAGAACTGACATAACACAGAGACTTGTGAAATCAAACTGGTACCTGGAATGTTCGGGTTATCTTTTGGTCACTTCTCTAATATATTTTTTATTATTATTACTATTATTATTATTATTATTATTATGATGCATGAGACCTTAGGTAGAAATTTTTTATTGAGTACATCTGATATAAGCACACAAGATTTAGCCATGAACTTCATCTTTATCAGATAAGCAAGTGTACAGATGCTGAAAGTGCCTACCTGGCCATCCTGTATTTCGGGTGGCCAATTACTCATTGGAAAAGTGACAAGGGAAAATTGAAAGTAAAGTCTGCTAGACAGCCAATAAATCAGGGTTATATCTTCCTCTTTCCCTTGGTCTGTGAGGAGCCCAGGTATTTTTAAACTAGATTCCAGGAAACTAGCCAACAGGAAGAAACAAAAAGAGTACAGGAAAAGATTTTCTTACCGTTTTTTTCACCTGCATTTTTTTAAATGTTTCTCTCTTTCTGTTAAATGCTCTCAATCCTCTACTTGGGAAATGCAAACCCTAGTGATTTCTGCTGGAACTCTCTCCCATTTCAAACGATTCTAAAAGCCATATCACGGAAATGAGGTGACTAAACACAGATGTAGCAAGTGAAATTTTGTCATGGCTTAACCCCACCTGGCAACCAGGACCACACAGCCGTTCATTCACTATCCCTCACACCCCTAATAGGATAGGGAGAAGAGGGAGAAAAAGGGAAAAAAAAAACCCCTCTGGGTTGAGATACAGTTTAATGGAACAGTAGCAGAGGAGAAGATAATAATGATAAAGGTAAAAGAATAAACAAAAGGTGTGATGCAATACAATTGCTCACCACCTGATGATCGATTGCCCAGCTCGTCTTGAGCGGCAAATCATGGGTTCCTGTCCACCAGCTAACCTTCATTTGTATACTGAACATGATGTCTGTGGTGTGGAATATTGCTTTGGCCAGCTTGTCCTGTCTATACTCCCTCTCAGCTTCTATGGGAAGCTGAAAAAATCTTTGACTTAATATAAGCACCACTGAGCAACAACTAAAAAAATATCTGTTATCGACATTATTCTCATACTAAATTCAAAACACAACAGCTACTGGGAAGAAAATTATCTCTGCCCTAGCTGAAACCAGGACAGACTCTCAACGGCATACATGAACAGTTTATAACCCCCCCTCCAATCTGATAGGTATTAAAGGCATGGATATCAATAAATTATGAAAAGTAGACAAATGACTAAAAAGTAAGCTTTGCATTGAAGTGATACCACAAAGTGAGAAACAAAATGGGGTAAATGTATAGGTCCTGTTTCTAAATGTGACATGAGCACTTAGAAACCAAAGTCATGAGATCCTGAATTAGATTCGTAAATGCTTGGGTCGCTTTTAAAAATTGCTCTCTGGCTTCTGAGTCACTGAACTCTTCTGAAAAAAAATCCTCTCAGCAGATCTGATAAATTGCTCGTGATGAGTAGTTCAGTCAGCTCCAGATATGACTGAAGGAGCAGGTGCAACAAAAGAGATTAAACAGCATGGGTGCATTCCTGAATTGAGGTCAGGAGAAACAGAGGACGTGATTATATAGGAATGCAGGCTGGGATTACAACTGTTTGTATGCTCTCTCTATCTCATCTCCCGTATCAATGTGTCATTTGAAATTCTTGCTGTTAATATAGGGGTTCTGCCATTAAAATGTTGAACTTCATGTCACTAAAAATGCCCAAGGGGCATCTCCGCATTCTCCTTTTCTCACATCCCACAAAAGACCATCCTGCATCAAGTGAAAAGGCTCAGTTAATCACAAATGAAATTGTATTTTACCCACGGTCATAACATAGAATTGGTTTTATTGCTGGAATTCAACTTCACTCTATTGTGCTTTGTCCTGTTTTGTTATTCTGGAATCACTCATTGGGCCCCAAGCAATGCAGTGTGAAGAGACAAACACCAAAGCTTGATGCTGTGCAATTTATCTATGTGCATACAGTGAAATCCATTTGGGTCTTCTGAAAATTTTGTAGTTAGGCTAGCATTAAAAAAAGACCACTGAGTTACAGCCTATTCCTGCTCACTTTAAAGGTAATCAAAAGTTTTGCAAAAACATCAGCTGGAGCAGGTTTAGATCTTTCTTAAAGATTAATCCCAGATGTTTTATGGTGGGTGGTTTATCCATCATCTCAGTGCCAATTCCGTGAAAAAACATTCAGAAAGTCAGAATTTGTAAATGTCATTTTATCATTCACTGTGGGGTTTATTATTATGTGTCAATGTTACAAACAAATGCCTCTAGGAAAAGTAAAATCTCATCTTCTCTCAAGATATTAACATTTACAAATATTTGCTTCAGTCCTTTAGAGATGATAATATTCTTCAGCTGTTATCTTTTGACAAGTTACAGATATGGGAAAAACATTCATGGCCTGATCTCTTCCTGCTTACATTGCTGTGGATTAGGAGTAACTCCAAGAAGTCAAAGCATTTACATCAGAGTAAAACTGATTAACAAGAGCAGAACTGAGCCCAGAGTTATACTGTGAGACTCACACATAAGTGCAATCTGCAACTAAGAATAAATGTGTTTAATGTAACCTTCACAAGTCATCAGCACAGATTCCTTTCATTTTGTTTTCTGTTTATTCGTATTACAAAATGCCTTTGTTTAAACATTTCACTGGCCTAGTTTAACAAAAAAGCATATCAATAATGCAAACCTCAACAAGTGAGCTGATACGATAGATTTGTAAATAGTGGAATGCTAAAACAAATTGCACTGGATGGACAAATTCAAGTGCTTTCTTTCCTCAGCAGGAAAAGTAAGCTCATGCTATATATTTGTATCATTTGCATTTATATTTAGCTCTTTTAATTTACCTACTTCTTTCTTCTCTCCTTTTGTGCAGCCCACAAAATACTGCATTTGCTGCTTTTATTTTCACATAGATTTTAGAGAAAAGTAGAGCAGGACAACAAATCAATTATCTGTGGAGATAATTTTTGGATTATCTTCACTGGTTTTGTTCTGAAAAAAGAATGAATCAGAGTTTCGCATGACGGACATTTCATCTTTTGTTTTATTTTCTGTTTATTTGTGCTGACACAAAGGAGCACCAATGTAAATAGATATTCACTAAATTCGTCATTATATATGCCCAAATTAAGGAAGAGCATCTGACCAGAAGAGCTTTCCAACTAAATAAAGAATCACAGAATCACAGAATCTTCTAGGTTGGAAGGGACCTTAAAGATCATCTTGTCCAACCGTCAACCTAATTTTGACAAAAATAGACACCCACACAACAAACAAAAAGCAACACCATCACTAAACCATACCTCCCAGCACTACATCAACCCGTCTTTTGAACACCTCCGGGGATGGTGCCTCAACCACCTCCCTGGGAAACCCATTCCAATGTCTGATAATGCTTTTGGTGAAAAATTTTTTCCTAATATCCAGCCTGAACCTCCCCTGGCGCAACTTGAGGCCATTTCCTCTTGTCCTGTTGTTTCACCTGCATTTTTTTAAATGTTTCTCTCTTTCTGTTAAATGCTCTCAATCCTCTACTTGGGAAATGCAAACCCTAGTGATTTCTGCTGGAACTCTCTCCCATTTCAAACGATTCTAAAAGCCATATCACGGAAATGAGGTGACTAAACACAGATGTAGCAAGTGAAATTTTGTCATGGCTTAACCCCACCTGGCAACCAGGACCACACAGCCGTTCATTCACTATCCCTCACACCCCTAATAGGATAGGGAGAAGAGGGAGAAAAAGGGAAAAAAAAAACCCCTCTGGGTTGAGATACAGTTTAATGGAACAGTAGCAGAGGAGAAGATAATAATGATAAAGGTAAAAGAATAAACAAAAGGTGTGATGCAATACAATTGCTCACCACCTGATGATCGATTGCCCAGCTCGTCTTGAGCGGCAAATCATGGGTTCCTGTCCACCAGCTAACCTTCATTTGTATACTGAACATGATGTCTGTGGTGTGGAATATTGCTTTGGCCAGCTTGTCCTGTCTATACTCCCTCTCAGCTTCTATGGGAAGCTGAAAAAATCTTTGACTTAATATAAGCACCACTGAGCAACAACTAAAAAAATATCTGTTATCGACATTATTCTCATACTAAATTCAAAACACAACAGCTACTGGGAAGAAAATTATCTCTGCCCTAGCTGAAACCAGGACAGACTCTCAACGGCATACATGAACAGTTTATAACCCCCCCTCCAATCTGATAGGTATTAAAGGCATGGATATCAATAAATTATGAAAAGTAGACAAATGACTAAAAAGTAAGCTTTGCATTGAAGTGATACCACAAAGTGAGAAACAAAATGGGGTAAATGTATAGGTCCTGTTTCTAAATGTGACATGAGCACTTAGAAACCAAAGTCATGAGATCCTGAATTAGATTCGTAAATGCTTGGGTCGCTTTTAAAAATTGCTCTCTGGCTTCTGAGTCACTGAACTCTTCTGAAAAAAAATCCTCTCAGCAGATCTGATAAATTGCTCGTGATGAGTAGTTCAGTCAGCTCCAGATATGACTGAAGGAGCAGGTGCAACAAAAGAGATTAAACAGCATGGGTGCATTCCTGAATTGAGGTCAGGAGAAACAGAGGACGTGATTATATAGGAATGCAGGCTGGGATTACAACTGTTTGTATGCTCTCTCTATCTCATCTCCCGTATCAATGTGTCATTTGAAATTCTTGCTGTTAATATAGGGGTTCTGCCATTAAAATGTTGAACTTCATGTCACTAAAAATGCCCAAGGGGCATCTCCGCATTCTCCTTTTCTCACATCCCACAAAAGACCATCCTGCATCAAGTGAAAAGGCTCAGTTAATCACAAATGAAATTGTATTTTACCCACGGTCATAACATAGAATTGGTTTTATTGCTGGAATTCAACTTCACTCTATTGTGCTTTGTCCTGTTTTGTTATTCTGGAATCACTCATTGGGCCCCAAGCAATGCAGTGTGAAGAGACAAACACCAAAGCTTGATGCTGTGCAATTTATCTATGTGCATACAGTGAAATCCATTTGGGTCTTCTGAAAATTTTGTAGTTAGGCTAGCATTAAAAAAAGACCACTGAGTTACAGCCTATTCCTGCTCACTTTAAAGGTAATCAAAAGTTTTGCAAAAACATCAGCTGGAGCAGGTTTAGATCTTTCTTAAAGATTAATCCCAGATGTTTTATGGTGGGTGGTTTATCCATCATCTCAGTGCCAATTCCGTGAAAAAACATTCAGAAAGTCAGAATTTGTAAATGTCATTTTATCATTCACTGTGGGGTTTATTATTATGTGTCAATGTTACAAACAAATGCCTCTAGGAAAAGTAAAATCTCATCTTCTCTCAAGATATTAACATTTACAAATATTTGCTTCAGTCCTTTAGAGATGATAATATTCTTCAGCTGTTATCTTTTGACAAGTTACAGATATGGGAAAAACATTCATGGCCTGATCTCTTCCTGCTTACATTGCTGTGGATTAGGAGTAACTCCAAGAAGTCAAAGCATTTACATCAGAGTAAAACTGATTAACAAGAGCAGAACTGAGCCCAGAGTTATACTGTGAGACTCACACATAAGTGCAATCTGCAACTAAGAATAAATGTGTTTAATGTAACCTTCACAAGTCATCAGCACAGATTCCTTTCATTTTGTTTTCTGTTTATTCGTATTACAAAATGCCTTTGTTTAAACATTTCACTGGCCTAGTTTAACAAAAAAGCATATCAATAATGCAAACCTCAACAAGTGAGCTGATACGATAGATTTGTAAATAGTGGAATGCTAAAACAAATTGCACTGGATGGACAAATTCAAGTGCTTTCTTTCCTCAGCAGGAAAAGTAAGCTCATGCTATATATTTGTATCATTTGCATTTATATTTAGCTCTTTTAATTTACCTACTTCTTTCTTCTCTCCTTTTGTGCAGCCCACAAAATACTGCATTTGCTGCTTTTATTTTCACATAGATTTTAGAGAAAAGTAGAGCAGGACAACAAATCAATTATCTGTGGAGATAATTTTTGGATTATCTTCACTGGTTTTGTTCTGAAAAAAGAATGAATCAGAGTTTCGCATGACGGACATTTCATCTTTTGTTTTATTTTCTGTTTATTTGTGCTGACACAAAGGAGCACCAATGTAAATAGATATTCACTAAATTCGTCATTATATATGCCCAAATTAAGGAAGAGCATCTGACCAGAAGAGCTTTCCAACTAAATAAAGAATCACAGAATCACAGAATCTTCTAGGTTGGAAGGGACCTTAAAGATCATCTTGTCCAACCGTCAACCTAATTTTGACAAAAATAGACACCCACACAACAAACAAAAAGCAACACCATCACTAAACCATACCTCCCAGCACTACATCAACCCGTCTTTTGAACACCTCCGGGGATGGTGCCTCAACCACCTCCCTGGGAAACCCATTCCAATGTCTGATAATGCTTTTGGTGAAAAATTTTTTCCTAATATCCAGCCTGAACCTCCCCTGGCGCAACTTGAGGCCATTTCCTCTTGTCCTGTTGCCTGTGACTTGGGAGAAGAGGCCGACCCCCACCTCTCTATAACCTCCTTTCAGGTATTGTAGAGAGCGATAAGGTCTCCCCTCAGCCTCCTCTTCTCCAGGCTGAAGAACCCCAGCTCCCTCAGCCTCTCCTCATAAGACTTATTCTCCAGACCCCTCACCATCTTTGTTGCTCTTCTCTGGACCCGCTCCAGCACCTCAATTTCTTTTTTATGGTAGGGAGCCCAAAACTGGACACAGTACTCGAGTTGGGGTCTCACCAGTGCTGAGTACAGGGGGACGATATGTCAAGAAGACAGATGGAAGGCCTTGAAACTAATGAATAGGTTTATCTTCACAATTTCTTATTGCTCTTAGATATGGGGAGCAGTGCTCCAGAGGTGAGGTGTCTTTTTCACATTTGTTCAGAAAGTGTGTGGCACTGTCAGGAAAGGCAGCTCTATCCCACTCCATGAGCATCAAGCACAGGACTAGTCAGAGCTGTGCCTGTCTTTCCAAGCCCTCATACCCATCTTGCACACATGGAACCTTCAAAATTTGCAGTAGGAAATGAAACCTGTGTAGGGAATGATTTAAAGAAATAGCTTCTTACTAGTTTTCATCATAAGAGCTTGACTGGTTAGGCAGTAGGTAATTCTGGAGAATAAATCAAGTTCTTGCCAGAGATATGGGTCTCGGAGTTCATAGATTCTTTTTGCTGACAATTCACAGGTAAACACTGTAGCTAAATTCTTACTGTTTGTTATAAACTATATCTTTTTTCTATTTAGCTTTTAAACACTGTTTTAAAAAGATATGCAACCACTATATAAAAACTTCCAAATAATTTACGCTGGGCAAATACAAATAAATTTTCTTTCTTTCTGTGAATTTGAAACTTAAAAACCTGATAGTTTTTAATTTAATCTAAAGTGAATTTGAAAAAAAATTTTTTTCTTGGCAGTAACCAAGCATTCACTTTGGTTATTTGCTTACCTGGAAGCAAATATTTGGTTCCTCAGAGGATTTATATATCTAAGCTTCTATTTGAAACTTGGCCCTACACTTAAACAAGTAAAATCAATGAAAAGTATCTCTGTACTGGTATTTTATTTAATTAATCCCAGTTATTAAAAATAACCCCCTAATCAGTATCCTCTGAGGTAATTGACACTTTTAGCAGCAATTTCCCCCCACCCAGTTCGAAGACATTACATAAAGCCAGGAAGCAGTTGTTTCACGCCCTTTATCACAGCCAGTCATAGATCCAAGGTCTGGACTGATATTTAGTCTGCAGTTATTATATTATGCATCATTACTCATTAATTAAAATTAATAGAGCCATTTGCTTTAATATGCTACAAATTAGCTTTAGAAATGGGATTGTATTAGGGAGATAGTTTCTTGATCTATTCCAAGCTTACTGACTCAGGAAGGCAAGGGATTTTCAGAGTATTTATCATTGGCTTAAATCAATGTGGAAAAAGACTAGAGAAATGTGCTTGCTATCTATAAGCTAGGTAACCACCACTGGCAGTTATGGTGGCCTTTTCCCACATTTTAATCTGATGATAACAGTAATGTCTTTCTATGGAAAAAAAAGAAAGACCTTCCCCAAATTCATATCACAAGTCATTAGTGGAGCCAAATGAAGGAACTGGGATCATCTCAAGCCACCTGTGATCTTCACCTCCTTTGAGCTTCTAGGGTTATTTAAAAAGCACCAGCCATATTTCACTGCAAATTTATGAAATTACTTTTTTTTAGCTCTATTCATTTTTTTAGGGATTTTTGTGTGTATGTGTTTAAAGCCAGGTTTAGCATCAGCTTTCTTTTACCAACACAACAAAATACATTTTTTTGGGAGTTCATAGAGATGGAAAATATTCCATATTCTAAAAGTAAATATTTTTTAATAAAAATCAGCTGGCTGCAACAGTCTTTTGCCAGAAGAAGACTTTTTTCCTTTTCTTCCCTCAAAATGCAAGGGATCAAGACTTGATGGTCCAGTAAAATTTAATACAAAGGATATCTTAAGCAATCCCCCCAAGTTCTACTTATTTTAGCACTTTTTCTTTGTTCCTGTGAAGTACAAAAATTTAAAACTCGAGTGCTTATAAAGGGTCCTCATACTAAAAGGGAACTGGCTGGTTTAATAAATAAAAGCATAAGCAAAAGCCGTAGGAAGCTAACTCCAAAGCCCGTATATTTTTAGAGCATTGTCTGCTAAATCTGTTGGAAAAGCAGGCCCATTCTGTCTGGTCTTTGTATGGAGCTCTGACTGGAAGCTAGCATTGTTATTGAAGAGTATCAAGGGGTCTCTCATAGGCTGTGGATTCCTGAATCCAGAACAGGTGCAGTCACACCCTCTCTACAAACAAAGATAGTTTGTTTGAATAAGCACAGCAGAGAAGAATGGGATGTATTAATAGCTAAATAGTGTCTTTATTAACAGTGGAACAGCTGGCAGTTCTGTATGACAGCACTCATTCCAATCTATTTTATCCAATTGCAAAACTATAAGCACGCCACATCAGGGAACCGGGGGGACCACACACAAGCAATCAGCCATTCAACAGCACTATAATTGCTTCACAGTTGGAAGTTTGTTCTGCTCAGCCACTGTTATTCTTTTAGTTTGTATTGTTGGTGCACTGCAACTATCTAGAATCAAGTGTTGTTAATGCAGATAAGCTTGCTCAGAGAAACTTCTTTTGTTTCACAAGCTGCATGAGCTAGCCTGCTGCAGGTACTGCTGCTGGGGCTCCAAGCATCACAGATGTCTCAAGCGTTGGGTACCAGGGCTGAGCCAGAGGCAGGCGGTCTTAAGATCTTGGCTATATCTCCCACAAAATGGTTACCCTGACAAGGGAAAAAATGAATTCCCAATAAACTCTTAAGATGCTGTTAGACCCTGCTTAAGAACCTTTCCTATAGACTTCCTACTGAGCAAAAGAATGCACATGTCTGAGTGTGGGTGTAGAAAAGGTGCAGCAAGGGAAAGGATGGTGGGCCAAAAAGATTTATTAGGCCATAAAGCAAATTACTGTTTAACTTTATACATTTATACTCCTAAACAACTAAGAGCCGGTAAAAGCCTAGGCTGCGGTTTCCAGTATTACGGTTGATTACTGTAAGATCTTCTTGTTTGCAATATGTACACATGCTAACACTAACATTGTAGCTTAATTCTGCAACTTCTTTCTTTGACCTGCCCACCCTGCAGTCCCCCAACGCACAAACACTTTTTTCCCTACTAGCATAGCATAACGCTTATTTGGTAAGTTTTCAAAGTATCCTTCAGGGAGAAGATTAAAAAAACTGTTGGCTGCAGCTAGACTAGCAGAATACATGAAGACATGAAATCATAAAATCTTTCTAATTTGCAGGGTTTTTTTCAGCTTCTGGCTTGTGTTATCTTTTGGGATTAAATACTCAGAGGACTAATTCTTATTATTCAAGGTTTACTATTCAGTAGGTCTCTCTCAGGCTCTATACACAACAGCACTTCAGTATGTTGTGATTTCTTTGTTATTCCTTGACATATGGCTCTAGGTAATAAAATAATGGGCTGTCCCAACTTGTTATCTGTTGCTACTGTTTCAGGATGACTTTCAGATTGTCCTTTTTTGCTCCATCTCTACTGATGGCACCTTATGAATAAATGAACAATTCTTATAGGCAAGACAATAGATTTGTATGAACTGAAGATCACTGTGAAAACTAAAGGTAGACTCAGGAGAACTTGGGAAATTCTGAGTAGGGAAGAAAACAGCATTTAAAGAAGTCACAAACCCCGTGAGTGAAGAGAAGTTTTAATTAAAATTAAGTAGTGAATTATGATGTGTATCTGAATGGTCAATAAATATGTAAAAACACCCACCACAGTCCTCAAAAGGACAATAAGTAGGGAATCATCTAGTGTCATCTTTAAAAAAAAGTATTGCCAAATATAAGCATAACATGAATACTAGCTATACTGTATACTGTGGAATACTGTGGATGCAAAATGAATTGTAAATAAAGCCATTAATAAAAAACCACCATTTTATTTGCCATTGTCAGAATTATTACTTTAATAGCCAAGAATGCAATTAACCACTGAATACTCATTTTGCCGGTGTCACTAGGCTTTTTGCCATCTGTTCCAGGAGAGTCAGATTTGTACTCTCTTCTAGCACACAGTGCTTTGGGCCGTATCTGCCTTGGCAAGGGGTGAAGCAGCTTAGAAGCAGGTCCTTAGAAAATCTTGGGTGGTTCTGAGAAGGCAAAGAACACTTTACATCTAGTTCAAGAGGACTGGCTCCTGTCAGGTCTTGTGTAATTAATGTCCATGAGCAATGGGAGTGCATCAGATGCATATGCTGTAATCCAGTTAATATAATATAACACTGTTTTCTCATGTGAGCCACTGCCTGGTAAATGACAACAATTAGAAGACATGCTTTGAAGTGTGATTCTGAAATAAAATAAAATGGTAGTACAAATGGTACTTAACATCATAATCAGGACCATCAGTAAGGAGAATATTTGCATGGAAAATGCCCTCTGAAAAGCATGTGGGTTGTTTATTTAGGGGTGTTTAATCTTAAATGTTGCAGAAATGAAATTGTCCAATTGCCTGCAATAAATATTTTGAAGAGTCTTACCAGTTAAATCTGGACTGTGCCCAATAATTTTGGCTTAGTAGCCCATTTCCTTCCAGTCTCTCCAAATGAGTGATTAAGGAAATGAGTATTTGATTTAGAATGCTTTACAGGTAATGCTGCAAGTGTGAAAAATAAAGCTTAACATATCATTTGAAACTCAGAGTTTAAGAGGATTTGGGGTATTTTGTCCTTTTAGGTACCTGCTTCTAACACTAAGATTTTACAAGGTAATTCAAATCACCTAATTCATATCTTAAGATAGGTAATATCTCTGCAATTTTAACAGCCGCAGCAGCTATAAGAAAAATTACTTTTTGGAACTGTATTGAACTTTTTCTCACATGAATTTTTCACCACTACCATACCAGAAAGGCAGGGAAAGCCTTAGAGTTATCGCAGGACAAAAAATAAGCAACATGAGGAAGAAAAGGACTGTTGTTTCTTAATTGATCTTGAAGAAGCCCCAGTCTCAGTAATGGTAATCCCAAGAATATCCCTCCAGCAATCTGTATAGTTAGAATAGTGAAACATAATCTCCACAGCATTCTGAGCATTATGATAAAACACTGTGTATGTCTGTTTAAAGAACATATACAGTGTGCACAGAGCCACTATCTTCCTGCTCACACACTGTTCAGGCAAAATTGCTTGATAAAATATTTCAAAACCATGCTGGGCAGTCTCTCTTCTTATTTTTCATTCTTATCTCTGCTCTTGGTTTTCTAATAGTTCACAGAGTAAAAGAAAAGTGCAGGGAGTTCATGCCTGTTGAAAAGGAATCACTGCCGTTGGCAGTGAGCAGCAGCATATTGATGTGGATGCACTCCTGATGGAGGGTGCCTGGTATAAACGTATGCTTGTGAGTGACAGACTTCTTACAGCTTCTATTTAGGTAGCAAGATGGATAAAAGATACAGCATCTTCTCACAAGAGATTTAAAAAAAAAGAAAACAAACAACCCCTTTTCCTATTTTCTGTCTGTGCTGGGAAAATTTGCTTCTGTTTCAAGGACCCGAATAGGTTTAATGGCATGAGTTCAATGTTGCCTGCTAATTAACTTAATTAATTTACATAAAATTTACACTCAGAAGAGGTGTGTGCAGTCTAAGCTGTTGGAGTGTGTTCAGAACACTAAAGCATTGTTTGCAATATATATATCTGCTTTTTTTCAGTCACCTAAGCATATTTTGGGGGTTCTTGAATTTTCCCTTTTTCTCAAATTTTAATGGAAAAAGGCTTATCAGCTGTTTTAACCACCTCCAGCTTTCCAAAACCTCCAGAAAACTGCTTTGCCTTTTCCTTGGATAGTTCAGGCTAAGAAGCAGCTTGCAGGTGTACTTGTGGGATTTAAGCAGCATAACTGAATTATCAGTGTCCACTGGAGCTCCTTATGCTGCTGTCACTATTGGTATAATATTTGGTATTATATAGAGAGGTCTTGGGCTGGTTACAACCAAAACCTGTGACCTCCTATGTAAGGTTTTGCTACAGAAGACTAATAAAAAAGGTCTCATTTGATCGCTAGATCGGAGAAAAAGGTAGTGTTAGCAATGCCCATCTGTGACGGTGTCCAGCATATTTTTCCACTTTTCTTTTTCCTGTTTGCTTTACCTAATATGGATTTTAGAGAGAATTTCAGAAGCTAGCAGCCTCTGACAGCAGGCAAATGGGCAGGAGCTACTGTCAGGAATCGGGTGCGTGCTACCCATGCTGCAAGAAAATAAATAAGAAATTGAGAAGACAAGTGGCTTGTGCTTTGTACAGTTGTAGATTTTCTTCAAGCTACACTGCATCTTTTGCAATATTAACATCATCCCATTTCATGGAGTTGACTGGATTCAGAGACCCACATTCTGATCTCAGCTCTGAAAAAAAGCATTGCATAAAGCAGATCAGATTCTGTTCTTTTTTACATGGGTGTAACCCTACAATAACTCTTGTTAGTGTGTCAGTACAAATATTTTCATTCAGAAAATTTCTCACACCACATAGAAAAAAAAAGCAATTTAATAACTAAAAATCTTGAAACTATTTATGGTGGAACTGTTCTGGGCTTTTTCTGTTGTTTTTTTTTTCCCTCAACTTACATCAGCAGACTGAGTGATATCTCTCTTATCAGCAAAAAAAAAGGAACCTGCTCTGGGATGCAGTTGCAAGGCCACTCCTTTACTGCTGCTACAAGAAAATGAAACAGGATTATTTTTACTTCAGAGTTTCATGAACGTTATATGGTAACCTAAGTGAAAAACCCCAAGTTTCCCATGAACTTCAAGGAATACAGGCAGGCACTCTTATGTGACTATTAGCCAGCATGCTATGTTGAAAAGAATGAGGAGGAGCCCAGGTCTGAGCAGGGTCCATGTCCATCCTGAAGAAGAACGGCCAAAAAAAAATCTCTACGATTTTGATTCTTCAGAAATTCAGGGTATGAGGAAGGGAAAGTGCTGATTTTTTGGGCTTTCTGACACCTGTTTAATTGCCTATCTTTTTCAAATTGTCTTCTCCTGATATCTTCTGCAATATTTACAGTTCCTTCTACTCTGGATAGCTTGGCTTCAAGCCCATTATAGTACAACTGCAGTTCTGTGATGGTCAATATTCTCTTGGCCTGAAGAATGATCAAGTATCCACTGTGATTTTTTTTTTAGATTTATCAGCTGCTTTCAGTACTGTTGATGATGTGGTATTAAATCAATGGCATTAGACCAAGATGAACTTGGCCCACTTCCTTGACCATAATAACATCCAGGCTCAGCTTCACTTCTGGAGCAGTTACACGTCTTGAAATTTGTCAGCTTTTCCTACCAGCAATTTGAATTGTGGTAAATTGATTTTCTTTTCTTTGACTTAGAGACTTTCCTGGGCTGTAGATTCATTCTCATGAGCATTGCAAGAAAATTTCTGGGGTCTTTGTGGAGACCCATAACTCTGAGAGGAGAGCCTCTGGTGAAGCTCTGCAGCACTAATCAGAAGGTTCATTTATTGCACTGAATCTGGTTTTCACTGAAGGGTGCTCTGTGTAATGTTCTGTGTAACATCTCTCCCTGAACTCTGAGAATGTATTCATGCAAAGATAAAGCCAAATCCATACTACAAAAATGTTACAGTTTAGGAAGAATAAAACTAAAACATATTGCTCAAAACCTGCTTCTCATGGAGGAGAGCTGACAGAAGCAGAAATGTACAAGCTATGTTGCAACTATTTTGTAAGCTGAAAAAAACTAGTCCCTTTAGAAGACTTGGGTTTGATTTTCAAAAAAAAACCAAACACATACATTCCATAAAGGCAAATAATAATACAAAATCTATAGCTGCCCCAAACAACAGCGGCTGAAAAAGAAGAGTTAGGTTTGATGTGAATTTTAATATGCTGTCTAGATATTTCCCAGATGTATGCATATAATATTAGAATTGCATTTAGTTTAATACAGCATTTGGCATCCAAATACAGAAGACAGGGACTCTTTTAAACTGCATAAATATAGATCAAATGTGCTGATGAAACTACTATGAAAAAGGCATAGTCTTTTCAAACAAGACCAGAAATAGTGAGCTAACCCTGTGTTTTTAGGCATATGACCTTTGTCTCATTAGGTGTACCTTTAACTGTCATAAACATCCATTTAAATGAATATAATTTCCTTACAATTACAGAAGGGTCATACATAATACACTAAGTTCCCCTGGAAGCATATGTGTTAGTCATGCATATTTCATGAGCAGTTTTATTCCCTCAGTCAGCTTCAAGCGATGTTCAAGCTCATGGCTTTGGTGTGTAGGAAATGAAGGTCTTGCCCATAAAAAGATTCCAAGGCAATGATTGTAATTCTGTACTTTATCAAGAAGAGCAACAGAATGACCTCCTTGTAACATCTGATGGGTACTGGTATCAATGTTCTTTGTAATATATATTAATTCCTCTTATTTGTCAGTCAATATGGAAAATGCATAATTTCCACACGTGCTTGAACGTAAAAAACATGAGTTACAGTCAGCACTGAAGGGCAGTTAGGAATGTCGTAGCTGCATGAGAAACTGTGGAAGAAAAGAAGAAAAAAGGTGGGGAGGATTTAAAAAAATAAGTCAAATATGCTATATGCCAAACATTTATAGGGCAGGCTGCAAAAATTTTATTTTGATCCAACACATGATCTGGGTAGGTAAAGCAACATCTGTTTGTACACTATGATGGCTTTTCCTGATGCAAAAGGAGAAGAATATAAAGGGCTGGAGGGGTAATGAGTGAAAAAAGACTGCAGTAATGAAACACAAAACTCTTCAGAAATTCTCAATCCCACCAGCAGCAATTTCCCCCTTTTTTCTTTCCAAGAAAATCAATTTTATCAAGGCAGCTGTATCTAGTTGATATTTTTCACCATGGTAAAGACACTGTTTGGAGGCGCATAAGTCACAGATGTCAGCTCAGACAGCGAACACATTCTGCTTTTGTAGCAGGACAGTTTGGTCTCAAGTCAAAAGGAAAGGTTATTCTCTGGTAATCTTTAAAACAGTGCAGAGCCATGAAAAATCAGATCCAACACAAGCTCCCCCCGCTTCGAAGTGTGGCTAAGGCTCAGAGATTGTGATGCCATGTTTGATGCCCTGTGTTTTTGAGAGATTTTTTGTTTGAGTGGTTGCAGTGAAGAAAGCTTGTTCTCCTTGATGTGCTAAATTAATATTTATGTTGTTAAAATATCACAGAGGCCACAGAAAAATATTAATATAAAAAAGTTATAATTATCTTTAAAAATGTGGCAGCAATTGAAATGTAAATCCTAGTGAGCTGGGAGAGAGACTTGTTTGCATTGTGCCTGGGGCACCCTGCCTGCCTGCCGCAGCTGCCATTGATCATTTCAAATCAAAGGAAGCTGGAGATGTCTCTGGTGGCTCGACTGGGAAAAAAGCAAGCAGAGAAAGATGCTCTGTTCTGTAGGACTGTTATCAAAAAATGAGCTGGAATGTGTTTCAAATCTTGCTTCTGTTGAATATGGAGCCCTTCAAAGCTTTGCCACAATAAATAAAGTTTTCAAAACACATAGGCTCTAAAAGGCACATTTAAAGTCCCTCTGAACTAAGCATTTTCCCCTTTCTTGTTGTTATTAGAAAACAACAGTATGAAATTAACGTGCGTGTTGTGATTAAATCAGAAACCACCATTTTAGAGTGGAGTTTCTCGTTTTGAGTTCTCATAGGTAGAAAAAAATATTTTCAGAGGAAAGGGCACACAATACAGAAAAGGAGAACTGCAAATTTATATTACTATTATTTCAAACTGTAATGTCTCTATACTGTACTGGGCAATGACAAGCAATATGCCTTCAGCTGTCTACACTTCAATAACAGGAGATAACATGCATCTTCACTAAACCCTGAATATTACTGACTATGTAGACATTTCTTGAGGTCCATTAAATTCTATTTGACATACATTAAAAAGATTTAATCACAGATGCCAGTCAGCTAACCAACCCATTAATCTAGCTGTTTTTCCTATGAAAATTGTATTTAAAAAGGTCTTTTTTCCCCCTCAATTTAATTTAGTCATCCATTTAAATTTCATGTATTTATCATGTAAATGTGCCTTATTTGCAAAAGAAAAGCTCAGGACTCAGTGAAATAAATAGTTATTTCATTAAAATGGATACAAAAAACCCTGTGATTAGGGTAATTAATTTGCACA
This sequence comes from Calidris pugnax, assembly GCF_001431845.1. Classification (NCBI taxonomy): domain Eukaryota; kingdom Metazoa; phylum Chordata; class Aves; order Charadriiformes; family Scolopacidae; genus Calidris; species Calidris pugnax. The sequence goes on from NW_015090978.1 coordinate 499,212, forward strand.
CTAAAAGCTATCTTCCTAGTTCAGATCATTAATATTGATGGTGTTCGATTTTGTTCTCAGTAATGTTCCTTGAAATACACTCAGAACTGGCAAGCAAGGATGAAGAAGCAGCCGCTCAAACTAGAAATGAGGATTCAGTAAGTACTTGGCTACTTTCCCTCTTTCACCATTCAGAATTAATAACATACAATCATGATTCCTGTGTCCCAAAGTGAACTGGATTATGCGATTCGTCACAAGTGAATCTTATTTACATATGCGCTTCTCACTGCATTTCTCTGACTTTATTATTTTTTTAATTGCAAAATAACGTTAGAAGAGATTATGTCTAGGTATCCCATGCTGCTATACACATCATTGCCAGATAACAAGGCAGAATTTGCCAATACACTCTTTTGTCATTAGGTTTTCATTTGCATAATATGTAAATTGTGTTGAACAGTTTCCCAGTTTGAGTCCTTTCTACTGCAAGATTCAGTCAAGACTCATATTTTGTTTTCCCACTGTACAGCAGATGTACTCCACAAAAGACCTTGTAGGAAAGGTGTCACATCACTGCGGTGCACTATCAATTACAGCTGTAGGCGAAGTGCTATGAAAAGCACGTTCTGGAAGAATTTCAGACACATTAAACTATCTATGTCTACACACTCAGATGTACTTTGTGGTGGAGAAGTCAGACTGATACTTCAGTATGGGTGCTGTATGTTTTAGTTGTACAGATAAATTATGTGGATACACGATAAATGACAAGGCAACATTTGTGTGAAATATTTACTTACCTTTCAGCTTCACTGCACAGTCCGCTCTCTGCTCATTATCCTTTTCTGGCATCTATTTTAAACCTCTGAGAAGCATTTGAAAGTTTCTATTTTTTTGAAAACCAGCTTGCAAAGACAATTTTTTCCTCTCTTTTCCTAAATGTGGAACTTTTTTTTTGCTCTTACCTACCTCCAAGATCACCTTTGGATAACTTTTGTCCTAGGTCAAAGGCCGTTTGATGTGAAGGCATCTTAACTAGCAACACTTTTCATTCATGAAGGATTAGAAACAAGCATCTTATGTTATTAGAGACAGTATTTGATTGACATCTGGTAACCTTAGACAGTCCATAGAAAACAGACTTCATAATTATTACATTTATTTTACATATATTCTATATAAATATGTACACCTACATAGTTTTCATAGAAAAGACCACACAGGTTTTTGGGTAATTTCAAATTTATTTTGCAGTTGTTAATTCATAATATAATTGAATAATTTGATAATTTCCTCTCTCTCAGTCCCTTTGCAGGCATGACATTTGAACTGTTGATTTCCCAGGTAATCTGATACAAAATCCCATGAAGTGGTTTTAATGCCATAAGATGGTTATTTTTTCTGCAATATACATGCCATATATAAATAATATGTTAGAATATAAAAGGATCTGGACCCATTTCATTACTCATAGTTTGTAAATTCAATCAGGGCTTCACTACCCATGAGTAGCAATGAGTTCTTAGCTAATACAACAACATCCTTCATTTCTTTCTGTATGTTTGAACAAGATATCCAAAAGCAATGTGGGGTTTGGTAACCTGAACATTGCACTGCAAGTGACCAGAATTGCATCATATAAGAATCCAGCCCCTTCAAAAAACAACATGCAGAATTACTAGTTACCTTTAAAAGAAATCCATATGTGTGCATGCACACAGCTATGTGTAATGAATACATATATTTTATATATGTATATATATGAATACATATATTTTATAGATATATAAAATAGCCATCATATTTTTTCCCTCACTAATACTCCATAGAACTGAGAAGATGTGTCTAGTCTTTTCACATATAAATGTATGAATGACTGCACACACATATGTCTCAAGAAAAAAACATAGCATTTTGGACTTCATATAATTTTGAGAAATTTCTTATCTACTGTTAGGAGATTGGTATTTCCCTAACTGCTCATGCAACTCATCTGATGCTTTTTAAATGTGAATTCTCAATGACTCTTATTAAGAATAAAAGTAACCCAACTGTGAACAATGCAGCAAATACTTCCTCATTCTTCTGCTGTGGAAATTGTTGACGACCACTTCAAAAGGCTGTGAGGACGCTCGCTAAGGCCTACTTGGAACTAAACCTGGCAAGGGATGTCAAGGGCAATAAGAAGGGCTTCTTCAAATACATCAGCAGTAAAAGGAAGACTAGGGAAAATGTGGGCCCACTGCTAAATGAGGTGGGTGTCCAGGTGATGGAGGATGCAGAGAGCAACTGAATGCCTTCTTTGCTTCTTTACAATCCAATACATCAGCACAGGTTAGGGGCTGATCTGCTGGAAAGCAGCTCTGTAGGGAGAGACCTGGGAGTCCTGGTAGACAAGAAGTTGACCATGAGCCAATAATGTGCCTTTGTGGCCAAGAAGGCCAATGGTCTCCTGGTGTGCATGAAAAAGAGCGTAGCCAGCAGGTCAAGGGAAGTCATCCTCCCCCTCTACTTTCCTCTGGTGAGACCATATCTGGAGTAAGGTTCAAGGAGGACAGGGAACTACTGGAAAGAGTCCAGCGGAGAGCTACAAAGATAATCAAGGGACTGAAGCCACCTCTCTTATGAGAAAAAGCTGAGAGACCTGGGTCTGTTTAGCCTGGAGAAGACTGAGAGGGGTCCTCATCAATGCTTATAAATGTCTAAAGGGCAGGTGTCGAGAAGAAGTGGTGAGGCTCTCCTCAGTGGTGCCCAGTGACAGGACAAGGGGCAATGGACACAAGCTGGAACACAGAAAGTTCTGTCTGAACATGTGGAAAACCTTCTTTCCTTTGAGGGTGGCAGAGCACTGGAACAGGCTGCCCAGAGAGGCTGTGGAGTCTCCTCTGGAGATATTCAAAACCCACCTGTATGCATTCCTGTCCAATCTGCTCTGGGTGATCTTGCTTTGGCAGGGGGTTTGGTCTAGGTGATCTCCAAAGTCTCTTTCAACCACTACAATTCTGTCATTCTGTGATTCTGTGAAAAATAGGAATTCCAGAGGAAAGTACTGTAAATTTCTCAAATATCTTTCTCTATTATTTTTTGACAAAAGTATTTCCGTTAATATTTAACCATGAATTAGAGAGTGCAGGTCATAAGACAGCCTCATTTCTATTCACTATGGACAGTATCAGCACACTGTAGGTATTTGAAGAGTCCTGATATTTTCATAAGAATTCATTTTAAAAACCCGGTTTCTCTCTTTGATACTTTGATGTCAATCAAAACTCAGGAGGTCACACTCCTTGTGCAGTAATGGATACATTTCATGCACCTTTCTAGTGAGATGTACTATCAGCTTTTCAGAAATGCAAAACCAGCAACAACAATTTGTAAGGAGCTTTTCCTGGTTCCATTGAACTCTATATGGACACATACCTTGGGCGGGACATTGCAGAGGGAATTCCTGGGGCAAATAACCTCAGAGGTTATAGATGTCCTCTACATCCATGTAGAAAAACACTAAAGCTTCCTCCCATGTGGAAAAACACTACAGAAAACCTTCAACTTTCCCTGGGTGTGAAGAATTCACGAATAAGCTTGGGTAAAAGCCTCCAACTGAAATATTTCTGAAATCTGCAGCAACAGAAGAAATTTACAATTGATTTAGTCATTCTATTTTATTCTTTGATATCTTTTTATGATTTGTTTATGAAATAAGTATGGTATGTATTATCTTGTAAAGGATAATTTCATGAATCGTCAGAAGTCTTCATTAAAAGTGCAGCTGTGATCATGAAATATAGGTACCCTTTTGCCAACACTTTCTTTTTTTTATTTTTGCATCACTTGAAACTTCTTACAAAATTTCTGGTAAGTCTTCATTCTGCCTTTCAGTCAACTAGAGCTATAATATTTTTCTACTTTAATGTTACTAATATAAAGTTTTGCTCAGTCTGGAACAGCTGTGGAATATTGAAAAGCATTTAAAATAGTACAGCAGATAAATTTATCAAAAAAGTGATTTTAAAACCCCTATATTTTTTTTCATAATCAGTCATGAAGACCTAAAATTTCATTATATTTAAGGCATACAGATGTATAACACTGTATACAAATACATAAATTCCAGCTCTGGAAAATAACCCTTTTCCAGCTATGTTTTAAAAAAGTATTTAAAGTTATTTTTATACAACACAATACATTCAATTGTATTTACTCAGGGCTTTACCAGCCAATTCTTTTCATTAAAAAATGAGTCAAACATCGAAGTATTTTAAACCAATCCCAAGAATACTCTGGCGTTTTTTTTCTAACTTGTTTCATGAACTGCTTCAAGTGGTATCCTCTAGATGCATTGTAATAAGACAGTATTCATCCATACAGCAACAACAGCAGTCAGGTTATAGCAATGTGCTAATTAAAAAGAGGAACACACCACAAATCTACTCGTTACTATTCATGGCAAGTGTACAGCAAATCACTTAGCTGTTTGCTTTTAAAATAAAAGCTTTTGTCTGTCTTGTTTAGAACGACATGCATGGGCTAAAAAGACTTTTACTAAAGCATGACATTGAAAAGACATTGCCCTAAGGTTTTATAGAGCAAAAGGCTGAAACATTTATATTGTTTAATGTTAGACCCTATTTTTTTCCCTAGCTATTCACCTTTCACAATATGTTTCCTTTAATTCATTCGAAATCCACCGCTAGGGGAGCAGCATAAAGAATCTTCCAGGATATATTTTGTTCCAAGGAAAACGATAGGAAAAGCACCCTTGCTAATTAAAATAAAGAGTTCTCTGATGCCTGCAGTTAAATACTGTTCATCTTTATTAAGGCATTAGGAGAACAGCGTTGCAAGTAGTCAGGAAAACCATTACTCTCTTGGGTTGCACTGTAAATAACTGATTCATTGAAAACAATACAGTGTGTGAAAAATGGTGAGCTTTGTTCCCAGAATTGCACAACACATAGTGTTTCATTTTATTTAAAAAGTAAAAAGAGAGAAGACTGGGCAATGATGTACTATTTTGCAATGGTAGTTACCTGAAGTGAAGGAAGATTAAAAAAAAAGCGTGCCATATCAAAATGTTCCACTAATCAACATTTAATAGTAAAATTAATAACAAGAAAAGATGGCAAGCATACAGTCTCTCTTAGAAGTTATTTTCTAGTAGAACAACAAACAGATGTTATTATCCTCCTAGGATGTGAGCAAAAATAAACAGTTAAGTAGGCCAAAGATAAGATTTCCACTGTTCTCAGGATTGGCCTAAATTCTTGGCATTGTCAAAAGTATAAGTTTTACTAGCGTCTTTGATGAGAGTAGATTGAGGATAATCCTTACCATGTTTGAAAAATCCCATTCCATCTGTACACACTTCCTGGAAGAGATGGTGTTCACTGGTAAATAGCAAGAGAGGGGAAAGAGGAATCATCTTTTTGTAAGAGGATTCTATGGGCTGTGTGCATTTATATTTTACAGAGGTTACAGCTTTTTCTGCTGTTTGTGTGTAGCCTGGCATAGGAAAGTACCAAACCAAAAAAGCTTTAGCCCCTCCATTCCTTCTCCACTCTTATCCCCACAAAGGCACTAACTGGTATCATTTGCATTTTACTGGGCCCCCAGTCATGCTATTACCATGGCAAGAGAGCAGTAGACAAAGGCTAGTGTTTTCCTCTGTAAGCAAGGCAAGCTTGCGGGGGCCATAGAGGCAGTCCTGCCATTCCCCCACAGGTGTTCAGGGTGATGGGTTGTGGTGCTGGCAAGCTGAACAAGGGGTCTCGTTCCCATCATGTGTCCAATGCTGACGGCTCAGCACACTGATGTCTCATTAAGGTTGCACCTGCTCGTGCATGTACCCTAAAAAAAAATATGTCTTTCAGCTTTTAAACCTGTATTTCAGTTACTACACAGGATGTAAATACTGTCCTTTACTTAAGGACACATCGATGAAAAGCCATGAGAAAAGCAGAACAGCTGAGTGATGGACATTTTTAGGCTATGGGAAATGCTCTTAGTGAATAAGTCACACTTAAAAGGATTGGATGGACTACTCTGCAGTGACTAAGAGAGCAAGAGCAAAGCATTTAAAAATAGCCATCAGCATCAATATGAATCATTTAACAATGGGTAGAAAAATTCACTTAAAAATTAATTAAATTCTGCTTTTTTTTTTCCTTCTTGCTTCTTGAGGAGAAAGTGTGTTACTGGTGGAAGCGAGAGCATAGAGAGTGAGAAATATTATTAATTCTGCAGGCTGGCAGCTTAACAGCACTTGGCACAGTAGGGGAAAGGGCAGTGGTTGTATCATTAACAACACAGGACAATGAGCCTTGGCACCAAGAGCCATATATTATTGTGCATGTCTCCTTCCTTTTTGCTTTAGCGTCATCACAAAAGGTGAAAAAAGGGGATTTAAACAAAGGACAAATCAGTGTGGGGTTGGCGAGCAGACTGCAAATTGCTGTTTTCAGAGGGAAAGAGAAAGTTTTTGGAAGATAATAAAGACAAGGCAGTGCCTTATGCTATTTATTGCAATATTTTTATTAGAGGAGGTTTGGATACAGGTAAGATGAAAGAGCAGGAGACTGGGAATTCTGTCATCTTAACATTTAGTGCTTTCCACAGAAACTTTAAATAATAAAAGTCATCAAAGAAATGTCCTCCCATAATATTAATGACTTGCTGTATCCAGAACCTGTGTTATACAAAATGCCAAGAGGTTTGGAAATCAGCTGCAGTGCTATAGTATGCAGTAATAAATATGAATAGAAATAAACAAGTTGGCTGGCTGCCTGCTGCCTACGTGTAAATAAAAGAGAATGCCTCTCACTCACATTTCCAGCCATGTCTCTGAACCTACATAAAGGTTTTGCTATTCAACAATTAATAGATGCATTATTGCAGCCACTTTGCTGTGCAAAAGCACACCTTTGTGTTGTGATGGGAAAGCAGAAATATCACCCCTGCTTGAAGCACAAAGGAAACTTACAACTGGCAAAATTTGTTGAAGACACTGATGTTATTGCAGCATTTGGTAAAAGTTTCAAAAACTTCTGGCTGAACCAGAGTGATTCGATTTAATTTTAAGAAGTGTTACCAGATATTATTTGTATCCCATGATGATTAATAGGAAAAGAAACAAAATTACCCTTGCAGTCCCCTTACCCTTGGATTACTGAGTAGCGAGGACAGCCTCAAAGCAAGGTATTAAATTGTGCATCACACTGCAAGCCATTTATGAAGAATGAAGAAAAAAATATATTTGTTCAATTCTCCACAAACAAAAAGACAGAGAAGTGGCTTTTAGATCACAGTGAATGACAAATACAGAATTAAAATAAAACTAGCAGTGGACAGGTGATAAACACTTTGATAGTCTCACAGACTGAGGGAACATGTGCTAATGAAACGTTTTCCAGCAAATACAGGCTGTGAAATGATGCTGGCAGAAACATGTGAAACTATTGTCCTTTAACAGATCTAACGCTAAGTTAGGTAACAGCAACTGTGCTGTTTCCTTTACATCCAAAACCTTTGACATAAATTTTGTAGGTAATGGAGTCTACTTGTAATATATTACATGTTTCCCCAACTTGGTTTTATACTGGTCTCAGCCAGTGCACATTCAATGGAAGGGTGCACAGGCCATATCTATCTGCATATGACAAAGTCTAAGTGAAGAAAACCTCAAAGAGCTGCGATAGAAATTTTTCAATGTATTTAAGTCCCCGTACCTGTGTAGGAGTTATCTATGTAACTATATCTGCATAGTTATCTATATCAGACATAATTTTAGAAAATCTCTGTTTTGCAGTAGTTTGTGACTGATTAGAGACTGCTACTAGGCTACAAGACAGTTATAAAAAACTACCTAAGTGGAATTGCAAAATATGCAGAAAGCATTTTAAATTAAAGCACTTATTTGAAAGCTGAAGATATTTTTACTAGATGTGAAAAATTGAGATGTGAAAAAATGCAACATCAAATTTTCCTTTCTGTAAATTTTTACTTCTGTAATTTTTTTATACTCCTATTCTACCCCAAGTTAATCTACTAGCTTAATAAGGATCATTGACTGCAACATTCACATAGCCCCTCTAAATCCCACATAAGAAAGAATTATACTGACTGCATGACAAAACCACAACTCTAAGTTAAGAAATCGACGATGTAAAGGCTGCAAGTCTTATTATCACTCCCAACAGGACACTTTGCACCAGCATCTTGCTTAAAGAGAGCACATGTTCCAGGTGACAGTACATCCATCATTTCAGAATATTAAATTGTAAAAACTGAGCAAAGCTACAGAAATGGGATTGATTTTTGTGTTGTCACGCTTGTTCAGAACACATGCTCCCCTGGCCAACACAGGAGTAGAAGAGTTAAACTTGAGTGTGACAAGGCAGAAAATGCACTGTTGTGAACTCAGTTCCCAAACCGCATTTAAGACTCAATTCCAGAAAAAGGATAGGCTAGGTTGCACTCTCTTATCTGGTGGTAGGAAAACTGGAAGGAAAACCACAACAGGATGAAATGGAAAAGTTTCTTCTTTTCTTTTTTATCCTGTCACAGACCTTCTGGTTGTGGTGAGGAAACAGATGCTCTTTGGATTCCCTGGACTTCCAAAACACATCTATGAGCAATGCTCAACCTTTTTTCAGTAACAGTATTCTGTTTAAAAAAAATCATAACACTGTACAGAATTGTGGTATGATGCCTATCTAATTTCAAAGTAACTGGGCACAAGCATATCCTGCATTTCATCCTATATACATACCAAATGAAATAATATCTTATAATTGAGATGAAAAAAAGGGCAGACATTTAATTACCTGTAGGCAACAGATGGCAGCATTCCAGATTCTCAACACAAAAGAAAATTCATGTTTCAGAAATTGCCACCCACACATTAAGAGGCAGTAAACATAGCTTTAAAGCCACTTTCGAACTCTCACAGGCCTCTGCTACTGTCGGTAAGGGAAAGATCCCTTGCATTAGTTAGACAAGTCCTATAGTTTTACAATTTATACGAAGGACAGGTGTGTGAGTAGAGATTTATTGGGCTTAAGAGGAAAAAGATAAAGAGGACATCACCCACTGAGTGGCCAAAGTGGCTCTATAAATTTCATCTTCTATCCATGAACCTGAGTCATGTTGTACTTCAGTTCTAGTAGGCTCTTCTTGAGAGCTCTCCACACACATGCTTAGCTGGATAGGTATGATTGCTTGTCATGATCTGGAAAAGTATGAAATAGATCTGAAGTCATGAAGGTGATAGCTTGCAGCATCTGGGGAACTAGATATGCCAAAACAATGAAGTAAAAACAGTTCAAAAAACTGTCAGAGAAAACTAATGAAAAAATAATTAGGATTAAGTTGCACAATAAGCAATAATGTAAAAACTGGTAAGGTGAAATATGTTTTAGAAAGGTATAAGAGGAGAGTCTGTACAGATTATTCTGGGCAATTTCTTTCAATTTATTGGCTGCAAGAGGACAGCAGTTTTAGAGCATTTAAGGTATTTCTACACAACTGCACATTGTGCAGTGCAGGTATACATCTCCTTTGGCCGCATATAGTTCACAAAACCATTAGAGACACTTTGAAAATGTTTTTCAAGTGTCAGTCATCTTTAAGTAATAGTTTCAGTAAGACTAATGTGCTTACAGTGAGCCTTCTGATGTGCAAATGGGTTGGTAGTTGAACTTTTATTGCTCTGTGGCTCTCCCTGTACAGCACCTCAACACAGTGAAATGCAGGCACAGTCACCTGCTTAAGCAGGTATCATTTCATGACCCAAGTACAGCTTTTGTTCTGAATTTTCCCTTTCATTCTCTTCCTGCATGACCATACCTAGTTGTCTCTACTGACCTGTGTTATCCAAAGTGAATGGAAAATAGTAGGGTTCACTCTAACCTATGCGTATATGGTATAAATTTCTGCTGAAAGCAAAAGGAGAACTAAGTTCAAGAAACTATACAAGCTGAATGTGCTGGAATAAATGCGTGAATGGACTGGCATTTCTGAAAATGCGTGTAATGAACTTAGATTTCTGAAATGTCAGGTGAAATCACAAATTTTGATGGCAGCAAGGGAAAATAGTCTTGAAACAGCAACAAGCATACATGCAACGAGCGTTATTTGCTTTAATTAAATAAGTCTCAAGGGGCAAAGAAGTATCAGTCCTAGACAATTCCTTGCTAGAGAATTGACAACTTGCTTCTGAATGGCAAAAAAGGTAGACATTCAGAATGTGTAGACATTCAGAATGTCTACAATCACGTGGTTAGAAAGAGCACAAGAAGAAGATGTAAAACCATGCAACCAAAAATGTTTCACAACGGACTTGGATGAAACTGTACAGTTTGTAAGCAACCAGGATTGTAATCAACTACCTAAAATCAAATTTTTATGAATAGGAATTGAAATGATTACATCTGCAAACTGCAGTGTTGGCTGCTTAGTTTTTCCTCTGAGCAGCTGTTACATCACCCAATTCCCTTGGCTGTGTTGAAACTTCTTAAAGTTCTTTACCTTGCTATTTTTTTAGCTATTTTGTGAAGTCAGAATAATGACTACACATTGTATGAAATATGACAGAGAGTTAATGGCTTTGGAGACACATATTAATGTTCTGCATTTCCTCAAGGGCACTCTCACTCAGTGGTTAACCTGCAGTCCAAGATAATCACTATCTGCGAGGCAAGGGAAAACAAATACGATTGCTTGCTTAGGTCAGTTTTTCCATATTTTTACAAGTTAAAGAAATCTCCAAAGCACAATTCTGGAAACTACATCATGGAAAAGGAGTTAGGAACACAGTAAAATCATGGACTGGTCCAGCAAGACAATAGGGTGTGTGGAGTTGTGTGTTTATGGAGGGTATGCAGTAACTGCCTGAATGCAAATAAACCAGTCAAAACTTTATTTATTCCAAAATTTATTTGAATTTTTGCTTTATTTCCTTTTCTCTCATTATAACCATATAGATATTATAAGTAGATCTGTATTTATAAGGTGGTCTGGTAATATTATTCTCACAAACAAGCTTTATTTTCATGGAAAACTAACATTAGGGATGTACACTAGGAATGTGTTGATAGTGTTTATTTCTTCTGTGGCTGTGTGGTTTCTTCATTTACTCTATATCTATCACTGTATCCCTGGTTATTCTCCGTAATTAATTGCTGAAGATATTACTGAAATTTTATTTTTAGAGAGAAAAAAACTCTGGTAAGTATACAGAGAGCTGTGTTTAACTTGATGAGAACCCAGAAGGATCTTCTTGCATTTGACCTTCGTAATACAACTAAATTAATATAGTTAAGATTAATGAGCCAATTATTTTTGTCAAGAAAGCAAGCACATAAGATTGTTTGTCTCACGTTTCTTTTTTATATGACTAACAAATGACTAGCATTTCCACCACAGATTGGTGTTTACATCCATAATCTGTTCCCAAGGCATTAATAACTTGAGATTTTCATCTAAATTCTAGGGTCAGAAGATCTGCTGTGAAACTCTTCCTAATGGGAAGGGTCCAATGTGCATTTTTTCATAAAAATGCTTCTAGGAAAGCGATTTTAACAAACCAAAGTAAAAACCCAGGCCTCTGAGGAGTCCTGAAGGGCCAGATAAAACTGCAGGAGGAGGTGTTGGGAAGCAGACATGCATCATCACAGATGGAGAGCTGAGATGCGCACAGCCCTCCTTCAGCTTGCACACAGTACCAGGGGCTGGTGTGCTTGGGGCTACTTTACCCACAGTGTGTTAATCCTCTGGGTCACATCTCCTGCAAGAGGGCAGGGGAGGAGGCAGCAGATCAAACTGTGGGTTTTGTGTGTATTGCATGTTCACTATGGTGCTGCTGTTCTCTGCCTCTCCCTTGATAGGGGGACCTTGCCCCAGACACTCCCTCAGGTAATGCTGCTGTAAAAAATCTGACTTCATTCAACATCACTAATCCCATCCAACTGGGATCCAACATCCCATCCCATTCAACTGGATAGGATGCCCACAACCTTGCCATTAAAAACTGTGTCTCAGACTAAGTTGGGGGCAGGTAAGAGACTTTTTACTCTACAGTAGGATGAGTTTCAGAGCTTTGATCTGTTTAATTTAGTTTGTTAAACCTGTTGACATTCCTGCATGGCAAACACTATCAAATCATTGACTAGGGGAAAACAAGAGTTTATGAAAGTACAATTAGTCTGGGCAAGGTTTCATGAAATGCCAGGCAGTTTAATAAAAGGACAGCAAATGTCACAAAGTGATGATGAATGCCATGATGGCATTTTCTCAGGCTAGAATTATTTACGCTTCCCCCCCCTCCAATTCTGCATAACACATCAGGTATTTAATGAATAATTGGACGAGGAAAAAAAATGGGAAAAATCTGACCAGACCTACAAGTAACACCTTGCATTTGATATGCTCCATGAACAAGAAAATGAAAGTCACATAGTGTACTGCATAAGAAGCTTATAAATTATTAACAGGCAGTCTCTAAATCTCTAACTAGCAGTAGCTTGTCAGTTGTGGACAACTCCAGTCCAATTTTTGTATGGCTTGCATTATTATTATTATTATTATTATTATTATTTATTTTTTGGCTCAAACAGGAGTATAAGCATCCAAGCAAACCTGTCAGCAAATTTTCTCAGCAGCTAAACAACTCCAGGCAAAACTTCTTATCCTTGAATTGTGCTCAGTTTTCTGCCTCATACTGTTGGAAAGACGAAAGTACTTAATTATTCTGTGTACAACATACCCAGAAATTCTATCATTTTAGGGCATTCTCTAGCAAGCTAAAGAATCACGCAATGCAGTAGGTTTATCAAGAACTGGCCTTGTAATTCAGAATCAAATCTCTGGAAAAAAAAACCCTAATACAAGGTAGAGAAAAATGTCATTTTATGAGATCCTTTTTAACACATTCAAAAGTATGTAACTGACAGCTCTTTGTCTTTACAAAGACACAGCTTTCAAACATCTTATCAGGCGAGGCTAAGAATATATAATTCCAAGTAAAAGCCTTTCAGTACCCTGAGAAATGCTTTTTGCGCAAAACTAATCATTTTTTTTACTTTGTGCACAGAATTAAAATAGTTTGTCAAATTTTCTGCAGAAATCCTTTTAGCTATCTCAAAAAGTGTATTTGGTACAGACCTACTTGATTTCTCAAGACATAAGCAAAAAATTACTTTGTCAAATTAAATTCTTCAAAAAGGTCTTTCAGCTGAGTTAAATATCCATTTTGTGCAAAACAATGACCATGCATCAGCTTGGAGAGATTGCACAGTAGTTATATAGCCTGGCAAATGGCAGTAAAATGTCAGCTGAAATGAAAGACACACAACCCTGGGCTTATCACAGAAAGTGCAGATGATTCATGTAACATCGTAAATAAATAACACAGACTTTGTGTTAAGGTAGGTTTAACAGTAGAGGTTCTCTTTTCACCACCAGGTCATTTCAAAGCACCCATAATAGAAGCTGTATTTGATGACAGTGACATGCAGCAAGATAAGGTATCCTGTCTTTAATGCTCATATTTCAAGGTCACAGAGTGTTACATTCCAAGTGAACAAGCAGAAAACTCAATCAGATAGGACCTGCATTAATGGATCATCAAAATATTGATAGTAGATTCTCTTTCCTGCCTGCAGGGAATGTTTATCCCGGTTGGTAATTATGCAGGGCAGGAACGAGAGAGGGGTATGGAGAGATGTGTCAATCATGATTTGTCTACATTTGTCACAAAAATTACAGGCAATTATTTGGCAATGGGGTTTGAACCCCAGATTTATAGATCAGTAGAAGCTTTTACCGACAGATCTCAGAGATCAAGTCTATCAGTTTACAGGGTATAACCAACAAATAAACCATTTTCTGTTCCTACAAGGGATGTGAGACAGACATCCACTTCTGTTGCTAACAGTCCCTGTATTTTTTGCCTAACAGGTATAAACGTCAGATCCGCTTGTTCTCTCTCTTCTGAATTTGGTACTAAGCTTCAGGTTTTAATCCTAAGCATATGTTGGTTGCTCAGAAAAGGGTAAACTGGTCAAAAGAGAAAGCAATGATCAAATACTGAGAGAAAAAAAGCATATGCTGGTGAAAATACTGTAAGAAATGCTAGAAGAGACAGAATTTCTTACCAGTTTATGGATACTGCTATTTCCCAAACTCAATATTATTCTAAAAGCAGGTTAAGTTATAAACTTTCTACTGGATGCCAGTCATGATTGGACCATTTGCTACAGGGCAGCTCCTGATATATATTATTTACGGTGTGATATGCTCAGGTGAGAAAATGCAACAGAACATGCTGACAGAAAAAAAAAAATTCTTTTGTATTGCAGTTAGTTATGTAGTTTATATTGTAAAATAATGTGTTATACAACAGTATGTTAATAACCTTTACTATCCATTCAGATTTGGTATTCTCTGAAAATCAAAGTTAATCTTACAGTAAGTATAAAATAAGTGCTTAGTAACTCAGACACTTCTGTTCAGTGAATATGGATGAACATTTTTACTTTAACAGTAGTCACACTATGTTGGGAAAAAGAAATGAAAGGGAATGTATGTTTAGTTAAACCCGATTAGCCTTCAACTCAGTTATTCCAGTTAATCCCAGCATGTATCAAAATCTTGAAATCTCCACAGGTTTGTAAAAAGCACTTGGTCATCAAGTGGTTCCCCTCCAGCCCCCCACCATTTCCCACAGTTTGGTGAGAACCTTTGTATAACCTTGCCATCCTTTAGACAGCTAGTTTGGAAAGCTGAATTCTGGCCATCTTCAAGGTTTCTACACAGAAAAACAAAAGGCTCTCTCCAGGTAGTAATTTCCTATCAGGCTTCCAGAAATATCTCAGATATATAAGAGACCAAAAGGATTCAGAAAGGCTTTCCGCTGGGGCACAGAAGAATGTGGTAAGTCAGCTTTTGTTCATTGTTCTAGAAGGCTTGAAGCCCTTTTAAATTTAAACCAGCAAAACAGGTTTAACTACGTAAAACTTTTAAAACGCCAGATGAAATATCCAGATGATTTTCTGCAAGACCGCCTTTCTTAAGTGAAGCTTTCCTTCCTTAGTTCATAAAATCATAACTTCCAACCGCAATAAAACATCTATCAAAAATCAATTACTTTTTTCAGTTAGGATGATGTCACAAACTTACTCTTCTTGCAGTACTGTTTGTCCAACAGTAATCTCTTTTCATTCTATCATGATAGTGGATAAGGCACTGGGATATTAAATTCCAAAGTTTATCATTAATCTTCTATATTCTAGTAGCAGGACCTTATGAAGACTTCATTATATATGAGTCTGTCTCCAATTTATGAGTTGTCAGCTGCCTTACATCAGAAAGTAAAATTTTCCCTAAAAATTTGTATCCTTAAAAATCTATCCTGAACAGCTATCCTGAAACTATGCTTATTTTAAGATCTTGAACTACAGACTCTATTGATGGTTGTCTTGAAAGTATCTTAAAAATTCAGTCTGACATTAAGTTCAAAACCTGCAGATAATCAGCGGGGCCTTGTCACCTGACATTAGAGCTGCTTACCTGATGTGAGAAACAAATTCCAGCAGATTGAAGGCATTCAAGAAAATAATGGACATTTAGCAATAAAACTACAACTGAAACAAGACAGTCCTGTTTTGTTTTTTTAATCTCAAGATAAAAATAGGAATGAAACGGTCATTACTGCTGGGGACAGGATTATCTAAAGGCAAATCTTGAGTTCTGTAACAATATCCCTACTTGGGAAAAAAAAACGAGTGAGTGAAAACAGGAGTAAATTGACAGCAGAGACATCTGGAAAAAGGAAATCTAAGAACAGAACTATAACCACAGCTGGGGCGCAAGGGAAATCAGTCCTGAAAGAAAGATCTTATCATAAATGTTGTAGAAAGATAAGGGAAGCCTATAAGGCAAGGATGGAAAAGCCATATTAAAGCAGTTACTCTGTACTCTTAAAAGTGGAAAACAAAAGTGACATGACATGGAAAGCCTGTGATCTGAGACTATCTCAGCAAGATCTTAGTACCTTTCACCAATTTTACTCAAAGTTATTGACACACCACAGGACTGGAATCAAACTCAGGAGCAATAATCAGTTCAGTATTGTTTTAAATAAGAGTTACTTGAATCATATGGCTGCAGATTCAGGTCAGAGCTATATTTGGTGAAAGGGTCTGAAAATGTAGAGGTTTGAAAGATCTTTGAAATTTCCCTTTGTCCCACTTTTCTGTACCACTTAAATCATTTCAATAACGTATAAGCAGAACTGTAATTTCTTTCATTACATCTCTTTTAAAAATGTGTTTTTCCACACACCCCCAAAATAAGCACCACTCCATAGGCTATTGAAAGGGCTTTTCTAGTGTCTTAAAAACCTTGAGCTTTTCCATAAGCCAGAACTGTGTAGAACTTGGATCATCTAAGTAGTTGATACAAATTCTTGCAGCTTCACTGACTTCACTAAAGATAGATATATAGATTACATATATATATATTCTAGATGTGTTAATTTCTACAACAATACATTCATTATATGTAATGAATATTAGGGTCCATATGTTTCATAAGTGATCTGCTACAAACAAAAGTCCTGAAAACTGAAGAATAATTAGAGAAACGATTGGTCAAGTGGGCCATCAGTCAAATAATACCACACAAGTAACAGTTTGGATTTAATCTTTGAGGTGTCAAATTAAGATACTCAAACAGAAATCAATTTATGGTTTAAAAAAACCACCATATGAGGAACTTATATGGGAAAAGTTTTTCAAGGAAATTCCAGGTAATACCATGAATGCTCAAGAATTTATAGGTTATAGGTGAGAGACTTATAACTTCCCTAAATTCCCTTCAAAACATCCATCCTAATCATGCAGGCTCAATACTTTGGCTTCGTCGCAAATCACAGAGCTAAGACAGATGCAACCTGATGCCCTTATTTTGGCAGACAACTTACATTTTTCTGGTTTCCATATTCTTGTAAGATGTCCTTTTTGCCATTGTTCTTGACATTCACAACTACATGAGATTTATGTGGCACTGCAAACAATTATTATTAAATTCTTGCAGCTAAGATCTTAAAAGCTAAAAAAAAGTGTGTCCAACTTCTGCAGTTCAATGCAGTTCATTGTTCCCAGTTCTAAGTATAATATATGTTGAAGTTAAACTCAAACCATACACCCACCCCTGGCTTTTTTTTCCAGATCCCACTGCTTTATGTTTATGCTTCAACGCTTTGAACTTTTCTCTCAGTCCTTTCATGGGAGATATGGTAATCAGCAAGCATCAGCAGCAGCAACAGTGAGAGTGTAAAATACATAACTAAATGAACAAAAAGTTACTTGTGCACAGTTTTATGGAAGCCTGGGTACAGTATTTCAATCCTACTGATACTCCTAATGCGGCATGAGAACAGAAATAGGCATTTAGTGGTGTTTGAGTATATCAGATGTTGACACAATAAAACTTAAAAAACCTCGAAGTGAAAAAACTTACAAATGGCCTGCAGCTAGGATTCAATCTGAATGGCCACTTTGCAAAAAAGCTCAATGAATAAAATATTCTCAAGCACAAGGTCAAGCAAATAAGCAGACAGAAAAAAACTCTTCTTGTACCAAAGCACTCCCCAAACTCATTCCAAATACTTAACAATTGCAATCAACGCTTCTGAAAGCCTTGCACAATTTCCATTTGCTTTTCACTAGAGAAATTAGAAATAAGTATAGGGGTTTGTAAAAACAAAAGGATTTCAAAAATATTGATCTGAGGGATTATATAGTAACAGGAAAGGAATGCTCCAAAGCAAAATGTGATTGTCTTTTTCTTGGCTAAGAATTCTTCTGGTTCACATTTCTGTTATAATGCTGCTACATTATGTTTTCTCTTACTGAAATATTACATATACAGTAGGAAGGAAGAGACCTTGGGACTTGGACAATTTGCCTACATTTAGCTCTATTAATATCATTAGACAGGAGAATCAGTGACACTGCAGCTAAAAGCTAGAGATGAACTAACCAGCGCTTTATCTTCTGTTGCCATGGACTACATGATGAACTCTGCAGTGACCTAAATTTATTACAGAATAGTGCTCGTTGCTGCTGTACCAAGCACTCTGTTGCAATTACAGCACATTAGGCAGAGGAGTGAATCTCAAGGGGAAATGCCTAGTCTTTTAATCAAGCAGTAGAAAAGTCAGAGTGGACAAAAATTACAGTGCTTTATATATATGCAGTCAATCTGTACATGTAAGTCTAACAGCAGTCTTAATTTTGCCCAGAAAACATTTTTATTATATACAGGGGTCATGATGGTACAGTTTGCTCACTTAATCTTTTCTGTACTTCAGCCCATTTTTTCCTGTATTATATTCTCAACCTTCCTGAACTTTGTTGGGAACATCAGAGTTAAAATAACCAGTCTTAGGATTTCACCTTTAGGCTGACCTATTTCAAATTAGGATAATCCTTTTTCTATATTTTGTTGGTGTATCTTAGAAATCTGAAGATGTGGGGAAAGCACACTGTGAGCTGAAGGCTTGGAGACAGACACACTGCTCTTGCAAACAGCTTTTAACATTTAATGGGATCTGTAAAGCTCACCTTACAAGTATTCTGAAATCTGATAAGCCATTCATTTGTTTTAATGGATAAGAGGAAAGCTTTTGTAAACAGAGTGTTTCAAGACATTACTAATGAGTTTTCAAGAAAAGAAACACTGTCTTTTCTGTAGCAATAGCTGAAAGTGCTGAGGTTTAAAAAAACCCTAATTTGAATTGCAGAAAAAAATAGGTCATGAAATTCAAGGTATGTCTTAAACTCTGCTTATAGGCTGGATAGAAGAAAAAGAGAGCACAAGCTCTTTTTACTTCTGTTCAAATGAACAAAAGGATTCCTAATGCTTTCAGGGAAGGCAGGAGCAGACACAAAGAGGCTATTCACATAACCCGACCTTAAGCACCTGTTTGAGACACCAAAGCCAGGAACCTCACTCACTCTGGGCTACCTGTAATGTGACTGCAGAGAGCCGGTCACCTCCAAAGGGCTAATCAGCACCGTGTAGCTCTGAACCGTAGTCTGAATGAGCCTCCATCTTTTCTCTTTCCTAAATAAGGTACTATTTAAGGGCAGTTAGGGCCCTAACTTGGGTGTGTAGATTTAGGTGCTTGAAGGTGACTGGTGCAAACCCTCCCTGTGCCCAATGAACAAAAGGGAAATCAAAATAATGAGTGCCTCTTATGACAACATAAGAATATGATCTTGAAAACCTGTTGCAACTCAGGCTCTTTGGTCACTCAGTGGACCACGGGGATGTGAGTCGGTAAGGATGTGCAGAGTTGCGGAATCAAAGGCCTTGTTCTTATTTTTTTCATTCTCGTCTTTTAGACATACATGACAACATTCTATAGACACAGGAGTAAAACAATGTGGATGCTGAATAAAATAATTTACCTCCCAACACCTTTGTTATTTTTGTTTTCATCGTGATTTCAGAACTTGGCCATCACCAAGGGAACAGCCAAGTTATATACCTTTGTGACTCCAGCAAATCAATGTTATATATTTTCTGAAGAAGCTCAATTCCACTGGAGTAGTGATTTTTGTAACTACAACCCCCTTTATAAACTGTCAGTACTGTTGATAAAATAAAAATTAAGGATGAGACACTGTACACATACAACGTTCACTTACATTTCTCTCCATTTATGTATTATCTACAATGGCTGCTTAATGCCTTATCATAATATTTCACAGTAAGCACTCTGTGGTGCATTCTGTAAAATATATGGCTCATCAAAACACCTTCTAAGAGGTGGGAACATATATGCCACATGCATTACGGTGAAGTGTAGACATTACAGGTTCATGTCTTTAAGATCTATGTCTTTCCTTTATGTGTTTTAAGCACTAAACGGACCACACAGAACTTGGAGGGCATGTCAGAAATATGTAAGAAAAATGCAGAGGGAATTGTCTCTATATCTGCAGGCTGACTAATACACAAATACTAAACCATTTAGCACAGAGAATGGATAACCGTGTTTGAGACTTACTGTATCTGAACTCTGCTCATTTTCACAGCGCCTTAGCATAAATGCTATCTACCTCAGGTATTTTTAAAGTGTAGCTGACATTGTATGACGCTTCCCTTTCCCCAGTGCATACTTCCCATCTGTGTGGAATATGAAGTGTAGAGAACTAGAGGAAATCAACCAGAGGTAAGCCTGCAACACTGTTGTCAGAAGGTCAAAGGAAGATCTGGAGAATGGGAATAGCCTTAGATGCAAAATATCTCCTGAAGTGTAAGCAAAGTTTTGGAGAAGGAATTTGGGTAGTTTGGAGGCAGAGGTTAAAAATAAACTTTTTTTTTTTTTTAAAAAAAGGCAGCTAACAGGGGCAAGCAAGCAAGGACGGAGGGTAAAAAAAAAAAGAAATGAAGTTTACTGGAAAATGAGAGTCACGAATGAAGTTTTCTCAATGCAGAAATTAAGAAAATGAAAAGAATCTTCAGGAAGAGATTGACAAGTGCAGCTGCCTCTGCAAATAACATTAGGAATCAGAGGCAAAAGACAAAATACACTAATTTAACAGCAGCACTCACATAACACTTGGCACATTTAGGTAATTTCCCTTTTTTAACAGGAGTTAAAATTGTATTTTCAGTCTGGCTGCACATCTGTGAGGTAGAATCATATAATTCCATTTTACAAATGGTTGCAACAAGGCATAAAACAGGAAGACAATTTGCTACACTAATTCAGTTAACTACAAATATCACCTGGAATGCTTAACATCCACTACTAAATTAAGCATTTCTACACAGAACTGCATTTGGAAGACCAGTGAAAATTAAGGAGAAAGGCTAAAGCAGACGTCCCTTTCTTGTTGTGTTCTATATTTTTACCTTGAAGAATAGCCAGAACCTTGAAGTAAAAAAACTCGATAACATTGAAATACTTAAGCCTTTAAAAAATATATATTTCATTGTTTTGGAGCTGAACATATACACATGTATACACATACATACATGTATATGCACATGCAGCAACACATTTGTTTTTTTTTTCTGGTACACTTTACTGATCTTTATATATAGTTGGAAGCTCCTATACTCTTAGGAGAATAGCTTCAGAGATTTCAGAGGAGCTGAGCTAGCTGGTTTAACTACATTCAACATCTCAAAATGATTATAATGATGACTACACTCTAGCTGCTTGATGGGAACCTTTTGGTAGCATAGTAATTCCCCTGCTGTTATTATTTGATATGCTTTCATGATTATTTGTATGAGGACAAAGCACTATAAAAGGGTTAGACATAAGCAGGCAACTGCATCAGCCCATGCAGAAAAAAAAAAAAAAGAAAATCTTAAGATGATAGTAAAAGAAAGGGAATATGTAAAGGCTTATACAGCTTCTCAGTGTGATCTTTTTTTTTTTTTTCCTGTTTTTATTATGGCACGTAAAACAGCAATCTGGGGTGAGACCGAGGCCAATGTATAGAAAATAATTGTGTATTTGGCATTCATTTTCAAGTACTGCTAAATGTTTTGGAATCACAATGAGTCTGCAATGATTTTTCAGAGCTATATTACAGGGAAACTGCTACCACATATCAGTAATATTAACAAGGACTAGACTTCTTGTGTGGGTTTCTTCTCTCTGGCTTCCCATTTAGAGTTATTCTTATTATTCTGGCTCAAGGAAATAAGATCACCTCAATCATCTATGCTGGCAATTTTTTTCCCTTTTGCAGTTACACATGGGAGCCTCAGTAATGGGAAATAAGACCAATAGTTGGGAAAGAGACAAGAAGCTTAGGCTGCTAGTGGAGAACCCTGAAAGCTTTTGTTCCTGCTAATGCCATCAGATACAAATTCTGGCCATTAACACCTTGGTCAAGAGGATTAAGATCATACAGAATTGCTTGTATTATTTCAACTAATTAGGCTAAAGCTACAATCTGTGTCTCTGAAAGAGATGTGAAAGCACTGCATCACATGAGAAAATAACAGTATTCAAGGAGCAAGGTCCCAGCCAATGCCACAGCTGTGTAGTTAATGAACTCTAGCTAGTAACAGCTGCTGGGTGTCAAGCCCAGCTGAAACAACATAGTCTATCTTCACCAGTGAGATCTTCAGTTTCCAGAGGAGGAAAGCAAAGCAAACTGCCTCCTGGAGTGGTCCAGAGGACAACCTAGTTACCCAAATGTGCTCAGGAGTTGTTTGGTAGGCTGCTATTTTCCATAAATTAAAAGCATGGTAACAGATTAATGGTATCAACAGTGCTGTATCAGGACCTCCTAGTGCTCCTACATACCGTTTAGAGCAGTTGTATACCATAGTCTTGAAGGATGCTCTTAGGAATGGACCTGAGATGAGCGTATGTGGGCAAACAGTTGAAGGGTAGGCAGTGTTGTCATCATCATTGTTCAGCAGTCACCATCTTGACCAACTACTGTGTATCCTTACCTACTTATCAAAGACTCCCTTCAGCTCTGGCACCTTGGTACCTGAGATTTTCCCTTTCCAGGAGCTAACAGAACTTACATTTTGATGCTTCTGCGATGTAGGTAGGTAATAGAATAGGTAGAAAACTGAGGCATAAAATAATTAAATTGCTTCTGCAAAGCTGCAGCCAATAATACAACTGGGAATTGGGCCAAGTTTTCCTGCAAAACTGAATCCTTATCTTATATCCTATTGACTAGACTATTTCTCGTTCTCTCGTGATTTGCTTCTGTGTGGGAGCAATCAAGAGTTGTATCCTGGAAGATGCCCGACTTCTGCACAGGAAATACTGCCAGAGATAATCTCCTCACAAGACTACTTAGTGTGTGAGAGGACCACAGCCTAAGTAATCCCACAACAACTCTTGCCTCTTTGTATTTTAAAATTTTGTGGTTAATTCTGTATTTAAAAGACCACAGACCTTTCTCTGCCATGCAGTTTTCCACCTTAAGTGACCAATACTTCATTTTTTTTCCTACAGCTACCAGAGTCTCCAGTCCTTAAGTAAAACACTTTACTCTGGCTTCCATGTCTAACTAGCCCTGCAGCTTCTGGGCACATAGAGACCATATTCCTTGCTAGCATTTGATAAAACACAAAAAAGGGAGTAGTAACATCAACATTATGAAAAGAATAACCATTCCTGCTTTGTTTTCCACCAAAACAATGTTAATTCCTGTAACTGGATTGAAATGCATTGGACAGATAGAAGCTTGTTACACAGTATTCAGATATTTGCTGAAGCATCCAAACCACAATCAGTTTAACTTGGACCAGATTTTTTTTCTAGTAGTGATTCAAATTAATGTTTCCTGGCTGTTTTATGGAAACAGACTGAACTGTAAAATTTTTGATGACTGTATTTTTTTTACTTCGGCACTGTTTATTGAAGGTTTGAGTCATTGCTTACAATCCAAGCTTGTTAAGGCCTCAGCATGTATGTAATATGACAGATAGTGGCCTGAACAGCATTTTTTTTTACAGAACACCTCTTCAGAAGATGTGGAATTAATTTCTTAAATAAGTAGATAAAATGTACTGATAAATTACCCTCATCTCATGTTTCTACATTTCTAACGTATAATCATTACATCAGTATATAATTCAAAGGGCTATAAAAGTTGAAGGAAAAGGCATCATATGAGGTTAAAAATCAGAGACACTAGATTGAGTGAGAATTAAGGCTGGTGACGGCATAAACACATTTAGTCATTTACTGTTACACTGAGAAATATTCCTAAGATAGGAATAGCACTCCATGATGTGTTCAATGCACCTTTCCTTTCAAGGTCAGTGCTGCAAAGAAAAAAAAAAAAAAAACTCATTTCTTCTTTTCATGCTTCCTATGCCTTTTGAGAGGCTGGTGCATTTTCTAACCGTGTTACAATGAGTTAGGTTTGCTTTCTAAATGAATCTCCAACAGAGAATTCATTCAGATTTATCAGTCTGGTGTCTTTCAGAAGCAGACTCAGTATTTTGAGCTTTTGAAAAGATTCAATGCTAATGGAGTTGCTATTTTACTGTTTGACCACCTCTGTTCCATGTATTATTTTGAATTCTCTTCCCTTACGTACATTTCTAAACCTTTTCAAAGACAACCCAGGTGCCTGCTCCCCTCCAAACAGGAGGAATCTAGGAGGTCATCTTTGAAATAGCCATTTTCCACAACTCACAAACTTGGTTATCTTCTTCTTTCTTTGATAACACTGACTTAATAGTGATGAAATCAACTGCCACTGTAGGCTTTTCCAGTAGTTTATGCACAAAATATACCTCACAGATAAAAGCAAGCATGATCCTTCATTCCAGATGATATGAATTGATATGAATACTGAGTTTTGAAGTCTGCTGTTCTCTTCTGTACTGTATAGGTCAACAACTTCCAAATATGATAGGAAGCATTGGACAGTAGGAGTGAGGGCAAGGACACCAGCTCCTTACTGCTTCCCTGCCATGTCTTCACACAGGGTGAGGATTAGTTGCTTCAGGTAGAGATTAAAGACTCAAGAACCTTTCCTATTCTCACTGTAGGTAGAGGGCTTGCAGGGCTCTTGCTTTCATTTACTCACCCTCAAAATAGAAAGTCCCAACATGGTCCTGCAAACATGGCCATAGGTGAAGGAGGTATGATCACCTATAGAAGCAGAATGTCTTTCTGACCATTTCTTTTAATGTTTTTCTGATGAGGGACACCATCCCCAGTCACAGACAGCTCTACATTGTCTCAATGGTGATAGCATTGTTTTGAAACACGAGTACTTGTCCAATGTGACTTAGATTGATACTACCTATGTTATAGTTTGAGCTGAACCTTACTGCTTCCACAAAAGAAAAGCTGAATTTTATACATGTTGAAATAAGACAGTTGGTAAATATATTAAGTACTCTTTGTTTTCGAATTTATAGAAAAAAATTTTCAAAAATGATGTTGGAAAAATGATTTTGTTAACATCTACTCTAGTTCTTCAAAAGCAGTTACTACCGATATACTGTTGCTTGACAAAATTGTTATACATACTCTGAAATAAGCTATCATGAGCACATTTCTTCATGAAATAACCTTTATTGAAATTGGATATTCTCTTAGCTGGAAACAACATCTTACCACCTAGTCATTTTTCTAAAATAATATATACTTTATAATATGGAGCTAACACAGCAAACAGTAATAAACCAGTCATCTTCTATGGTGTCAAAATGTGGACCAAACAGACCATATACAAAGAAAATGTGCCAATTAAATGGATGTTGTCAGCAGTTAGTGTTTACTGCCATCCAGATTCACAGTCTGTATTCTTACTATTCATATGCTGAATCTACTTCTTCTCCGAGTCGTTTTCTCAAATATTGATTTAGAACAGAAAATTATTAACCTAGAAGTTACCAGCAGCCTACACATGATATAAATTCCTCCATCTACGGGTATGATGACATTGAGGTTGTTATACTGACTTGGTCTGAAACACAGATTCAAATGCATGTACCAGATGTTCAGCTGATACAGAAAGGATCACATCTCCCTCGCATGCAGCCCAGCTGCACAGCACCGTACCAGGCAACCTCCTCTCCCAGTGCCCTGTAACACAGGATTAGCAAAGGCTGATCAGTTTGTACGTAGAATTATGATGAAAATAATAGGAGTAAAACAGGTTACACTGTAGGGTGTTTGAGTGACCTGGGGGCTGAATCAGAATGTATTAGGCATGGCTTTACCGCAGGGTGCCACGAAGCCCTAGTGCTGGCTGGAGGGGCAGCAGAGCGTGTGCTCCCAAACCCTCTGAATTGTTTTCAAGTGTGTGACTCTCCTCTCCTCCACATTTTGCCATGGCTCAGTCCAGTCTTCTCTATTAAGGAGGCAGAGAAGGGACAAAAGAAACTGTGTCTTGATTTTCAGTTTTGCCTAGACATTGCTTTCAGAGGAGAGCTGCAACAGCACCAGGTACTCAAATTAGGAAGGACACAGCATGACAACAGCAAATGAGGAAGTGTTACAATTAACATAAACAGCTTGTTTTATATAGATAATCACCTGCTTAAGCCAAGCTGCCATTTTGTCTGATTTTCCTTGCTTTGCAAAGCACAACTGATTTTCATTAACTAGTGACCAGTTTCCTAATCAGATATCTGTCTGTGTTTTTCCTGTTACACCACTGCATACTGTACAGAAGATCCACAGAGCAGTGATTGAGACTGTTTGGATGATTACATTTAATTGATTTTTGTATGTTAAAGTACTATGTGACTAATGGCTGTTTACCTGGCAACCTCCTGTGATAAATACTGGCACCATATTTTTTCTTTCTATAGGTCACAGCACTGAGAAGTATCATCCTTGAAAGCTCTAACCTTTCTGTTCCTGGACACTTTGGCAGTCAGTGACTGCACCTTTTGCTATACTGGAGAATGTTCCAAAAATTATTATCACTGCAAATACACATTGATATACGTATCATCAGGGATTAAAGTTTGTGTGTAAGGGAAAACCTGCAAGGGGAGAGTAAATAAGAAAGGAGCTGCATCAGAAAAAAATTCTTTTGTATTACTATGCTGAAATGCAATATTCTGGAAACAAGAAAAAATACTCAAACACATTTGGGGGAAGAATTTAGAGCTTTTACATTGCGAAAAGAGCAACAATGCTTAAAATTACAGATGTAGTTTAATCTATCTTAATGTAGTCTCCCATGAGTACTATCTTAATATGATGCATTAGCAAATGCACAGCCCCCTCAGCTCACTTTGCTGCTGAACCTGTCCCTGCAAACTTACACAAACACTGTGATTTAGCATAATTTCTCTTTTATCCTAAGTAAGTCTGTCTGTTCTTTTTTTGTAACTGCTTTTAGCCTCAATTTCCTGGAAGACTTCATACTTGATACTACTGGGTGAAAAATTTTACCTAAAATTAAAAACAAAGCTCCAGACCACCTGAAGAATTTTATGGATTTTAGATAGTTCATATAATTTTGACAATGAAAAACTTAAAAACTTGGAAAGAGTCAAAACTCTTAATTCTGATAATAGTAAAGTGATAGTTTCAGTACTTCAGTGTATAAAGGCTATGAATTTCTTCAGCAAAATACATCTTTTGATACAAAAGTGATCTTGCAGAATTCTAATTTCATGAAAAAAAACCCTGTTAGTTTGTTTCGGATAAGTTTGAAGCTATATTTTATTATTTTCCTACTAGTCTAGAAATTTAAAAAAATTATTATGTTCACATAGCTCACACTGTGGGATAATAATTTAGCCATGACTCTGTGGTGGCAAAAAAATAAAGCAACAGGAATTTGGAATTTGAAGGAGCGGAATTTGGTCTCTGCAAGTTATAATTTTAGAACCAAATACATAATTGTGACAAAATCTTAGGAGGGATGTAATTTCTTCTGGGGCTCAATTTGTAAAATCTGAGAAACTGTTATTCAGTCCTCTGAGATGCCAGACCCTACTGACTGCATGTAATGTTTAGGATACATGCAGAATACAAGGTCAGATTTTAACCAGATTTGAACATAACAACCATTTCAGCAGACCTTTCCTCTGACTTTTACATAGTAAGGCTGTTTTTACTTG
The DNA here is from genome assembly GCF_001431845.1 of Calidris pugnax. Taxonomy (NCBI): domain Eukaryota; kingdom Metazoa; phylum Chordata; class Aves; order Charadriiformes; family Scolopacidae; genus Calidris; species Calidris pugnax. The sequence continues at coordinate 526,797 of NW_015090978.1, forward strand.
TAAACTATGTTTTAGCACTGAAGGGAAATAACATGGTTGGTTAACCACAATTTAAAAATAAAGATGAAGTCCTTGAAAATAACCAACATACACTGAGAACCACGGGAACCTCAAGACATCATTTAGTTTTCTTCCTGCCCAAAGGCGGGATCAATTATACTATTGTCAGCCTTGACAGATGTTAGTCTGACTCGGTCTTAAAGACTTCTAGTGTGGGGAGAGGGGGTGGTGGGCAAGGGGGTGGGGCTAGGTTTCCAGGCACTCTTTTCCCATGCTTCTCTGTCCTTTTCTTACAAATGTGACTTTTTCCACCCATGGATTGAGCTCACTGCTTCTTTTTCCACCTGCCCCAGCCACAGAGATGAGGGGTAAGAAGCACCCAACTTGCATCTCCAGACGGTGGCTTTGTGTCCTATCTGTTCCTCAGCCAGTACGCCTGCACGTGTCCCCTGCTGCTGCCATCTACCCCTGAAGCTCTAAGGCATGAAAAAATGCAGAAATAGTGAAATATATGTTGCCCAATTTGCCCGGAATTATGCACTATTATGATTGCTGAATAAATGCCAATACTATAATTAAATACCTGAGTTCAAACATTTCAACACTGAAAGGAATCATGAAACTCCTGATGCCACAGTACAATAGAATGGGAAGGAGGGTGTTAAATATATTTACTTTTATGTATATATAAACGTGTATATATCTATTTTTTCCCCATTTGCATACTCGCACTTGTCTATAACATAGAATTACATGTATTAAGTTAGGCCAACACCACCTACTTTTTTCACCAGCAACATGGTGTTGCAGGCTTCTCAAATATCCACTCTCCCCCCCCGCAAAAACCCCCAACAGCTGAAAACATAAATCTTGGAGTCAGCGAAATAAAAAATAGACACTTTATTACATCACAGCATTTCCCTCCACTTTCTCTGTGGTATCATTTGAAGCCTGCTTTCTAAAACAGAAGTTGAACAAATGAATCCTTCTGTCCTCACTTTCAGTTGTCAGCAGTGCTTCAGTGTGAGATGAAATAAATTGCCAGGCTCTTTCATCTTCTATAATCAGCTCTGCACAGCTGAGTACACCCACAGCCCTGCGAGCTGCCTCTGCCAGCACTAATTCTGTGTGGAACGGGAAGTCTTTGTTAGTGCCACGTTTCTAATGTTCTACACAGGAGTGGGTTTTATTATTTTTATTTCTCCCTTTTTCTCCTGTGCACTCTTCTCCGACTGATAAGCTATTGTACAATCCATTTTCTGCAGGATAGAAGCTTTTAGGTGGTAACGTTATTTTCAAAATGTGCTTGATGTAGGGTACTTCTATTCCAATGGGTGCCACTATCACTGATGGTATCAGTGCTTTTGCAACATAATGCTTATAAATTGGAGTTGGTTCGAAGAAGCCTTCAACCAATAGAACAGCAGGTCAAAACATTTCATTTTTAGAAGTGTGAAAGCTCTAAATTCATTGCTGTTGCATCAGTGTGGGGCATTGTGAAGATTTACTTCTCATAGGATTATTTTTGTCTCTCCATTACAGTTGCCCTGTTCATGAATACTGCAGAAGACATCAGGTAATGAAGTACCAGAGTTTCCAAAGACTCACAGGTGACCTAAAATCCCAGAATGGTATCTTCTTTCAAATTAATCCTTGGGGAAGTGAGAGGCAATCAACTGAAAATCTGGCACTGTACGTACAGAGATGTGGAGATGGGTTTGCTATTGCACTTACTGGGCCAGGTGATGGGTGACACAGCTGTGGCACCCCTAGCTGCCAGGTCATCATCTCAAACCAAGTGCAGGTCAGTAGAGCGAAACATGTTGTGGGCATCTGTACAAGTCACAGCAGCCACATTGAGAGCATCATCCTACGCACCGACCTTGCTGGCAGCTTCTGAGAGTGTGGCAAAGACTAGCTTGCTACTGAAACTGAACTACAATGCTCTCATTCCTTCTCAGAATTAGTCCTCAAAGGCTAAAATTGTACAAACTTTGACATTTGAATGCCTCCTTCTACAACCAGGCTAAGGACTGAAGTTTTCAGTCTCTTCCTCTATTCTGATATGCATTGGATACAGCTAAATAAAAGTGCTGGATGCTACACTTCAGTAATCAATGAGCTGAAACTGCCCAGCAAAAGGGAAATAAAGAAGAGCAGAAGATCAACTTTCTCCAACCTTTTTGCTTCAAGAACAGAAAACAAGCCCTATTCTACATGTTAAATGATATCAGTAGCACAAATCTAAGATTTGGCTACAACCTGGTTTTTCATGGGCTCATAAGTTCCTTCAAAAAGAGTACATTAATTAGGCAGTGCAACCTAGCAGGAGGTGCAGTTTTATCATAAAATAATCACAATCCTGGCCAATTAGGAGGCAGAAGCAAAACATCTCACTACCCCTGAGAATTTGATTATCCCAAGACATCCACAACCAACAGATTTGGTTTATTAAAGCTCTTACAATTAAGTAGTGTTATTCTTCAGAAAATTAATATTTTAGAATCTGATTAAAAGAAAGCTGACTATTAAGGATACTGTGTAGCAGAGCAAGCCTTATATATTATTCCACCTTTTAAAAATATTTTAACAGCCAATAAAATTGCTCCCTGTGCCAAGTAGTTTTCACTCTTGAAATCACAGCTGAAAGTGCTGTTAATAATTTTTAAATTACCACATATTCACTGTTGACCTCTAAATTGCCTGGGTGATCTTTGGGCAAAGAAAAAAAAATACGCATTTTTTCCAAGGTGTGTGTATCTTCACTGCACCAAACTGGATTCCACTCTTGTAAGGGCTGAGGATTGCAGCAGGCGATCACTGTGCTCTCAGAGCTACTGGGAGAGGAGGAGGCAGGTTTCTGGGAGGTCTTGGTCACTACTTGGTGCTCACTGACAAATTCTGTCATGAAGTCTTTCAGGAAAATACGTTTCATCTCCTGGGTCCAATGATTTTGTGATGTGCCCACTCCCATCCAGCTACGTTGAGCAATACTAAGGAAGCTGTACCGTTACAACCACACTTCCAGAGGACTTTCCTCTGCAGGAGTGTTGCAAGCTTGGCTTTCAAAAGCTGAATGGACACACTGTGTAAAAAAAATTTGGTTGAAAGATAACCATGCCTTCATAAAGGCTACCAAATACTTCTGAATATCATATAAAGATAAAATGTAGACATGATATGTCCCCTCCCCTTGCACAATCACTTACAGATCAGAATAAAGCTCTGGAAACACAAGCCCTGTAGCTACATCATAAATAGAAAAGGATCTGGGCCAAAAGCAATACCTAACTACTAGGTACGTCAGAACATAAAGCTAGGTCTGAATCTTGTTCTTTATAAGAGGCCAAACAAAACTCACACAGAGTTGAACTTCCTTGACCTTTGGGTTGTTGCAAATCTGAATGCCAAATTGGAATGCTTAGTCTATTTCTGATGTCAAGAGAAGTTTAAATAAAGTTAAATAAAGGAACAGGTTACCTTTTCCAACCACCTTTACGGGAACTGAGCATACAAGTGTGGAGGTTTCAGCACTCACTTCCTGGGCATGATTGCTAGTAAGGTATGATGGGTGACTCCCCAAGAGTCAGAGAGATCCAGCCAAGATGCAGGTATGGATCCACCTGAGTAATTTCCCTTTCTATCACTGTAAACCTGCCCAACAGAAAAAAACAACCAAACAACCAACCAAACACAAAAATAACTTCCCTTTTTCATGCCCTTTCTGGTAAAGATCTATCATCTACCTGCTTTTTGCAAAGCTAACAAGACCAAAACAAGGCCCATCATGTTAGTCAGGCAGAAGCTAGGTCATAAGTATATTATTTTTGTCAAAACTTTGTTTCATCCAAAGCAATTTTCCACCCCATTAAGGAAAAGAAGGGCAGCATAACAGTTACCAAAAAGTGAATGAAATCAGCACCTCTCTCTGAAAGCAGGGAATTTTTGGAAAGTTACTAGGGTTAGCAGATATATTTTCTCTCTTGCTCACCAGCATCTGGGGGCAACGATAACCTTCTTTGCACAAGACTAAATGCTGCAGGCTACCTACTGTAACAAATATAAAATCAAATCCATATGCATAAAACAACAACAGCATGTAGTAACTTTATTATTGCTACTGTTGAAATATTTAAGAAACCTGGTGCAAACTGATTCCTTTAAGCTTGACCACACGTTTTTGAAAAGTTTAAAGCAAAATTAAGATGTAGTGTGATTATTACCATTTATTGTAGCTAATATAAATCAGAACATTAAAAATTAGTAGAGGATATTGCCCAGTGCCATATTTTGTTCTTTGTGTGACACTAGTTTCATCTAAGGATGTTTAAAATCACTTTGTTAGTTAAAATAAGCACCTTTAAGACTCACAAAATGGTTACATTTGAGGTATTTTTTTCCAAATACTGATCTGTCTTGGTCCCACATGTCTGTTATCTCCAAAAAGCTCTTTCTAAAGTATGTGAAATGAATTTAGTTTTTTCTCAATGTGGTTTACTAAAGAGTGATACAGTTGGTATAAAAATAATATCCAGCTAGATTAATATAGAATAACTGGAGCTGGAATATAAGTAGATGAAATGAAAGGAACCCAACAAACAGGTGCACAGTTAGATCTCGGCACATTAAATATCACTAAACACAATATTTGCTTTTTATTTTCTTCTAGCTGTGTTTGTGTTTAGAGAGAAGGGTTTATTCTTGCAGAACATGTTTCAGAAGTTTTTTTTCTTACCTTTCTTTTGTGTAATTAACTATTAGATGTTATTACTGTTTCCTGTATTTGACAGTGGTTTTCCTTTTGAAGTCAAAAGAAACTTTCTTATTAACTACAGCTGGCACAAGGCTAAGACCACTGACAGAGAAATTTGCTTTCAATCATATATTCCCATTACCAGTAATACACAGCATATGGGTGAAAGAGACACAAGAGGCAACCAATATTTTTAGACAATGCTTTGTATCACAACCTTGCCATATTGTACATTAAATTTACATTACATCCAGCAGTCAAGGAGAACATTAAATATGTTGATATTACAAGTTCATAATATTCTTTCTCCCAAAGTGCTGATATGATTTTATGGTACAAGGACTTGTACAATTCTAGACAGATCTGTGACTTTGTTAACGGTCAGTTATTAAATTTCTGAGATTCCAAGTACTCTGCAAGGCAGAGTTCATAGGCTGTGGCCAAATCCTGCTGGCTCTGGAGGGAGTCTAGCAAACGAGGTGCACAGCACGTTATCACAGGGTAGATTTTCCACAAAGTACTTCTTTGATCTTTTTTCTTCCTTATTGGCCTTGTGTTTTCATCACTGCAGTGTCAAGGGACCTTGTTATATGCACTAGGCTGCTAGTGAGGGCAACAACATTTTAAGCACGTTGATAATACTGTGCACTGGGAAAACCACTTCCATAGGTGTAGATTTCCTTCTCAGAGAAATAAGAGTGTGCAGAGATACATCTGAATCCCAAGCTGAACTTCCTGAAAGTTTCAGACTTTCTAGAATTAGCATTTTGGCACCATTTATAACAGAAATGGGACCCAAGTGCAATACTTGGATCCAGACCTACGCACAGATCCAAGTTTTCCCTATTTGGTGCTTGATGTAACTTCTGTTGAAGCCAGTGGGAGACTTTCCACTGACTTCACTCGAAATACATCAGGCCCTTGGCTGAGAAAATATTTAGACAGAGGAATTCATCCCATCACTTATTTTAATAAACCTGTTTTTAAACTTTGCTTACAACATTTTCCATTAAGAAGACAGGCTAACAAACTGAAATACCTTTTTGAATATGAATTCTGTCTTGACAATATATTGCAAAGACTTTTCTAATGACAAAATAAAATGCCAACATGAAATATATGCCTATTTATTATAAATATATTGTTAAGATCTACAGAGGATAAAATCCATGTGGTTTAAAAAAATACAAAGAAAATGTGGTTATTCTATCTGAGTCTAAACGGTCATGGAAAACTAATAATATTTGTATGGTTTAGAGAAAAACATTTGACATATAACCAGGTCACATTCAGTATTAATTTTAGAGTTTACAACTCTATCCAGGTCTCCTAAAAGCACAAAAGCTATCTTAGTCTTTTTCTTTGTTGATTCTTGGTGAAAAGTGTAGTCTGTATAGCTAAAGTTTTGTGCATGTACCTTGGGTTTAACAAAAAAGAGTGGAAATTTCCTTAGCATATTTTAAAAAAAAAAAAAAAAGAGTCTTTAAAGAAAAACAAAAACCCTACTATGAAAACAAACTATTCACAAGTGCTGTCTCGCTAAAGCTAACAAGTTCCAACAACTGTTAATTTTGTCTGGTTCCTTGGTGGAAGATTTATATTGCAAACACATTCCCAGTTATGCTGTAATCCATCTCAAAGGTGGCATGATATCAACACTCCTGCAGCCAGGGCCAAGTCTGTGGGTATGAGGGTAAGAGAAGGGCATCAAAAAAGAAACAAATCTTGGTTCCTGCAGTTCAAAGACCCATCCCATCAGAGGAGAAGTAGCTTATTTTGATTTTATATTTTGGTAAGAAAAACTGACATGAGTTTGTTTGTGTCTATTTGGGTTCTGCCAGATGGAAAGGTTTGCTCATCAGAGGCAGCTGTTTTAGCAAATTACCTCACTGTGGTATAATGACTGAGTTATAACAGGCTATTGAAGAAAATCCTTTCGTTTCCCAGTGAGATCATGATAACTAGAAACAATTTCAATAAGATTTTTTATTTACTTTGGAAAGGATTCAGTTGGAAAGACTGGTGATACAATGATGTATTTCTTTTGTTCGTATTTCTTTTTTATATGTCTTAAGCATTTGGTTTTGCTTTGAACTAATGTATTTATTATTTTCTCGGGGGTGTTATATTTCATTATTTAAAAATATAACTGCAATTACACTGGGAAGGAAGCTACTCTATATACAATATGCCTTACTGAAAAATGTATTGCAAAACCTCAGAATGAATTAATTCTTTGCCTTTTATGCCCCTACTCTGTGCGGTACATGATTAAAATGATCACAAGGGAAAATACAACACAGATAGCAAAAGCTGCATACAGTCTGTATCCAAAAAGGTTATTCTAAGTGAAAAACCCTCTTGGGGAGTTTGAGTGAAGTTGGTTTGGCTATTTTGAAGAGCTGAAGCACAAAACTACATTTTCCCCATTTTAATTCCATTGCTGTGACTTTTTCTAGAAACAGAATTATCATGCTGGAGAGTAAAGTACCACAGAAACTTGACATTTGGCAGGAACTTGGTCCCCTGGTCACAGAGGTGCTTTTGGAGGTCTAGTAAAAATTGGCTGTGACAAGCTTTGGCAGAAACTGCGCTTCCTGTGGCTGCCGCAACTGCAGCCACCCAGCACTTGCATTTGTAGAGGCAATGTCAGTTTTGTCAGAGTTTTTTTTTCCCCAGCTCCATTTTGAGATATTTGTCACAGGCTGTATTTGCAAAATGAGACCTGAACTGCATACACAAAAGACATTCCTCCTGGTGGGCATAAGTCTGCCTCCAAGCAAAAGTGTGTGCAGTGAGCTTTGCCCATGCGCTCCCCAGCAGCAATACCGAGAGCCTGCCCCCACACCCCAAGCACTCAAAAACCAAAATCCCTGTGGCTTCCTCTCTGATCAAGCTGTTTCGTTCAGTTGCCTTTCCTTTGACTGTTAGAGCAGAAGACGAACTTTTAGTCCTGCTTATGAGTCTTTCAGGACACAGCTACAGAGATTGTCCAGACACGAATCCTTTATGAGCCCCTGCCCTCTCAAAGGGCAACCCAGCTGTGCCAGGCACTTGGTAAAAAAAATGAAATTGGCTGAGGAAAATCTGTTCCCCATATACGGATTCTATAGGTTAAACAGATCAGCAATAACCTACACATTGCACTAGAAACTTGATTCCAATACAACCTGACATGGTTTATGATGTCTGGCCACAGGAAGGGCATGCCTAACACACCAGGGCATTATTTTAGGCCTTTCTGGAGGGGATATAACACTTCAGCTCAGTTAGCCAGTTCTGTGGTTGCATAGTTCACTGGTCTTGGGCAGCCCCTGTGGGCTAGCAGCTATACCAGCAAATCTAGTCTAGACAGAGCTCTTATTTACTTTTATGACCACAAGTGTGTACTTTGAATGGACAGCTTCACTGAGTTGCTCACAGTGAAGCCCACGATGTTTTTTCAGAAGCAGTGACCAACACACAATCCACCAGCAATTTAAAACACTCCTTCCACCATACACAGTTGCCTTGCATTTCATTTGTTATTGGCTATCCATTGTTAGGGCATTATGAAGCTCCTTAGAGTTTCCTTCACTATTGAATCACTTTAACACTTGTGCCATCTGCCATGTGTACTTCCACCATAGAATTTATCATCTCCATCAGCTTATTAATAAAAAACCTTAGTGCCACCATCACTTTTTGCCAGTTGGGAATGCATCATTGATTCCTTTTATCACCTTCCTGTTTGAGAATGCACAACAATTACACAAAAGGATTTCAGTTACTATATACCGAATATGAAGTACAGGGTTCACTCAATTAGCTCTATATCTCAACACATAATATTTTTGGCTCACGTCTGTATCTGGATATCCAGCTGCGAAGTCTGTATTTCACCTACATATTTCACATATTCTGAAACCTGAGGAGCTTCATAAAAAATTGTGTATTTGTTGATAGGAAAGATCATAATCATATATAACAGGGGAGTTCTACTTCAGGAATATGTTATTCAATTCCCAATCATAGAAAACCTTCATGATTATCCTATCTCTAGTCCACCTGGGAGACCAGCTCTGTTTAATAGCTTGTTTTTCCCTAAGTATACTTCAGGGATTTATTAACCTGCACTGTTTCCTTCTTTATATCATCAGACGTATTATTTGGGGAGGGATCTTTAGATAGTGGTGTCACTTGGGAAATCTGCTGGAGACTTACACTCCTCATAAACCTTGCTTTTTGCTGTCTGACGGGAGAGGAGGCGGGTGTGAGAGCAGGCAGGAATGACAGGTTACAGGCAGAAAAGCAGGCTGCTGGTGGGGAAGGCACCAGGAGCAGGGGGAACCACACCGGGAAGAGCTCAGAGGAAACTCCTGTGTGCGACCACTAGAGTGTGGGACTACTGAGAGCTGCTGGAGGTGCCACTTCCAGACCCTTGCAAAGGCAAACAGTCGTGCAACAGGCCAGTCATCAAAAGGGCCAACAGAGCCCCTGCCTCACATCCTCCACATGCTCCACCAGCCATAAAAAAAAATTTCCAATACCCCACAGCAAAATTAAAACCTTTAGTACAAAACCAAAGCCACAGAAGCTATAAAGTGTCACAGGAAATGAAGCAGAAAAGAACAAGGACACTTTTAAAGTACTAAATCCATGAAGTAGCAGGAAATGTGGAAATTACCAGATGACTTTAGAAGACAGATTATGCCACAGAGGAAGACAAAATAACTGCAATAGGCCTGCCAGTATGACCTTGGGAAAATTTTTTCCTTGAAGACATATTTGGCAAACTATAAGCATGTGTGCAAGTGATACCAAGAAACACTGCTAGGAGAAGCAGGGAAATTTGCTCTTGATACTTGGCATTCAAATTTGGTAGCTTTCTTTCCCATAGCACCTAGGATCAACAAATGTTTCATGAAAGGGTAAAAGAGAGTCCTTGCACTCATTTAAAATGTTCATGTGTGCAGAGTACTTACTTGGAAAGTCCCGTTCAGTCCTGGGATAAGGTCTGCTCGATGCTGAATGAGTTTCCAGGTAACCCAGAAAAAACCTGCCAATTGTGAAATGAACTATGGTTTTTCAAGGCTTTATAGTCTTTGGTAACTGTTTACAGGTCTAGTGATACAAATTCTTCTCACAAAAACCCCCACTTATTATTTTTGTCCTATGACATGTGAAGTGCTAATTTCTTAGAGGGTAGTTTTAACACAGGCATAACAATGTAATTTTTTCTTTTCATTCCAAAAAGTGACTGAACTATACTCCACAGAAATACAAGAAGCTCCATCCAAGACAAACAAAGGTCTTCAGACTAAACTGTTACAATTAATGTTCAATTGCTTAGTAATGTTTATTAGTGAGAAGGGATAAGTGGGCTTAGAAATTGGGGATGCTCTTACCACAGAGTTTATTTGTTACAGGAAGGGGAATAAAGGAGTATTAAATTCTGCAAACACAGTGTTTTGTGAGAAGACACCCACTGCCTTCCAAGGGATTATAGACACAGTATTCCACAACACTGAATGACAGACAAACTGGAAACAGCTGGATGAGGCAAAGAACTTTCAAATATGCAAGGTTTTCATTGTATTAACCAGAGCACATGTAACTAATCTTGGAACCCAGATAACTCTTCTTTTCACAGCAATTAGCCTTGCTTCATTAATATGCTGCTTAACATTTGCTTGGGACTTTCTTTTGATTTTTTTTTCCCTCATGAGTGAAATATATTTCAAGTTTTTTTAAGAGATAATTAGAATAGATTGCATGCATTGAATCTGGGAACATCTACAGTCAAGCACTCCAGAAGGCAGGAGACCGACGTTTGACCTTGAAGCATTAGAGAAGTCCCAGACATTTGGACCAAGAAACAAAAGCTGCAGTTCCTCTTCTTGTATATTACAAAGAAGAGATAGATTTGGCACTGAGCAAGCAAGAAAACCTTAGCCAGGATGCTCATTAAACTTACACCTTTCTGCAGCTCTTTAATTTTGCCAAAAAACGTTAAGGAGATGTTAATGTAAGTGAGAATCAGGTGTGATTCTGCAACATCATAATATATAACCTGGAGAAGTCTGTATTATTTTATTATGGTACCAGATATTATATAGTTCCATCCCTATTAGAAATTAATTAAACAGCCATTCTCATGAGTCTTGCTATCAACTAAGAAAGTAAAAAATGTAATTTTTGAGGAGAAGTTCATTAGTTATCATTCTGTCTTGACACTGATCATCCTTGGAATCTGTTAATGGGTCTTGGTGTGACAGAAGACATAAAGGTGATGGCATCTCATATTGGCCAGTTGAAAAGCTCATAGTGAATATCAAGCTGTGGTGCATAAGCATGAATAAATCTTCACATCATAGCACCTAAAGCCAGAGAGCCTGTTCAGACCTCATCTCTCATGGTAACTAACTTTTAACAAGTCCAATGACATAACTGAAATCAAAGCTTTTCAGTCCAAAGCAGAGAAATTGAGGCACCACTCCCAACTGAAAGTCCCTCGGCAGCAAAGAACTGTCAGAGAGGCAGCTACAAGCTCTGTCCCTTTGCACTTCAAAAGATAAACGAGTCCAAAGCCTTTTTGAAAAAGAAAATGTTTTTCTTCTTACATGAGTTTTGAGTGACCTTTCATTCGGCTCTGCACACGTGACCCAAACCCACAGGGGTCTAGAGGGATCACTCCCTCCGTCTCCAGAGAGAGGTGGTCAGCTTGGTTTCATTTTTAGCAAGGAGCAATTTCAGATGAAAGAGGGGGTGAAGTGAAAACAACAAAACTATCAATGCCAGATCAAGAGATCTTTCGGTCTAAACCTCCCTCTATTTCACTTTATCAAGCAGCAGTTGGATCCACTCCCTCTCTTTTCTATTCAGTGATTAACAGTCTTTATTGCTAAAGTCCAGAAGTCTGTAATTCTACCACCATTATTCCTGAAAATTAGGAGAGAATAGCTTCTTAAGGCTAGGCCTTTTTCAGAAGAAAATGGATGAAACTGTGGGCTCTGACTGTCTCTACTGGATGCAGCTGAGGCATTTTCTGCTGCTATGGCTTGTGCTAGTAGGCGGGCTTTGAAGTGGGGCAGCTGAGGAGCCAGTGCATATTCACATCTGCCATGCCCACTTCAGGGCAGCAACCTTTGGCAGCAGCACAAAGGGACAGCTGAGAGCGATAACCTTGTAAATATTCCCATTAAGGCTTGCCAGAGACCATGAGTCAGAGTCCTCAACATGAACATGTTATCTGTAAGATGATGGAAGATTTGTGATGCATTTTATTCATGTCTCAAAATAAGGTCTCATCCTTCTCTGATCTGTGTGCCTCCTTGCTTCTGCAGGCACATTGTTCCTCACCGTTTCTCTCCTTCACACTGCCCCCGCAACTAATCCACCTGGAGCAAAACCCTGCTAATTTTTGTTGCTGATCCAGCTGATCAGCACAATGCAGTCTCACGGTTATTTTCCTTTTACTGAAGTGTAGTTAACTGGATAAACCCTCTGCCAGCAGCATTGCAATTGACAGCCATTTCTCAGAGGCAGTCCCCCTCCCTCAGCATGCTGAACCATTACACAAGCTAAACTCATCATGTGCGAGGGCCAGGCCAAAAACGGAGCCCCAGGCTTCCTGAAGCACAAGCCAATGTGTTAAGCAGCTAAGCACTCAGCCTGCCTTCCCTGTGCTGTAGCTACAGCAACGCTGTGACTATCTCATGGGGCTCACTGTAAATGAACTGCTACTTCTTAACTGAAAAGCCTTGGTACAGTATAATAATGAATCCATAACAATAGCTTTGTACAGTATATTACTAATCTAATCAGATATTTTATAGGTAGCAGTATACTTCTTAAAGCCAGCATTTCATTTGCCTCTTTTGCCTTGTAGAAATCCTGCTGCTGCGACAATGGATAGCTGTAAAGCTAATGGTCTTTCTTAAACTCCCCCTTCTGAGAGAGAGAAAGAGAGGGAGAGAAATCATAGTTATTTCCAGCCATTTGTGTTAAAATACAAAGAAAACAAGAATAATTCAAAAATGATGTGCTGGGCAGCCTGCATTAATATTTATGTTGGCATTAATATTGATAAGAATGCACCTTAAGCTTTGTTGTCTACCCCCAGCATCCTTAAGTTCCGTTATTCAAGCTAGTAGCCATTAGCTCGCATCTTCCTCCCTACACAAAGCTTCAAAAAGCCTTGGCAGGGCTCCAGCTCACTTACGCTTAAATGGACACTCAAGCTTCGACAGACACACAGCTAAATAGAGGCCAATAATTCAATACAGTATGACTGTACTGGGGCTGCTAGTAAATCCATCAAGCAGTAAATATCATCTGAAGCCAATGCAAGCTTTTATCTTTCCAATTTTGTGTATGTCTGTGTGAAGCTCAGGCATTCAGCGAATCATGTAATTTATTCTGCAGTGCAGAGCCTGGGCTGTCTCAGACATCATATTGACTTTTTTTCCATCTGTCAGGGGCCATCACTGCTCCGCTTTTGTGCAAACGCATCACATTGCATTTATTTATTTATTTAATCCCACTCTCCAGCGCAATTGGGCAAGGACACATTTTCGCAGATCAACAAATACTAAGAAAAGCATCTGAATATCATTACAACAGCATGTTAAACATTTGTCCTAACCAGTTTGTTAAATCAGCAAATGCACTTCCAGCAAATGCTTGTAATGGCTCAGAAAGGACTCCCTACTGCAATGTTTTATTAAGCCTCAAATATGCCCTGTTATTTTCTTTTGCTCTTTAGGTCAGCAGAGATGCCAGTATAATGTAAATAATACCAAACAGCTGGGCTTATTGACTTGTGGTCTGTGTTTGGGTGGATAATCAGACACAGTAGATGATACAGATATAAAAATAGATGGCACGGATCAGGCTAGCATTCTCTCCCAGAGCTGGAGGGGACAAAATTGCCCTTGTAGGGAGAAGAGATGTCATGCACACCCTGTGAGAGCAGCTGGGCTGGCCACAGCCTTCCTCCCAGGGTGGGCAGGTGGCATTGATACCAACTTCATCCTTGGGGCTTCCCCACATGCTGGCAGAGATGGCAGAAGAAAAGAGGTGCTAGGAGAAAAGCACCAAGTTGGTGCATTTGCCAGCAGTAAAGGACTGTCCTACCAAGGAGGTACAAAACCAAAGGTCTTGGTCAGGAGGTACAAGGTCAAAATGACACACTGTGGAAATCTTGTGTCTACGTGGCATATTTTAGTAGCTGAACCAAACATACACATCTCTGTCACACCAAGGAAACGAATCAGGGTCAAAAGCTAAATACCTCAATTCCTTGACATACGAAGAGCTTTTATTTTGAAGGGGTAGAGGTAAGATTTCACTAGCTGACTACTTTAAAATACAGGCCCTTTCTGAGAAAACTCACACAAACTATATATATATATTTATATATATATAAATAATTGCCTCTTCTCAACAACATTCAGTCCATCTCCTGTCCATACATAAAGTCTGGTTCAGAAATCCTCCTGGGTTATATATGCAAGGAACATGCGACCATGGGGAATCATCTGACTTAGATCCCAGACCCTTGTATTTCTACTGCCTTTGGTGTGTGTGGCAGATTTTAAGTTCAAGCTCATGGTATTTGGGACAGTCACAGCCCTACTGTAGGTACAGCTCCCTTTTGACTTTAGCCAGCGGTAGTGAAATTGCAAGCCCAAGCTTGGATGTGCTAGTTATCTCATACGCCTTCGCAACAGGAGGCTGCAAGCACAGATCAGGCATGCTGGTTACTGCAGTCCCACACAGCAAGCCCTTCTAGAACTCCACAGGGTCAGGTGCAGGAATGCAGACAGACGATGACTGCTGTGCAATATCAAACACTGCAGTCACCCTGGCCAGAAAGTTGCTTTTTAATTTTTTTGTCTTCACATTTTCTTTAGTCCAGGAGAGCTATCATGCTCCAGCCTGCACCACTCCTAGGCCCTGTCACTCAGCAAGTGATTAGACATGTGTCCTACCACATCAGGGGTTTTCTTGACCGCAACAATTTTTTAGCAATGTAGGAGCCTGAGATGCTTACTCCAATCTGCCACCCACCTGAGGGAAACATCCATAATCAGATGTGCAGTGACTGCTGTTGGGTTATAAACCAGGGCATGGTGGCCGCTAGGGATGATTTATCAAGACTAACATATATCTGATATCTGGCTCCTGAGGTATTTCAACATGCCCCTTTCTTGGGCCGAGCCAGTGCCATTTTCTAAGCCACAGGCAAGGAAACTGGTGGCTATAGGGAAAAGAAATCTCTAAAGACTCCAGAAAAAATATATAGACAAGGCAACAAGAAATGACAGACAAAACTGTGAAATACACTCATTCCTTCAGGAACACTGAAGAACAGGGCCAGTCTCATCATGCTACAATGATGCAACAAGAAAACTGAAAGCCAGCAGGTAGACTATTTGCCAGCACAGAAATGAAAACAGTAGGATAGCATCCAACTTGATCCTCTAAAAATCATGAAATATTTGCCATGATCATGAGGGAATAAGCTCTCCCATAGAAAAGCTAATCAACAATTTAAATTTCAGTAAGTGCAGTCAACAGGCATTACCCCAAATGGGAGGGTTTTCCTTGTCCTTGAACAGGTCAGATAAAACGGAAAAGCACCCATCCAGACTGCCTGGTGTGACAGGGCTTGAGTTCAAGCCATCCCCCATCTTCATTTGATTTTCACTGCCAGATAAATCAGCTGGCTTATGTCACTCCAGACTCAGCCAAAACTCAAGGCTCTCTGGACTGCCAGGAAGTTTTGATGCAGAGAAGGCTCACATAACACAGATATAGTTGTTTTAATCAAATCATGTCATATAATTCCACTCACAAAGTGTACCTCCAGCACATTTTGAACCTCACTAGCATGTCAATTATAAACTGTAGAAACTCTGTATTTGCATATGAAAGGGCACAGTAAGAAAGGAGACATTAATGATAATAGTATTGTTATTCTGTAGACATGATACCCATAAAACAGCTTTGCTTGAATTTCATGTAACACAGGTTTGTAAATCTTATTTTCTTATTGTTTCTGTAGCAAAGCAGATATATTACACAATGGAATTACGCTCGCCTCATGGAAAAATCAAAGATACACTATCTATGATCCAGGTCCTTGCAGGTGTTCAATAATACCAACTATACTGAAATCAACAGCAGTTGAGTGCTCTTTGCTTTCCTGGATCAGAGC
Source organism: Calidris pugnax (assembly GCF_001431845.1). Classification (NCBI taxonomy): domain Eukaryota; kingdom Metazoa; phylum Chordata; class Aves; order Charadriiformes; family Scolopacidae; genus Calidris; species Calidris pugnax. Next base: position 542,753 of record NW_015090978.1, read on the forward strand.
CTTAATGTACAGCTCTAAACATCAGGGGAACACAAATTATACTTTAAAACATCAGCACAGAGGCATCTGAGGCTCTTCACTGTCTGCACTCCTCCGCTTCATCCTCCTCTCTTCCCACACACATACACACACACAGATGCGGTGAGGTAATAGCACCCAAACACACATTCAGTGTATCCTTATTAACCTCCAGTTCTAAAGTACTGCCTGGAACGCATTCCTTACAGTACCCTGAAAAGCAACATGCTGCTTTTCTAAAGAAACAAATTAAAAGGCGACTCACTGAGCAATTCTCCAACACCTGAGAGCAATTAATGTAGGCAGAAACAGGAAACATCATCAATTATTTAAAACAAAATGAATATGTAACATTGACCTTCTCCAGCACTCATCAGTTTTATACCTCCACCTGAATAAACTCAGGGGAAACAAAACCACAAGACAGACATACACCACAGGCTATAAATGCAGCAAATGTAGAAAAAGAGCTCTCTGTCTCCACAGCTGTCCTCAGCATTTCTGGTTCTGCAAGTGAGACTCAGCCTGTCGATCCCTCAGTTTTGACACGTGCACCCTTGCCTCCTATATTTTGAAGTTGTATATTCTGTCCTGTGCATTTCAGATTTCCCTTGTCAAATGAAGCAGGCCAGACTTTTCAGGCTGCAAGAGAGTGATCAAAGAGCAGTAGATATTTGCTGTGAGTTGTCATTCCTTGATTTTAATGAACAAAAAAAAAAAAAAAGTATCCGTAAGTCATGCTGATTTGGACATTACAGAGAAGGGGTTTATAAGGCTCCAGAGCAGCTGGTTTCCAGAGCTCTATGTGTTTTTTAGATGTAAAACTGAGGGTTTTGAGTAAAATGTTGTAGTCCAAATCGTACTTCAGCCTGGACAGACGGGATTTTAAGGGAACATGGAATTTATTAGCTAATGCAATTGCTGAACATAACATGCAGCAGAAGGAGGAGGATATTTGGCACACTAATGGCTAAAGATTTTCAGAGCAAAGCCTATTAGACACAAAGTACAATAAGTCCTTTGTGACTGTTCAAGCTAAACAAGGCTTGAAGTGCTGGTGTCTCTTGTTCCCCCAACTCCTATTAGCAGTTTCAAGGAAACTCACATGAGTGCTTTATGCAGAGTAACACAAGCTTGCACGAGGTCATCTGTTTAAAATCCTCCTACAGATACCCAGAATCTTGACTAATTGTCTCAGATGAAGTGCACTATGTCATTACCATGGAGGCAAAGTACATTACTAGTCCTCAGGATCAGATTCATGTTATTATTACTGTTGTGGTGCTGTTAAGGACATTTCAGGCTTTCTATCATTAACTTTTTTTCCCCCTGTTTTGGAAGAATAGACCTGTAAAAAGTGGCAGGGAGCCAAAGAATGTCATACAGGATGTCAGCATGGAAGCTATTAAAAGAAGAAGTGGTGTGTTAACAGCTGAGTTTTAAAAGAGAAATAAATAAATTATGCCAAGTACTGTTGGGGATTTTACTTATATATTTATTTACTATAGCTCTGTAGCTCCTAATGACTTCATTAATAAGAAGTTTTGAATACGAAATATCTTCAGTGTCACCTAATTACCTTTTGGGGGAGGAGGAGGAAATCTGAATTATTTCTCCCTGACAAAACCCAGTATTGCTTGCAGATGCCACACTCAGCACCAGCAAAGTAAAACATTTTCTCATGCAGTCCAGCGGAGGTCCTTACCATGCCCCTACAACCAGTGCAGATGAGGCCGCTCAGGGGCAGCCTGGTCACCTCGGGAGCTGGGGCTGGGCAGCTCCAGCAAGGATGTGAGGCAGATGTGGAGACCATCTTTCCAGGAGATACAGAGCAGAGTTGGAGGCTGGGCTGGTTTGGCCTTTTCTGGGTGAACCATCCTCTTCTGTCATCTGGGGACTTGTGGTATCCTGCAGCCCCACAGCTGGCTCTACGGCTCTGCAGCCCGGGGACATGTTGAGGCCAGTGAGCCCAGGCACAGTGACAAGCCAGGAGGTGTACTCCTCCTGCCAGGACCAGGCTCCTATGCTGGCTGTGCTGTGCAGGAGAATGAGCTTCAGGAACTGTGAGCTGTAATCAGTTCAGTGGGTTAAGGACAGTTGGAATCACAGGGAGTTAGAGAGTGCTTAATAAAGGAGATATTTAAGAGCCTAAAGATAGAGTCATGGCTACAAAACTAGGCCCCTCACAATGACATTCAGGCACGTCTAACAAGATTCTTAAGTGTCCTAAACACCATTTTATAAATAACTTAAAAGTTTTGACCCAATTCATACAGCCTTTGGCAAAGACAGACATCAAAGCCAGATTTTTTTTGGAGCTCCCAACATAGCCCTCTAATCACTGAAGCTCCTTCCCCAGTGTTCAGTCCATCTCTGGGGCTCACTGCCACGACATATTGCTGGAGCAACGACTTCAGCAGGATCCAGAAGCAGATTAGATATTTGTATAGATATTAAAATGTGCTGAGTTGAGAAAGTAAGTACTAAAAATGAGAGCCTTAGAAGGAATGTAAACCCTCAGAGTTCAGGACTTAATTTAGTCTCCCCAGGGGTAGAAGCGTCCAGACAGAGCTTGGAGAATGCTTGTCCGAAGAACTAATTGTCCAAGGAGCCAGAGAGAGAAATGATACCAACAGAGAGTTTCAATTTTCAAAATATTTTCATTCATCCATTTCACGTGGCAGACAAATAAATGGTACCAAGCGACCCTTGGAGGAGAACAAAATGGCCATAACTTGCCACTGACCACAAAATGAAAAGTTTTCTGACTGCTCCTCTGTACAAATGTTGCAAGTTCAGAAATTAATAAACTGTAAAGCAATACATTTTTTTAATAATGCGTATTTATATTTTTATAGAGGAAACAGTTCAGTATGTGTTAAATATCTTTACTTGTGGTATGTAATAGATCTACACTTTCTCCATTGTTTCATTCTTGCTTAGTGCAATAATATATTTTAAAATAATTTAGCATTTGAATTAAAGCCAAAAATTTCTCCCACAGTCATCCACCCTAAAATCAGCATTCAGGCTAATCCTTTCTAATATTCAGGGAGTTGTATCATTGGATACGTGTTCTGCAATCAGCCAAAGTGTAATTAAAAAATGCAAAACAGAATAGTCCATAGAAGTAACTGGGCCTGGGGCTCAAAACCACATGCAAGCCATAATACAGCTGCAGATCATATATACAGTCACTTTCTAGGAACAATCTTATGCCTCAGACCATAGCAGCTATCAAGAGATACCTAAATAGTTATAAAGGCTTGAGCTGTCATGACTCTAACACCTACACAGCACCTTTGATGGGTGTGTCTATGTGCTAGGTCCAAGCACTGACGAGATGATGTTATGGACCTTCCTTCTTAGTCCAAAATTGCCTCTTTCAACACAGCTGCAGAGGAACAAACCAAACTCTGAGGCCACATATGTAAGCAGAAGGGACACCTTAGTGATCCCACAGCTGTGTGCCAGGTCACTGCCACAAAGGGCAGCCGCCAGCCTTCTGCTGACTTCAGCATCAGTCAGACCTTTGAAACTTAAAAGTGACCTTCAGTTTCAAGAGCAGGAAATCCTTGTTTGTAAGTCTGTGTTGACTGCCATTGGAGATAATGAAGATACGATTTTCAGAAAGTCTTTAAACAATATTGTTTACAACAGGATAAATTCAGTTTAGACTGGACATGCCTCACACTGTCCAGATAGGCTGACTGTGATCATTTCTCCGGAAGACGATGCACAGCAATATCTTCTCAGGCTGTTTTTAGTATAAGTTAATAATGATGTGTTAAAATCTATCGTTCTCATTTAGCTACTGAAAAAAGTGACAGCAACATTCTTACCAGTGGACAATCATTTTGTACCAAATATTTATCATCCCATTATCACAAAGGGTTGAAAGTTGACTAAGTACAGACCTTTATTATGATACACAATACCTATGCATTACAATAGTGTTTACTTATTTGTGCCATTTTTATTCTCCATGTACATACCTCTAGGAATGAGTCTAAGTTATGAGTAAGAACAAAAGTAAGAACAAAATTTTTTTCAGTTTGAACAAAACATGGTAAACGTTGTGTTTTTACGGACAAATGGAAGACAACAAGTCGTGACATAGCTTCACACAACTGTGAGCTATATTTCCAACTTAGGCATTTCTGTAGTTGATAGGAAGATCTCTCTGTCTCTTTAAGCGCTTACATAAACTATGGGCTTTCTACAGACATAGCATTAAGCATGACTTGCCCAATCATTTGGCCAAAATATCCCTGTAAGAAAAGTAAGCATGTATTGTTTGTAGAAAGCTACAGTTTTAGGTCCCCTTAGCATTTTACTTTTTTGCCTCTTACATCATTCTGGAAGTTTATATTGTAAAGGTCATTATTTCTGAAATGGAAGCTGTGTTTTTAGTATATCTATGTTTTGTACTTGTGTTTTGTTTAGCTATATTCACAGTACATTTTATTATACTTTAATTGCGAAATAGCCCACTAGCAGCGTATTCCTGGGAAATCATTTCAGTTTCATAATGGTAGATAGAAATAGATACTGCCTGGCAAGGTAATGAACAAATCTTCTATTCTACAACCCACCAAATGACTGCAAAAAACCCCCTCAGTGCTATATAGTAGCATGATTGTTATGTGACATTATTACATTACTATTGCATACAGCCACTTGAAAAAGTAGAAACTGCTTTGCAGTTAGAAATTCACTTTTCTCAAAAATTTTAAAAAGGTATTGACACGTGAAAACATTCTAACTGTATTTATGGTTACCCTAAAAATAAAGGGACTACGTGCACATTTTTATTTTTGAAAATTCAATTTGAGTCAGATTAAATAAATCAAGTAAGTGTAAAATTCAAAATTTGGGTCCCCCTTTGTGGAAATTTCTAACTTAACAAACTCTTTATTATGCAGAATATAGCTTTTCATCTGACTTCGGAGGGTCTGCTCTGCTATTATGTCAATAAATGTCCTAGAGTCTTAGGCATGGCAGAAAATTAATCAATTCCGCCAGGCAAAAATTCAGAGACCAGTTTTGTCAGACTTGTTGTTAGGGGTGTCTTTTCTTAAAGAGGGTGATAGCTGAACACCAAGCTGCTCCAATTAAGAGGATTCTGCTACATTCAGAATCTGTGCATAGTATGCTGAGACTCAAAGGTGATAGCTTAAGAAATTATTACATATCAAAGTTGCAAAGTGTAATTAATATGGGAATTAAATTATTTTCCCCCAGAAGTCCTTTGTGGAGCTTAAATGCCTGCCTGTCTGACATGTCATTTTTTTTCTGACCTAATAATTTCCAACATGCCCTTTGCCCTAGATTCTTGAAATTAAACAAGGATGGCATTTGTCAGCAAGTTTCTCAAGTCTGCTACCTCTTATTCCATGAGCTGTCATTTGAAGAGGTACATTTAACTTGTGAAAAGGTCATTTCTCTATGAAGAAGAGAATTTGGTGTTTTAGATTATTTGTGTCTAGATCCAAATTCCATGTGACTCTAGAGAAACAGCTTGCACATGCAAAAATATATACACACACACACACATCTGTGAGTGTGTGTGCATATGCAAATGAATAACTTTACAAAAACAGCAGAATTTAGGATAAGAACCACTTCAAAAAAGTCTTACATATTCATTAAAGCTTGCCCTGAAAGACCCACGAGCTGAGACCAGGAGATTTCTTTGTCTTACCTGTGACATGTCACCATGGGTAGCTGGTGCAAGGTAAGTCACATTTGCCATTCAGGTGGGATCAACAACATAGATTATAGTATCCAGTAAAATGTTTTTCAGAAAGCCTCGAAAACACACTGTTAAAATGATATCTTCAATATCATAGTGTGGTTATAAATGAAAAATATCTGCTTGTAAAGGTCCATGATTACATACTTATCAAGTGTTCAGGAACATTGTAACTTGACAAGCAGATATTTCCAGACTTAGTTTGTTGTCAGCATGTTATCAACAGAAATGTATTGCAGATTTCTGTAATATGTCTTTGTTTGCATATCTGCTAGCCCAAGAAGTCTCTAGAGTATTTTAAGACATGTAGGCATTTTCCTGTTCCTCGGTAGCTTCAGGAAGAAAATGAGTCCAGAGAAACTATAGAGCTAGCTAAGCTTTCATCTTCCATTTCTGTTGGGACAACTAGGAAAAGGACAATACTTACACTGAAGAGGATGAAATTGGCAGCACAAAATACTCCTACATAATAGTCTGAAGCAGGTGGATCTGGAGTCAATTTTTGTGAGTTTAAGTTAATGACGGACAAGAGTGAAATAAAGTTCAATAAAGTTCACTCTTGATCCATCTCAGATGTAAAGTCAATAGGGATTTGCCTGGCTGCACGTTATTTAAGACATATGTCAGCTCTAACAGAGACCCCACTGTAAAGCATAACACTTGTTACATCATGTGGATGTCTGATGCTCCTTGCCCAGGTCTGTGTTTCAAGCTCTTTACGTAGTGCAGTGAGAAGTTGACACGGCATATTCATCTGCGTCTGAAGGAAACTTTCTCCAACATTGCTCATGCTTTCTAACAGAAAAATTTAACTCTTACCAACAGACCAGCAGGCAGAAATTTAAAAACAAGCAGGAACTTTCCTCAACAGTAAGCTGAAAAAACATAGAAAAATTCCTTCAATATAATCTTTTAAACAAAAGTGAACGTAGATTTCTGTTTCTCTTGTCAACAGCTCATACAATGATTAACTATTCATCAGCTTCTTTTCTATCGAGGTCACTTCAAAAGACAAAAGCAAGGTCCTCACACATTTTGTGGACATCTGGGTGAAATACCCAGCATGTGTGAATTTGCATTGTGATAATAGGGCCATCAGCATTATACTCACTTAAAACAATCCACCTTCTGATTTTCCTACATAACTTACTCTTTGTTGCAACTCTAAAGTATTTTGATTAAAAAAAAAATTTAAAAAAATTATGTGAGGACATAATCAAACAAAAAATACTGATAATATGGGGAATAAAATCTGCAGGAGGAATTAGTAAATTATGTCCTCCCATATGAAATAATTTCCTCTCCTTTGGAATTGAATATGTAAGCACATAATTGTATGGCTTTCCCCCCAGGAGCTTATTTCTTTATTCTTACCATATATATATTCTTATATTCATATATGTATATATTTACCTACTATAAAGCATATCAAGACATAATTTGTAAGAAATACATATGCAGATTTTAAAAAGCAAGAAAAAGAGCCCTAGTTCAGTTACTTGGTGTGTTTTTTTGAAGCACTCTAGAAGAGACTGGGAGAGCACTGCCCTTAGTGGCAGGCAGGCAGGTGGATAATCCATCAGGGTGGCAGGAAGAAGCAATCCCTCAGCTCACCTGGAAGCACTGCCTTGGTCACCACCAGAATACCAGTTGTATACACAAGCGGTAATCACAGATTTTAGCAGCACACAGACAGGTCCATCACATCTGGATCAAGGGCATAAGCAATGTGAAAAACTACCCATAAATAAACAGAGAAACCCCACATCAAAGAACTCCAGTTGCCTCACAGTTACTTGAGTCTTACATGTGAGGTGGGAACCCTTAGAGGTCCAGTTATTGCTCCTGTCTGTTGCTGATGTTTTAAACACTAATGGTCACTTCGTTATCTAGATTAGAAAATCATGTCTTCTTCAAAATCACCCAGAATTCACTCAGGCCCTCAGATGAGGTGCTGTAGGTGAATCTCAAAAGGTAAAATCTGTGAAACAGAATCCTGTCAATCCTTGTCCTGAGGGAACTTTATGTCACCATTGCTGCCCCGAAAACACATTGCCCTCTTCTCAGCCCAACCAGGCTCCCCCTAAGGCCCCTTTGTCCTTCAGTGGCACCAACTGCACAGCATGTTGGTGGCTGCTGGTGGCCTCCCTGCCTGGCAGCATATAGCATGAGCTCTATGTCATAGAATCATAGAATCATTGAGGTTGGAAGAGACCCTTGGGATCATCGAGTCCAACCATCTACCCTACTCTACAAAGTCCTCCCCTACACCATATCCCATATGTTCTGCAAGAACAGGCTTTACAGCGACACATTCTCCCTGCAGCTCTGACTGATATATGTACGAGTTTTCAAGAACGGGCCAATGAGTATTGGGTATCCTCTGCCACTGGGACAAGCCCTGTGAATAGGTCTTTACAGCACACAACTGTATTCCCTTCTAACAGCTGTCAAATATTTTCCTGGAGCAAGACTATGTAAGTAACAGCGGCTTGAATGTAGCTCTTTAAAAGTGTTTGTGTTTCATGAGGTGAAGAAAACTCTTTCTGGTCCAATGGAGACTTTTAACTGAGTGTATCATAAAGAATTTTTTCTTTCTCTCTCTTTTATATTATGTAGAAATGTAAAAGTAATGGTAATAGGTTTTCCTCTTTGCTGATAATATAGGGTGTTTCTGACAAGAAGGAAATTCAAGCTGACACGTTCCTGGCTCAGTTCAACTGCTCTGACTGATGTGATCTGGTTACCTTTTTCCCCCTATTTTCTTTTTAAAAATATTTATCACTGGGAAATCTGCACCTCAGAATGAGCCATGTATTTCTGTTACAAAGGTCAGTCCCTTATATAATTTTACACATATGTCCAATACAAATCAATTCTGTTTGGCTCAAGTGCACCTAAAGAGGCCCAGAGCACATTCAATCCAAATTGTATCACATTCTCTTCAATCAAATTCCCAAGAATTAGATTTTTTTTTCCAGTCCACTGGAGTTAAATAGTGTTAAAATTCAGCTAAACACTGGCGATAAAAACATTTCACAGTGCTTGACTGGAATACCTGTACATGAGACAGACACAAAGACACCAAAATGAACCCTGGATTTTGATGACCTGCAAAAAAGCACTCAGTTACCTTGTACAAACAGCCACTACAACATAGTTAATATTTCATCATTGTTATACAGATTTTCTGTCAAATTATAACTCTTATTTATATAGAAATTAAAAGCAAAGCACTTTTCTCTGTGCTATGTGAATAACATTTGTGAATCTCAGCAATATGAGACAGATTTGTTAAATTTAGAGTGCAGTATTAAATATTTTGTAATAGAAATTGAAAAAGGGACTACTAACTTCTGTAATGATGTTCCTATCAGTTTCAGTCCAGAAAAGTGTTATTCTTTATTTTACAATTTATGCAGCGTTTTTTCTCTTTGGTAAGCATCTGAAGCCTTTTAACCAACGCTTCCATTAGCTAGATGGGCTTCTGTCTTTCCAATTGGATGAGCTACTTGGAAAAACTCCTTGGTAGAAGAAGACAAACACTTCTGTTGGTACAAAACCAACTGGGTAAAGGACATTTTTACAGCTGTGTTGGCCAGAGCCTGGCTCCTTGTAGCCCTGGGTTTCACAGCTAGGGCATACCTCCAGCTTGGTGCCAGGTTTCCCTGCAGTAATGCAACTGACAGGCAGCCCGGGGTTGCAGGGGTGGAGCTCTCTGACCATCACCCTGGAGTAGATGCAGTTCTACTGATTAAACAGAGCCTTGGTTATCGTGCTTGCCCAAAGCACAACTTTGCTACTGGTTGCACTCATTCTCAGAGGACCAGATCTTACTCTCGCAAGCCAACACTGTCAGCATGGGTAGTACCTTAGCAAGAGCAAAGAACACAATTGTGATGAGACAGATGCTCACTCGCAGGTATAAATTATTCAAGAATGAAATGTTCAAGCCATATTAACCTAAAGGTATCGTCATCCATTTTTCTGCAATGGATGGAATCACCCAGTAAGTATTCAAGTGTTGCTACCTAATAAAACTGAATTATGTCAACTGAGCAGACTCTCAGAAAATTTTATCAGGATGCCCAAATTCTGCTCCTCCTTGCTTAATCGATCACCTCTCTGCTGAGCTGTGTAGCATTTTGCTACTGAAGTCTTAGCAGAGAAATTGGGCTGTGGCAAAATGAATAAAACATTTGCTGCAGTGCTAGAGTAATGACCCTTAAGTGCCTTAGAAAAATGAGCTGCATGGACTCCTTCCTTTTACAGAGAGTCTCAGTCATACATCAGGAAGTAACTCCTAATAAGGTAATAAGGATGATGTTTAAGGGTGAGGATAAAGCTGAGTATGTACCACTTACTTGAGGTGTCAGCCCAGTCCCTGCACTAATACCCATCCACGGGATCCTGAGGAATGCGTTTGTTTTTATCCCCTCACCTCTTTCCCATTGCAGACAGTTTTTACACAGGCATTAATCACCTTCATCTCTTCTCTTGCTGTTTTCATGGAGCTTATTGTGTCACCATAAAGGCATTGATCAAGCGATGGCAGGCAGGACACAGCTATTTACTTTGAAGCGGTGGGAGGGTTGCAGGGCAGGGAAGCACAGTGAAAATCTGCATTGGTTGGCACTTACAATACCTGAACAATTCATAAGTCTCCTTGAACAGGTCCCTAAAGGCAAAGAATAGTGGCTTAGGTTTCCTTACAGAAATGTCGTTTTTATCTGTGGCATAAAGTAGTAAAGGAAGAGAAAAACCTATGTATTAAGCGTGCTTAAAAAGAAGCTTATTCAATGATAATTACAGAGAAATGTAAAACCAGTGACTGAATGGTGGAGGATTATTTACTGTCATTTCAAATTAACTTACTTTAAATCCATCTAAAGCAAACTTGAAGTTAAGATGAGGCCTTTCTTCTGATTTCTATTTTAAAAGTAGAAAAGGAGAAAGAAGAGAGATGACTGGTTCGGGTGGGTGGGGTATTTCATTAAATAATATAAATGGTAGACAGCTGCTGAAAACAAAATGCTCCTTTAAGAAAGCAGTGATTTAAAAACTAGTGTGAGGTCGTGTAACCTCGTTATTCTCTTTACATCTTCCATTAGGTCAAAATACTAATACCTATCGCAGAAGCTTTCATCTCAGGCAGCATATGACAGTGCTTCACTTTCAACTCTGGCTTTTTTATTCTTTGGAAGGATTACAATCTGCAGCACCGCCACTTCGTTTTCATTACGTTGCTGTTCTATCTTTTAGGGGAAATCAGTTTCACATTGTGTTATTCTTATACCCCTTAACAAGGTTTAGAAAGGAGAAGAAAAGAGGAATCCTTTTAAATTAAGAGGTCCCAGTTTGATAGCACTTCCCAAATCCAAAAAAAAAAAAAAAAAAAGAAAAAAAAAGAAAAAAAAAAAGAGAGAAAAGAAAGCTTTATTATCTGAATAGTTTGCTTGAAAAGGACATGCAGCAGTGGAACATTCAAATCCCAACTGTCTAAGCTGAAGTCATTGATGTGTATTATCTGCAGGCTGCTATCATTAATAAGGCAGCTTTAAAAAGACTCTTCTTAAAGCCTGGACAATTTCTTTGGGCTAAAACTCTGAGGATGCCCTCTCTATCCTTTAGCTGAAAAAGAAATCCTCTTGTGTATGAACACATATAAAAAGTTGTCTTCTCTTGCTGGACTTTCACAAAGTCTTTTTCAGAGTTTCTTTGCTTGACTCATAATTCCCTTTCTGTACAAGGCTAAGACAAGACCATTTTTGAGTATTAATAATAAAGTCTCCGACTGACTAGTAGCACGACAACTGCTGCAAAGGCTTCCTTAAAAGACTTCCTTGGATATCTGTTACTGCTTTCTTTTGCCTCCTTAGAAGGAAGATTTTATGTGAAAGTTTAATGTATTCTGATGATTTCATAGGAGTTAATGTAGGTTTAACGACCTACAACTATCCTTGCTTTATTTCAAGAATTTCAAGTAAGAATGTTTATGTTATCCTCCTCCGGGTTTTTTTTTGGTTGGTTTTTTTTTTTCCTTTCATGGAGAGAAGAAGGTAAGACTTTTCACTTTGGCCCCCAGAGTGGAATCTGGTTCTGATAAATTGTTCAGATGAGCTGATTCCAATAAAATAGCAGTATTTTCCTTTTGTTTTTGTTTGAATGTGCTTCTAGTAACTGGGAGAGCAAATTTCTTCTTGCTGTAGAGTGCATATGTGATAGAACGAATTGCAAATGATATAATATGAAGCAAAAGATGGCTTAAACAAAATAATGGTTGATAGAAAGACTACTTTTAGCTTATGCTTTTTCAGTTAAATGTTGGACAAAAGCAAGCAATCATTTTTATTTACTTATTGAGATATGTTTAATTTCCATTGTCAGATGAACCAGAGAAAGACTGGACAAAGGAAAGCTTTCCCTTGGTGCAGTAAGACCAAGTTAAGGAGCAGTTAAGTGAACTGGATATCCACAAGTCCATGGTTCCTGATGGGATGTATCCATGAGTGCTGAGGGAGAAGTCATTGCTGAGCCACTCTCCGTGATCTTCTAAACATCCCAGAGAAGAGGCGAGGTGCCCTCCAAGGTGCCCTCCGAGGACTGGAAGAAAGCCAATATCATCCCAATCTTCAAAAAGGGCAAGAAGCAGGACCTGGGAAACTACAGACTGGTCAGCCTCACCTCCATCCCTGGAATGATGACAGAACGACTCATTCTGGGCGTCATCTCAAAGCATATGAAGGAAAAAAAAGCTATCAGAAGTAGTCAACACAGATTCACCAAGGGGAAGTCATGTCTGACTAACCTGATACCCTTATATGATGGTATGACTTGTTGGATAGACGAGGGGAGGGTGGTAGATCTCATCTACTTTGACTTCAGCAAGGTTTTGACACAGTCTCCCACAGCATCCTCATAGGTAAACTCAGAAAGTGTGGATTAGAGGAATGGACAGTGAAGTGGACTAAAACCTGGCTGAAGAACAGAGCTCAGAGGGTTGTTATTAGGGGCACACAGAAAGTGTGGATTAGAGGAATGGACAGTGAAGTGGACTAAAACCTGGCTGAAGAACAGAGCTCAGAGGGTTGTTATTAGGGGCACAAAATATAGTTGGAGGTCTGTAACTATATTGGAGTCCCCAGGGGTTAGTACTGGGTTCAGTCCTCTTCAATATATTCATCAATGACCTGGATGAGGGGATGGAGTGTACCCTCAGCAAGTTTGCTGACAATACAAAACTGGGAGGGGTGGTTGACATGCTGGAGGGCTGTGTTGCCATATAGTGAGGCTTGGACAGGCTGGAGAGATGGGCAGAGAGAAACCTGATGTACTTCAATAAAGGCAAGTGTAGGGTGCTGCACCTGGGCAGAAATAACCTCATGCAGCAGTACAGGCTGGGGGCTGACTTGCTGGAGAACACCTCTGAGGAGAAAGACCTAGGAGTCCTGGTGGACAATAGGATGATCATGAGCTGACAATGTGCCCTTGTGGCCAAGAAGGCCAACGGCATCCTGGGGTGCATCAGGAAGGGTGTGACCAGCAGGTCGAGGGAGGTCATCCTCCCCCTCTACTCCGCCCTGGTGAGGCCCCATTTGGAGTACTGTGTCCAGTTCTGGGCTCCCCAGTTCAAGAAAGACAGGGAGCTGCTGGAGAGGGTACAGCAGAGAGCTACAAAGATGATTAGGGGCCTGGAGCATCTCCCTTATGAGGAGAGGCTGAGGAACTTGGGTCTTTTTAGTCTAGAGAAGAGAAGACTGAGGGGGGATCTGATCAATGCTTATAAATATTTAAAGGGTGGGTGTCAAGGGGATGGTGCCAGGCTTTTTCCAGTGGTGCCCAGTGACAGGACAAGGGGAAATGGGCACAAACTTGAATGTAAGAAGTTCCACCTAAACATGAGGAGGAACTTCTTTACTTTGAGGGTGGCACAGCACTGGAATAGGCTGCCCAGGGAGGTGGTGGAGTCTCCGTTTCTGGAGATATTAAAAACCCTCCTGGACAAGTTCCTGTGCAACCTGCTATAGGTGGACCTGCTTTGGCAGGGGGGTTGGACCAGATGATCTCTGGAGGTCCCTTCCAACCCCATGTGATTCTGTGATTCTATGTTTATTTGATTGTAGCTCAACTGGTGTCTGACTGGGAAAGTTTCATGAGAACATATATCTTAAAGAGGAAACTACTACAAACTTCTGATGAAAATCTTTTATCAAATACCTATGTTACACAAATGACAGAATTGCTCAGCTTGCTCAGTCAATAATACAACCTAAAATGCCAAAGGTTTTGCCACAAAAATAAAGCAACTTCATTAATTAAAAATTGATTCAATCAAGGAAACAAGGAATCAATGTCTCTGCCCTGGAATAGAATCTGATAGCTATTAATATCTCTCATATTACTGCAATTTTAAAACAGCCATAATACTCTATTTTTTAATGTTTAGAAATGAATTACCCCCAGAACTATGATGCTTTATGTTATTTTCAATGCACAGTGAATACTAATAATTGTAAATTAGTGAAAAACTATGTGTTGATAATATAATGGGAACTATCGTGTGTAGTAATACCATTCATTAGGCAGACAAAATAGCAAGCATGAAACAGAGCAAAGCTCTAGAAAACACGCTAGAAGGCAAAATTCAGCTCCTGGGAGTGGTCTAGAATGACCTCTCACTGTCTTTAATCCATGACTTCAAAACTAGAGGTTAGGCAGATGCTGGTCACAGACTGCAGGGGAACTTCATTGCTGCCTAGAGCTCAGCGACAGGAGGAAAGGGAACACATGAAGCAATTTAGGCAAAAGGAGGAACACTCTTCAGACTCTGTTTCCAAAATTAAATAAAATTTCCTTACATTCATTTGCTTACAGTTTCTTTGCATATTTTCACTTCTATAACTATCTACAGATGGGATACTGAAGCATAACTCAAAAAGACCACTTTTGGAAGAATCTAATATGAAAAGCCTGTCCCATTAACTATGATTTCATTCATGAGATTTTCACCCTGGTTGTACCTTGCCACAAGATTTGATTGTTTCAGCTGTGGTTCAGGTTAAGATGTGAGGTGAACTTCTGCACCTGGTTACTCAGTGACAGCTCTCCCTTTGGACTTCAGAAAGCCTGTGTGTTATCCTTCTATTGCAAAATAGAGAGAATGAAGCCACTCTCTGAAATTCGCTAGCAGCAAATGGACTGTGAGCGCCCAGCATGGTGGATTTACCAGCATAAATCAAAGGTAAACACACTTGAGCTTGAGAAATTACACCTATATAACAACCAACCAGGACTTAGATCAGAATGAATAAATAAGCACATCAGGGGGTGATTGTACATACTTCTGCTCTGCCTCACATATTCACACATTGATAAAGCATGTGGGCTACAAAAAAACCAGTCTACCTTTCCTTGCACAGAGAGCTCCACATTGCACTTCGGGCCTCAGAAATGAATAACCGATTTCCAACAATTCCTCAAAGGCTAATATAACTGAAATTATAGTTTAAGAAAGGAACATATGAGGACCTTGTTTTGATATATTTTTGGCAGTGGACCACTTCAGTCAACACAATCACATCCTGTCTAGCCATGTCAAAACCACATATGATAAGTCCTGACAGAACTGATTCACTCTTACATCAGGAATGTTTAAAAAAGCATTCTGTGGGAAGCAGCTTTTTAATAAATGTTACTTTCCATTAAAAAAAAAAAAACAAACAAAAAAAAAAAAAAAAAGGAAAAAAAAAAAAAAAACCAAAATCCATAGTTAAGTGGTTTATTAAAGGCAGGGCAGATTTTCCCACTATGGGGAAATCCATGTTTGGAAACAAACAAAAAATAAATCCCACATCCCAGCAATTTACTCCAGACAAAGGTTGCCTTCCTGACTTCTTCAGGGAAACAGCCCATTTCATGCACTGTAGTTGTATTAAACCACAGGTCTCTTGTCTGGTCTGGGCTCACCTTGACAGAAAAGTTGTTCTGTTCCTTTCTCCAAGGATTAAGATGATATGATTTGAAGTCTTGCTAGATGACCAGTATCATTCATAAAAATAAATTATTTAAAAATTCTGTAAGTGTAGGGGGAAAGAAAGGACATTAAGTTTTTATTCAAACAGATAACAGGATTGCTATCAGTACAGCAGTTTCCTATTGCCTGCTGAGCACAGTAATGAGGATTCAGGACTCTGTAAATGATACACTGTCAGAAAAAGCCTCTGGATGCACAGCAAGCGTGATATGACAGCTTCCTTTTCCTGCAGAACTTAATCTTATGAAACATTTATTTAAGAAACACCAAGTAATTAAAAACGTGTGTGTATGTATGTGTGTGGGCATGGGTTCTGAGAAGCCTCACTTCTTAGAGCTGAACATACACTCTTGTGAGCATCCCTAGAATGAAAATAAAACATCTTTGGGAATGATAAGTTAGAACTATATACTAGTCTATCCTCCAAAGACAGATTTGTGCTCAAAATAATAAAGCCTGTAAGTTCTTATGTTACCTATACATGCAGAACACAATAAACAGAGTCACTGCTTGTCATTTAGCATGCTCAGTTTCTGCTTATAGAGGGAACATTGACCAGGATTGTTGTAAGCTGACTATTTAATTGGAAAAAAACTGCTGTAGGATTTGCATTATAGTGCAGACAGGGTGAGAGCTGGAAGAAGGCATTTGTCCATCAAAAATCATCCTAGACCTGATGCTCTTGTTCCTTCTGCATATCTTCACAGGCTTTCATAGAGTTCCCTCATAACCACTCTCACTTAAGAGGAGAATGACACCCACTGTTTTGTGATGTTCACATGAGGTTTGACACCTCTTCATGTCCAGCTGTATTTTAGCACTGTGTCCAGAAGCCATACTCATACTGCTCACAGATCTTCAGTGCCTGACAGGTTGTCTCCTTCAAAACAAGTCTGAAACAGGTATTCAGACTTCTTTCTCTTCCTCCAAAAAACTGAATTTAAATAATAATTTAAATAATGAAGCAATCCTAATTTTCTTTCATATCTTTCCCAATTGCTAACTACCAGTGTTCTGTTTCAAGAATATCTCTCTTTGCTATTGTATTTACACCATGCACTTTTCATACTATGCTGTTCCTTCATCAGCTCCCATCCTTCATCCTTCTGATAAGCCTTAGGCAGGAAAAAAAACAGGGTAATCGCTGCCCTTTTTTTCAACCTCTTCTGATTAGAGATAAGACCATGCATTTGGAAGGATTCAGAATATTGAGTTGATTGACATTGAGGACAGGAGAGGAAAGGCTGTGTCACTGCTAGACCAAGCTTCTCCAGGTTTATCCCTTACAACACCTGGCAGTTTAAGGTCCACATGAATAGTACACATAATTTCTTTGGTGCAGCCTGGCCTGCACCCAGCGTAGGTGCCCTGTTACTATACTATGAGACCAGGAATATAGGCGATGTTATACAACAACCAGTTATACAAGCAACAGGAATAAAACAGAGAAACCCAATCTGCACTTAGTCTTGGTGCAGCAAAAAGAGCTGAGCACAAGCAATCACCCTAGTCAAGGACATGTTTTACTAAAGACTTAACCTTCATACAGAGCCAACAGTGTAGCTGAAGTCTAAATAATGAATGGCCCAGGGCACTTGTCCTAAACAGCAGAAAAATTATGTTTCTCTGCATTAAATATAATCCTGACCCGCACCTTTTTGCCATTTCTATCTTCTTCCTAGGGAAAAGTTTATAATTTTTATAATGTCACCCATCGTTATTTGCATTTTCCCATTCCCTTTCATGGGGCTGCTTACAGGTACTATGTGGGTTACACTTGCCCAGAAGAAACACTACCCCTTTTCTCAGTTGTGCACCCAGAGAGATGTATTTTGTCATTCCATTCATCACTCAATGTTTTTCTGCTTTAGTTAGTTCTAGTTCTCAGTTCTTCTTCTCACCCTGTCCTAATAGATTAACTTATTGATACACAAAAGCCAACAAAAATGCACATTATATCACAAGACCTGAGGTCTGCAAACCTTCAAGAGCTGACTGCACCACCAGGATTCCCCTTTTCTGCTTCCAAGCTTAGCTAATTTGGTTTTGTGGAGAAGTGTAACAGATCACGAGCAAAGTAGATCAGCTGTTAAGGTTTTATTTAAAATTCAGAGCACTCAGGGCCTGTGACAGAGCCATGCATTCAGAATGAGACAAAGCAGTAAGCATGAAGAATGTAAAATATATTAGTCTTCATTTAAAATGAGGGAAGTCACTATTCCTCTTTCATATACTTGATTGGTAATTTTGTGTGCATTAGTTTCAGAAAGTAATGTTTTGTATGAGTAGATTTTGCCAATAAAATGTCACACTGACTAAGATGAGGACAGTAAAATATCTCTAGCTACTGTTTTCACATAAAATAGCAATAGATTCAATATTATGTAATTATAGAGACTGAGAGAAATAGAGTGTAATGAATGTTAATATGCTTTGTGCCATAACACTAAGAGGTATTAAACCTTTTATTTATTTCACTGCACTGCAAATGTTCTTATGCAGGGCAATACTTTCTAGGCCCTAAACAGTAGGAATGCATAGAATGGTAGGAACACATAAGGATGAGCTGGGATCACAAAACCTAACATACTTTCATGGAAGCTATTTTGAGTGAGGGCACTTATAAGAAACAGCAAATACTCAAATAGTTTTCTGTATGCAACCGGCTGATTTGCTTGTGTTAACATTAAGTTGTGTGCATAAAATAGGAGTATTTGGGGCTGCTGGTTTTTAGACTCTGGTCATTATCATCACTGTCATGCAGTCACTTACCAGAATGTGATAGATACACCTTAGTGTATTGCCACTTGAAGTCATCTATAAACTGTATTTTCTTAAGGAAATTACCCAGATAGGGAAAATTTTTAAAATCCAGTAAAAGGAGCAGTGGTCAAGGTTCATTACTCACACACATAATATGAGGATAAGGTTCCTCCAGTCCAGTTCAAATTGTTTAAGGGACATAATAACATAATTTTTGGACAACGCTATGTATGGTATCTCATTGGGCTCAATGAATAAATCCCATAACTCTGTTAATTACTACATCTTTTTACACTCACTGGTGTAAAAGTGCAGTGCTCCATGTTGGTATCTGAGGAGAACCTTACTGAACGCTTCAGCCTGCAGAAGCAAACCAGAATGTATGGTCGCTGGATCTGTCAAGCGAAGCTTCAAAAAAGGAGACTGCATTTTGCATAGGCATAAGGCTTTTGGGTTTAGGTGAGGTTTTTTTGTTTTGTTTAGTTTTGGTTTGTTTTTTAAGACCAGAGCTTTGCTGTTTTGAGTTTGGTCAGTGACTCCCTTTCATTCCTTTTCCGTAGCACAGTGGCAACAGGGGATACAATGACATTAACCTCCATTCCAGTGGGGCTAAAGCTTATAATGCCATTTCAGTAACTGACCCACACGGATCCATTCAAGACACGTAATTAAATTGCATCTATGTCTCGTGCACAACTCTTGGGTCAAAGCTTACACAGTGCTTTGAGATCCTTCAGGTAGAGAGGCAATGAATACCATGACAATAAACTTTGTTTTGCAGCAGTCCTGCAGGGACAGTTAAAGTGGTGATCACAGAAAAATCCAGTGCGTGATATCTGTCATGGATGCTCTGGGGGGAGGAAAAATCTCAATATATTTACTTTAAAAAGAAATCAACTAAAGATAGTACTACTTTTTGTTAAACGTATTTGTTTTCAGACTTACACAAGAAAAGGCTTTAGAAAAAGTGAAACCAGTTTGAAATTAAGACTGAAGCTGAAAGACTACAAAGTAAGTGGAGGCAATTTTTGCGTAGGCGATTTCCTCTCTTAGGCCATAGAATCAGTGAACTGAAATTCATTCACCGGATGGTGTTAGGAATTTCACATAAAGTGTAGAACACAGTATTTTCAAAGATTTTGACACACAACTAGCCCTTCAAAAAGTCAAGATCCATCAGTTTAGCTCTTTAGCTTTTCAGCAGTTTCTGTTTGATCTTAGGCCACTGACTTTGGACAGCAGCTTCAATCACAGTTCACAGGCAAGTGACTTGATGCCAAGAACAACTTTGTTTGGCAGCAGGAGCTGACACACATGCTTTAGTTCTCCTGCAGTACCACATGTGTCTTCCAAAAACTGTGGTTAGAGACTATAATAAAGATCTAACTGTTACAGTGTATTAATGAGGAAATATACAGTCCCTGACTTCAGCTCTGGAAAAAGATCTAAGCTTGGAGCTTTGGTTTTTATTCAGAGGCCTTTTTTAGGGGATGTATTTCACTCAGTTTTTGACAGGCTTTATTTGAGATGTTTGGGTATCAATATTTATTAGAGTTGGATGACAGTTTTTAGGTAACTTTTTTTTTTTTTTCAAATTCTGGGCAAAACAAACAAGAGAGAGGAGAGAGGACAGAGTCCCAGATGTCCTAAGGCAGCCCACCACCTGGTAGTCTGTGCACTCATGAAGAACATGCGACAAACCTCTGGTTGTGAACTTGTTTAGGGCACTCATACAACTTTGCAAGAACATTTTAGGAAAATTTTACTTTGCTGCCCTTGCATGCTCAGGGGAAGCATACTTAGGCATACCCAAATATTCTCCAATGATTCTTATTTTCCAGCCAGTCTAATGTCCTCTTCTAGCTCCTGCAAAAGCATCACAGAATCAGAAACACAGAATTGTAGGGTCGGGTCATTACTCCATTGTAGGTATCATAATTTAATAGTATATTAATTTAGGAAAGAAAATAATTAACACAAACAATTAATTGAACTTCACATCGTGTGTTGGGTACAGAGTGAAAACTGACCTGAAAAGCTTATCTGTGTACCTGGTTAGCTATCTAGGACACGCTCCCCCACTTATCACTCCAAAGAGAGGAAGATGAGAGTTAAAAAGCTTTATGAGTTTAGGAAAAAATGAACTACTTTAATGAAATAATACTAATAAAAAGGAAATAATGAAATAGATACAATATATACAAAACTTTATCAAGCTCCCAGGGAAATATCACTGGCAGGCACTGGGGAAATCCCGGACTGACTTCAGTGAGAGATGGGAACTGGATTCTGAAAACACTGATGAGGATGACAGACAGACAAGCAGCCAGGGTCTTCAACAGACATCAGTCATTGATGAAAGAGAGCCATTGAAGAAATAAGCCACCGGAGAACAAGCCACTGGGGAACAGAGGTTCCCCGTTGGTCCTTCACCTTTTATACTGAGCATGGGGGCAGATAGGATGGAATACCCAGTTGGTCAGTTTGGGTCACCTGACTTGTCCACACCTCCCCATGTGTACAAGCCCTCCAGGGGGTAAACAAGCAGGAGTATAAACAAGAGCCTCTCTCCTTGAGTAGAGAGCTGCCTCTCCTCCACCCCAAACCAGGACATTATGCAAGGACCCATCTCTCAAATCCCATCTCTCACTGTATCTTGCAGTTTTCACAGACTATTGATTTCCCAGTTGTCTTATCAAATAAAAGTGTAATTTAGGAGGTTGCTGAAATCCATTCTGCTTTACCCTACCAACTGCTTTGAAGAGTAAAAGTTTTGGGCTTGTAGCAAAATAAAACCAAAGTAAAAGAAAACCTGAGCAAGGTGTCTAAAGAGATTCCATCTGGCCTACCTGATGGGGTTTTCATTTTTTACTATGAAATCAATCTTTGAACTGAAAATTTGAAGATTTTGAGTAAAAATATCCACACAACTTGTACCTGAGAAAATCTAATAACCTCACCCGTAGCATCTCAAGAACATCTATATCTCAGTAGCTGAAATCTACATTTTGTAGTGTCTTTGTTACAGCATTAGCTTTCTCCAAATAATGCTAGTTGCTAGACAAGAAGAGCAATTTCGTTTCACTGATGATGAAGCAATCTTCAGGATTATGTCAAAACATCTTAAGTGGTTAATGACATTTCTTGTGATCCATCTGTTGGCCGCCCTTCCCCTTGGGACAAAAAGGGAATCCTTTTTATTAAATGTAAATCAGTATTTAGATAAACACAACCAGTTGAAAAAATTCTGACAGCCTTCAGGCTTAGGATCTGCACAGTGTAAAAACAGTATTTTTTTCACACATGCAGCTTTTTTGAATATCTACCAATGTTTCTGTCTCCATCTCTAACTAAGGAGAAAATAGATATTCTGATTTATCTGAATAATTAAATACATACCTATTCACACACACACATATATATATATTTACAGTGTTGCTGTGCACACATATCATGTATCTCCTGTTTTATCTTTCTTTTAATCCCCTGGACACTAGTGACAAAGAGAAATTTACTATGGCCTTAAAAGAAAAAGACTAGGAGGGAGGTAGCAGCATGAACAGATACTTCAAGGAGAGAAAACAATGACTCCTCTCCCTGGAGGCTGCCATGGGAAGGCTGGCATATGCCAGCTCGAGCCCAAAGACAGCCAAGGTCCCTGGAGGTGACAGATGTGTCTGTGGTGTAGGATGACTGTTCAATGCCTAAGCTTGCAGAGAGTGGTTTTACCCTGTCCCTGGCTCCACTCCACTCACAAGACCAGCTCTGACAGTCATGCGGCCACCTTGTTTTCGTCCGTTCTGCTTTTCTCCTCATTATCAGATCTTCCCTCTGCAAGACAAAGTTTAATAAGGAAAGTTTTTTTTTTTTAAATATCTTTACTGTAACACAAAAGTACTTATAGCTAATAACCAAACTATATCTTTTTTAAATGTGGGTTAAGATCTAAATCATCAGGCTTTTTCTGTGTACACTTCAAAACCATTTTCTACTAATTTTTGGAGATTAAAAAGAGTAACAGATAAATATCTAAACTCCTACTTTAGTTTAAATCACTCATATTCACAACCATTAAAATAGGATCCACTGTCAGAGAATACGAGACTGTACTTGTGATTGTTAAAAATCAAATTACTTGAAAGGTCCGTAAAATTTGCCATAAGACTATTGTTTCAGAGTAGTGAAAAATCACACCAAAATGCTGGGGCTACTCAGGCAATCCTGCTACTGTCAAGACCTGCTCTTACTGTTGTCTTTCCTAGCAGAATGGGGAGATTTTAAGAAACAGCAGTAGATTGGTTTTAGCTACAGTCATCTCTCAGCACATGTCAGACTCTTCCCTTACCATAGGAGTGCACATATCCAAACACTTCTAATGCATATACACTGCTCATGTTGCACGTAAGTCATCAATATGAGCAGTGTATATGTACCTCAGCAACAAGAAAAGGAATCCTTTCCTGAAAATATTAAATTTACTGAGGATAGATAGAACTGCACAGCAGGTCCAGTGCTTCTTGGTATGTACATTTTATTCCTGGGATTAAGCATGTCAGTAAGTAAATCCATCAACTTCAGGAAATGCCAACATAGGGGAAGAGCTGTGGTGTGTCACCTTCTCTCCATGATGGACATACATCAAATACCCAGTTTCATAAAATATGTTTGGATGGTCCTGTCTACAACAAGTACAGAGATTTCTTTCTGTAAACAAATTAATGCTTATTTGTTTTAGAAATCTGTATATCCTGGACTAGTAACAGTAACATTTTTTTGCTTGATCTGATCTGGAGGGAAGCCAGTATCAAATGTCTCAAGTTTTTCTCATAGACTTCTCAATCCTTAAATGACCTTCTGCATGCTCTCAAACAGATTTTCATCAGCACCTGAATGAGCACCATCTTGTGGTCTTTAAATAAATCCCGTCAAATATATAACGTTTCCTTGTAAGAACATAATATTGGCTGAAAACAAGCTGTGCAAACCACCATGGTCTAATATGCTTCCTTATGTTTGTGGGGTCTTATCCTCAGCAATAGTTCTGGCAAGGCAGTAGTTCCCTTTTGATTTGAGACAGGTAAGGTTTTCGACCATGTTTTTCTTCTGAACTGACAAATCTGGAATTGAGTGCTCTAAAACACTATGATCAAGTAACCCTAAGGATTTGCACATAACCATCAAATCCCTGCCCAGTTTGTTTTCAATTTGCAAACCACAGGTTTGTAACTGAAAAAATAATCTCTTTATTCATGTGTGTTTCACAGGCCCCTTTTGGCAATGTTAATAAACGGCTTATGGTTGGTTTCAGCTATCAGTAAAATAGCCATATGTTAAATGGGGGCCAAAAAAAAAGAAATTAACTTCTTACAGCAGTCAACCAAATAAAAAATTTCCTCCTTTCTATGAGTTAATTGATATTAATTTTTTGTTAGCACTGAGGCTAGATACTCCTGTCTAGTTCTGAAAAATAAGCAAGAATACATGTACTAAGAGGAACTCACTACCTTGGCTCTTCTCATGACATTTCTAGTTACACAAGTAGGTTTTTTGTAAAAGCAAAATATGCCCCTCTGTCTTTCCCTGTTTCACATTCATCTGCTTAATATTCCCAGTCCTCATTCTTTTACTCTTCTATTCCATTTGATCGATCCTTCTTCCCTGCAAAATGCATCTGTTGTGTCTTTTAAATGTGAGCAAGGTTTTCTGGTGAGATATGCCTTCACTCTTGATAATCTGAACTAAAACTGTGCTAAATTCAATGATATTTGGGTGGTGTGGAGGGCAGTTCTCACCATGTTACCTGTGTGAGGAGTGAGACCATGGATCACCCTGTCAGAGCAAGAGTAAAACTTGAGAGGTTTAGGTTCAAACTGGCAGGTTCCTCTGCATTTATTATTTTGTTGGAGATTTTCCCAGCTTCAGTATAGTGATACCAGTATTTTCAGAGTTACATGGAAAGTGCATAGACACGACTCTACAGAACAGCAGCTACAAATTCAGAGCTTATTACGCAAAGCCTGGATGCTGTTCAGCTATTACTTAAAAGTGTAGTCTATCTCCTGTCATTTGGGTTAGGTGGGATATGAAGCACTAACAAACTGTTAAACTGCACCTGTGAAGCTCTTTGTAAAAGTACCCAGCACTAAGAGGATAAGAGGGAAAAATCAATCATTTTAAATCCTCAGCACATTTTGGTAACATTTGCCTTAATTTCTCAGTCATTAGCTAGAAAGATCCTATATTATTGCTCCTCCTTCTACCTACAACACGCTTATTTTTTTACACCCTTCCTTTCCCAGACCCTGTACTTCACAGGTGCAGCTCAGTGCAAGCCTCTCCCTGCCTCATGAGTGTGGTAGGTCCTGGCAGTGATTAGCTGATTGATGGGCTCTAACTGGCACACTTTGTAGAAGGGCTGCAGAGCTTCACCACTCCCCTTTCAGCAAGGTCCAAACCCCGCAGCAGCCGCCTGGCACCACAGACTGCCCCCATCTCAGGAGACTTAGTGGTCTGGGGCTTTCAGCAGCCTTAGATATGCTGAGTGAGGCAGGGCACTATAAACAGGGAAGAAAAGCTTGCTGCGGTTTAACTAGAACTGCAAAATCTACAGGAATTACAAAAAAAGTCTGCTTCTGCCATAGCTGCAGAAAAAAAGTGTTGCTTCTGTTGGCCAAACTGCTGAGTTTAAAAACTCCATTTGTAATACAATTAATCACAGAAAGAACTGCAATTAAATCTATCCACTTTTTTATCATCTTGTTTGATGGATGCTACATGGTCATAACTAAAGATGTCTAAGTAAATGCTTGGAGTATTTATCAATTATTTCCAAATAGTCTTAGTTGCTAATAGAGCAATACACCATCTTTTCCTTAGGCTTGTGTACCATTTCTAATAGAAAAAGAAATTTTCTCATGACAAATGTACTGGAAACACAGTATATAATATAACCACAATTTATGTGTTTACTATGTGGTTTATTTTTAAAACTATGAAATATTATTTATGCACATAGACTAGCCTTTCCAAGAACACATCCATTAAACTCTACTTATTTTCTGTATGAAGAGATAAGCCTTCAGTAACATTTTTGGGGAATCAATGTTGTATTAGTTAAACATCTGTTCAGAGACAGAAGTTTCCAAAAGAAAGCCTACAGTTCAAAGGTTTATGGGATTTTTTGTTACATGTATTTTTCTTATTTGGTGTGTTTGAAGATGTTTTCAAGCACCATTTCACTATGATAGGTCAAATGCTTCACAGTTTGCTGATATATTACTGTACTTAAAAGACTTTTGTTCTAAGAAAAGCACTTAAAGGTTCTACACAGGCATGAAGGTTAAAGAGGATTTTTTTAAATGAAAAATTGGCAAAAAATTGAATACCTTGGGATGAGTATAAAGAAAGAGAAGTGACTAGACTTAGAAATAAAGTTTATGTCACAAAGAAAGAACCTATATCCTAAGTGGGAACTCTGAAAGTGGAAAAATTGCAAGAGCCCATAGGAAAATACTGAGATCAAACACACTGGGGCAATTTTTCATCTTAATGCTAACAGTAGGAATTATCTATGCGCTTCCTGCTAGTGGTGATGAAATCTGTGTAATTCTTCCTGCTCTGAGAACAAGTGCTGTTGAGCATAAACAGAGACATGTTGAATCACACATAGATTTCTTTAATTGAATCAGCTCTGTGCTCAAGGGAGTTAGTAGCAAATCTGTAAATCTTTCTGGCAGTTCTCTGCATTTGAGGAATGACTGAAAGCCTTGCTCCCTGTCAAATCAATGGTAACTTTCTTGTTCACTCCAAAGGACCTATTAAAAAAATAAGTGTTAGTAGCTTTGAAAAATGGACCAAATAAACACATACTTCAAGGTCTACAATAGATTAGTTTTTTGTTTTAAATTAGTCATATTTTACAGTAAGGATAGAAAGAAGAGATGAGATCTTTAAAGCAAAACAAATAATTGTTAAATGATACCCTAGATCCTTCCTGTGGTATAAAAACAATGCAAATGCCACCAGACAATAAAAACAATGGAGACCTTAATACATTCATCCAACCGTTGTTCATTATAGTTATAGACATTTGCCTCTTTGCACCATATAGCTTTTGGTCAAAGAAAGGGGCAGAAAGAGAAGGGGAATGACCACTAACTAAGTGTAACCGAAAGGGTTCTGTGTAAATTAGTCTAGATCTTGGTACATTAAGTTCTGTCCCAACCTGGAAATGGGGTCCTATAAATGTTGACAACAAATAGTTTGTGCACATTGTTTAATGAATAATGCTTTCAATGGCAAAGCCGGTCATTCATGCAAAATGCAGTGAGATCACATTTCAGACCAGCCTGGAGAACTGGTCTAGGCAACGTTTTGCAAAGTTATTTTAAACTCATGTCAGCTATCCAATCCAGGTCACCAAGTGACCCACACATACCAGTGCAAGAATGTGGAGCTGTCTCAGGGCAACTGACAGCTGCTATAAGAAGTGTTTACCAAATGACATTGCAAGGTGTCATATTCAGTATATATCTGCCAATGAAATCCCAGAGAAGGAGAGAGGAAGAATTTTCAGGCGAGATGTGTAACCTGGGACATTGTAAGTTTTTATCTCTTTTGGCAACAGTGATTCTTATGGATTGTACAAAGCCTTTTATGGCACTTCATCCCCAAGAACTACAGTGGCCAAACGACCACCTCCACCTTAACTTGAACACAGCAGCAACTGGACGATGATCTGTAAACAGATTTGGTAGACAGTTTGTAGTTACAGATGGAACTGAAAAGGAAATTTTAGTTTACTCAATAAGGTCAGAAAGGAGCTTTTCAATAATCTAAGCAACAGAATAACGTAGCAACAAAAAGTGGGCCAACTAGAAACTGTACTCCTTTGGCTTGGCACAACTGACCTAAAAATGACATATGTGCTAAGCTAAGGGATAAGACACTGACCTCTTTAATCAGAGTTATGGATCCTGTTGCTTCTGACATATATTTTACCAGCCATTTTTTGAAAGTAGAATTCAAGAGCAACACTACTTTCCTTCAACAGACACCCAGAAAGACTAAATTGCTATGAATACAATGAAAATGACAGTTTTCTTTAAAAGAAAATGGTACTGCTCCACTTGCTGCCTCCCAGCATGTGGTTTGTTGCAGCACTGCTGGCTAAAAGGTATTTATTAAAAGAGGAAGAAAAAGCAGAACACTAAAACCCACTTCATGACAAAAGGAACTGTTAACAGTGAATCCTATGCCATCATGATGATGTCAGACTAGGGGACCCTAAGCAGATCGCCCTGCCCTGAGGCAGGTGAACATATTCCTCACCCACCCTGTGTCAATCTACACTGCACAACTCAGCAGTTAAACCCTGCCAGACAGTGCTGGCTTGGGATTGCTGGAAGCACTATGGTCACACAGCTTGAGAGTCAGTTTTTATCCAGCTCAAGTGCTACTTTTGCAATGTTTTTCGTACTGCAGTGGGAGTTGTGGGGGACAGCTCTACAACACCCCAAAAAACTAAGCAAGTGATAGCCTGGTCAGTTTTTCTAGTACTAACCAGTAGATTAATACTAGAAAGCATGTAAGTAAGATCCACCACGTAGGATCCATGAAAGTGCAACACCTGACCAATTTAGTAAAAAAATTGAAAGGTTTTTCTTGTATGCCAGTAGAGGGAAATGCAGGTAATTTTGAGGTCTGCATTTGCACTAACGTCTTAGAAGAGGAAGGCAATGTTTACCAGAAGTTTTCTATCCAGCACTATCTGGAGTTTCTCATCACCACATAGGTATTCCTTTGTTTTCAAAACTATTCTTTACCCATTGTTGGCTACTCCTCCTTCCTTGCCCCCATGCAAAAAAAACAGCCTAGTGATGGAAACCTAAAACTCATCTGTCACTAAAAGAAAACAAGGTATGATACTTCTGAGGAGAAACCAGAAGCAAATGTCTCTTTTTTTTTCTAGTTTCCTTCAAAGGCAATGGTTACAAAATAGAATTTTAAGTTACTAAACTCGCTTATTCCTTTTGTTAAACAATTCAAAATGACAGAGCGTGAAAGCATGTGTAATATGAGTTTAGGATTGTCATTTATCACACTTCAGTTTGGGTCAAGGTTGCCTCCTATAATGTCTGAGATACACATAATCTCGATCTCTCGTAAGTAAGGGGTAATAAAATACTGAGAAACAAGTATGAGACTGCACAAGTGTTATAAAATTCCAAGAAAATTTCTAAAAAGGGAAGGGAGAAGGGAGGCAGACAGTCCTAGAGCGATTCACACCTTGATTTCATGGCTCATTCACTTCTGTATCAATAGTGTCTACACAAAAGATGCACTATTATTTCACATAATGGAGGGGGCAGCTAAGTGATTGGCTTCATTGCACACTGCAGCTACATTGACATTTGTAAAAACGTCCAAATCCAAAGGGATAAATAACTCACAGCTTTGCTGAAAGATAGCACTAAAGGGTTTTGATAGGTTGATAAAGAAGAATGCATCTGTAAAAGTCTGGCATGTCCAAGCTGCAGGGAATTTGTACAAGCCTACTATGTCCTCACTTTTCAAGTGAACTGTTCAGCAAAAACTTCCTAAATATTCTATTACAACTGCAAATGATCCCTATGACAAAGCATGAGAAGATTAAAAAAAAAAATTAACAAAAAAGTTGTAAAAAGGAGTCTGTAAATGAAGCTTCAGGAAGACACTGAGAGAGGGGGATGGCTTGTATTTTTCTAATTTTTTCCTTGAAACACATTCTTAGATGGGAAAGAGAATTATAGCTTAGAGTTCCTGTCTCTGTGGTTTGACAAATCGACAATTTCTCCATTGTAAAAGTAATGATATGTTTCATTTATTTTCACTTGTTCCTTTAATAGAATATTTTAGTCTTAAAATTGCAAGGACAGCTGAAAAGCTTCTTTGAGATGGCAGCAATCTGTGCATTACAGAAACATCTGTGATGCCTAATTCTGTTAACAATGAATGTAATGGCTTTATTTGTTTCTCATGGTATCCTCTGCATTCCAAACATTTGAGGATACTCACTTAAATAGAAATTTATCTGATTTTAACCCTGGATGCCTCTTGTCCTGTTCACATTCCTTCCAGTCGGAGATGGATGTGTTTCAAAACCAGTCTTCATCAGATGTATGGACAACTGTTGAAGAATAAAAAAAGCAGTCAATACTATCCAAAACACAAATTTTCCTGTTTAAGTACTTCACTGCCTGAAATGACAGTAGGACTAAGCAATAACCCACACTCCCACATGTTCATATGGCATACAGGGTAGGAAAAGACCTAGATTGTCAAACCCAATCCCCCATGTTGCAGACAGCTATGAGCACTCCCTTTGTTAACTGGTCCCTCTTCATGCCATTAAGAGGCATGCTGGTCTTTTTTTATAGATTTTCAGTCCCTGAAAGCTTGTTTTCATCTATGGCTCGTACTGTGAGCCCAATCAGAAATCTTGTGGTGTGGATTATTTTCAAAATATGTTCCACTTGTTTATTTTCATTTTTTTTTCCTCATTTTTTCTCTTTTTTTTTTTTCTGGCATAAATAGGTTACAGACATGCCCTTTTGTCTTGGGCAAAGCCGAGTTCTCCCTCCATTCCTTCAGTATCGGTGGCCTTTCAAGGATTCTTCTAATCTCCCATCCTAATGTAATTTTCATCTTGGAATTCTCCAAAACTCCACTCTCTTATCTCTCTGACGCTTACAGCCACCATATTTTTTGGAAGGTCATCCGCTATCTCTGGGCTGCAGAGTCACAAATCTACCCTAACTCTCTTCCAAACTAAAATCTCAGCATGTCTCTTTGACCTCCAGTGGATTACTGTCAAATTAAACTCAAAATGGTTACATCTTCTTCCTGAGGCATTTCTGCTACTTTCTTACTCAATTACTGTGGACAATGGCATCATATGTATTCATATCACAAAGATGTCATCTTTAACTTGGATTGCTCCTTGTTTTCAAATGTCAAGACTATGCCTAAGGCTTTTCAGTCTCCTGCTGCACAGCACCTCCAAATGTGCCCTTCCACGCCTTCACACAACTTAGATTTTTGTCCAGGTGATCTTCTAATGTCTTCATTATTGGAATTTTCTTTTGTTTGGAATTGACAAAAGGAACTTCAATGCATGTGTCGTCATGTAAGTGACTTTTTGTAGCTGTTCACAGCTTTTCCTTGCTGTACTTAACTATTATCTCTCATTTAGCTTCGAGACATTGGACCTCACCTCCAGCTCATGATTACTTCCTTCAAAATTCATCTGGTGAATTTTCAAAAAAGAAGCATCAGGCTTACACCCAGGATCCTCTTTATGATTGGGAGAAGTACCTGGTAAAACCTACAGAACTACCTTATAAACTTCCAAACAATTCCTACAAGAGCCCTTTCTCTAACAGAAGCTGGATAATGCTTAGCCCACTGGTGCATCCAATCCATTAGCTGCTATTTTTATCTGTGTCACTTCCTTGTTGCCTGTTGCTCCCAATCTCCTGTGTAGACCAGATGGCAAGCTGGCCAGAGACCAAATTTGTGCTTTGCGTCTTTATGGAGGGCTCAGCAGAAGGAAGTCTCACCTCGTGTGTAGGCCCCCAGAAACTATGGTAACACAAACCAATGAAATACTAGTTCTAACGCACAACATGACAATAATGACCATAAAATCTTCTAAGTGAAAACCACTATGTTTTTAATACTTCTGAGGTCTTTCTAACAGCAATAGGGTGGCATTCAGATCACCTGACATTATTCAACATTAGGTTGGATCAATGGGCCAAAGCCAATGGGATGAGGTCTAATAAGGTCAAGTGCCAGGTCCTGCATTTTGGTCACAACAACCTCAGGCAATGCCACAGGCTCAGGGAAAAGTGGTTGGAGAACTGCCCAGAAGAAAAGGACTTGGGGATGTTGGTGGACAGCTGGCTTAACATGAGCCAGCAGTGTGCCCAGGTGGCCAAGAAGGCCAACAGCATCCTGGGCTGTATCAGTGATAGTGTGGCCAGCAGGAGTAGGGCAGTGATGGTGCCTCTGTACTCAGCACTGGTGAGGCCTCACCTCGAGTACTGTGTTCAGTTCTGGGCCTCTCACTACAGGAAGGACATTGAAGTGCTGGAGTGCAGTGCAGATGTCTAAAGTTTGGTGATCTAAACACCATTCCTGTTACAATATCTGGGCAGTGTACTTTTCTCAGAACATTTCAAGTTCACTCTTTATTTAAGGTGTTCTAAGTAAAATCTCATACCAAGCGCTTACATGCAGGCAAAATTTGTCTCAATAGACACAGAAAAGGAACATAATAGTTGTTTTCTGTTCCACAAAAGAAATAGCAGCTGCTCATTTCTGATATTAGAATATACAGTGATGTATAGTTTCAGCTGGCACGAGAACAATGAGAGCTTAAGTCTTGTATTTTCCTTAATCTTTATTTAGTTTTAATTCGTTTTAAAGTTTAATCACCACCATACCCTTTGCCAGGTTTCTTGTACTTGACCTGAAACTAACCTTTAGACAAATGTAAAAGCAAAGAGAGCTCTGAAACACTATCTGTATGTTCTTTTGTCTTGGGAAATGTAAATTAGGGCACTGGGTGAATAACACTGCTTGGCTTTGTGTCATGAAATGTAATTGTGGGGCTATGGCAGGGTCAAGATTTATGAAGCTATCAGGACTGCAGTGGGCAGGGTGCCAGCTTACACCTGCAGCACTGTTTTTGCTGCCTTCCAGACAAGTAACTGCAGAGTAAGGAACACTGGTTTCTGAGCTGACATTATTTAACAGTACAGCAGGCACCCCTCCGAGATGGGCAGGAAATGTACAGACTGGAGAAGAAACAATGAAAATAAAGGACACAGAATACTTGAATACCTTGGAATTTATACAATTTAAACAGAAAATATCTTTGAATAAGAGCAAAGATAATAATAGAAATAAATAATCTCAGGAACCCATTAAAAAGACATTATTATTTAGACATGAACGAGAGGGGAAGAGGAATTATGGTAAGGGATTAAATAAAGGAATTAAAGGATTTTTACACAGGGACAGGTCTGAAGAACAGTTTATTTTTAACCCAAAGGCCTAACTCAAAAAAGTATAATGCCTTGTTACTGCTACCTAATATGATCTGCTAAAAAAATGAAACTAAACTAAATCAAACAACAAATAAATAAAACTATCAGTACATGTAGTTACCTCTTTCAGTGCCCAGGTTTCTATTGCTGCCTGTTGTACTATTCTCCTGCTTATGTTTTCACAGCTCACTGACCGGATTACACAACCATCAGCTCCTGAGGCCACTGGGTAAAAGAAAGTAACCTTCATAAGAGTCAAATGCACAAAATGAAGGAATACAGAGAAAAGATTCAGCATTTATTGTGTATGCTCTGCATTACCTTTCTGTTTATTAAATGGAGCTAACATTAATGTGGCAGAAATTTGACAACCCATTTGCAACAAATAACTTACGTATGGAAAGTAGTCTTTTTGTACTGAGGCAATATCTCAGTAGTACTAATCTACTTGAAGGTATTCAGTGTACAGTTTATATATCTCTGTACTACTTCTCTGTTTATTCAGTGAAAATATTCAACATTTCCACTGAACGCAGGTGTCAGATCAAATAGAACTATTTCTACTTTTCCCTTGATGAGCATACATTCATATTTCACATGTTAACTTAAATTGCAGTCTTTTAAATGCTAGTCTTTGCTTTTCCTAAATATTTTTCCTCAGTCACAGAACGCAAAAGCAACTGTGCATGTGGTCAAAGAAGCCATTAAAAAAAAAAAAAAAAAAAAAAAAAAAAAAATGGTGTATTTTTTTTCAAGAAGAATAGTCCAAATACAGAATTATCAACCTACTTGATAGCTGATACAATGATACTTTTACTTTGGACCTACTCATGATGAATGCGATGAATACTGGCTGCAGAAAGATCTAAAATTTTCTAAAACAAGAGCTGCAGAATCCAACTACAGAAACTCAGTATAGGCTAGCGTATAAATCACTAGACTGAAACTCAGGAGAAAAACCATTAAAAAAAAAAAAAAAAAAACAACAGAAAAAATGGTGTATCTTTTTTCTTGGATTTACAGAATTATTTAAAGAACTTTTTTCAATAGTGTAAATGTCTACCCTAGGGAAATCAGCTAAACAAGAAAAATGTGTATTTCATCTATTTGTTCCACCCTGTAACAGGGAGGAACAAGAACTCTTAAATTCAAAGTGAACATGAATCTACAATGACTTATTACGGTCACACAACTGTGTCTCTGCATATGTGCTCACATCGTGCTAGATCTGCCTCTGTTTAGGACGCAGGGAATCCAAGTCTGTGCTTCTACCTTATCAAACACACTCCTGTTTGTAACAAACAGCTGTCCAACACACCAAGGGCTGGCTACTTAGCTAGAACAAATACAATTAATTTCAAAGTCTGTGGGATTTTCAGATACCAAGATTTTGGTACTGCCCCGTATCTATTTCATATTTTGAACCTCTACTGAATCTTGCTCCAAAGCCTTTTTTGGCTTTCCAGAATCCGTAACTCCACCCATGAGTTCTCCTAAGGATTCAGTATAGTTTCTATCTGGACTTGTATTTTTTTTGTTACATGTTTAACTTGGCTTCCAAATGATAATGTTAGCATTCATTAGCAAGATCTTCTACACTCTCGACCATTCGAGTGCAAATTTTTAATAAAATCTAAACAGGAAGACAGCACAGAAACGGTCATTAAAATGTTTCTATTTGAAATAAAATGATCTATTTAACGTGTTCCATCTGGCAAGGATGAGGTTTCTGTTGGCATGCAGAATATTCAGCGTGCCAGTCTTGGCATTGCATTTCTCATTGGAAGCCTCCATTGCAGTAAAACATACTACAAGAGGCTAAATAATTGGATGAAAATCATCTCATTACTTATGTTTTTAAAAAGTTAGAGCTTTACCACTGCACAGTTCTCAGAAAGAGGCATAAGGGATTTAGGAGGGAGGTATATGTATTAAGTCTGGACTTCAAGATAAATAGGAGAGCATACCCAAACTCTGGGAACTGGATTGCTGCTATACATTTTCATTGCTGGCAGCACTAAGCAGACAATAGGTGTGGAAATAACAATTAAGTTGAAAAGCCTGACTACTTACCACATCAGTATATGAACTTCTGTCTTTTTCCTGCTGTTTATATCTAAATTTAAAATGAATACAAGAACATTTTACATCTAATGCTTGACAGATCCTATTACAATTCCTTCCTCCTTTTAGTGTACTTCTTAACAGTGCATACAACAGAAAAGGGCAAGGAATTAATGAGAATGCCAAAAGAGCTGGGTTACACAGTATGTAGAAAGCACTTCAGCTACATTATTTGCACAATTTCTGTAGGGAGTTGTGAAATAGAGGTCTTAAATTTAATGTGTCTGGCCTACTTCCACCTGGATTCAGTTCAAACCCGTTGCCTGCAGCTTGCTGAATACAGAGAGGGAAATCAGTCATTATATTAAGAACTGATGGCAAATGATTCCAATTCACATTTTTCAGCTGGTATGTTTTTTAACCTGGAGCAACACCAAATTGAAAAATTCTGCAATTCTGCTAGCTGGGCATAAAAGCTGTGTTGTAGACTAAATACCTTTCCAGTCCTATGAAGTCAACAAGGGGATTTTTCTCCGGCATTTCTCCAGTTGCTATGCTACTCGCTGAAGTTACAAGGTGTACTATATCATCAGCTCTCATCCCATTCTTTTTCTCCCTGCTACCAGTCAGTGTCAAAGCTGCTCAGCCACAATGATCTATGGTTTAGCACTGACCCAATTTCAATACATTTATAAATGCCTGATACAGACTTAAAGGCTATTTGCTGCAAAGATAAAAATGTACCTCTGAAATTAACCTGCTGCACTTTATGATTTGAAGCATGCATTTTGGTTCTATGACATTGCCAGGAGTTGTATATCTTTGTATTCTTTATTAAAAATTGAGTGGTTACTCAAATATCTTTCAATAGCTGATAGAGACATTAGCCTACTGTATAAAGCACTGGTACACATTCCTCACTTAATTTTTTGAGCAAACTCTGACAATTTCTAGTGAATTCTAGTGAATGAAAATTTTACTGCCAGGAGTCTCATATAGTATAGAAAGGGAATCTGCCACCCCTGAACTCTGCTACTAATGTCATTTTAACCCAAGGACCCTAGTGGCCATGTAATACTATATGTGTTGAAATGTATATTGATACTGTGATGTTGACAAATATAAATTTACAAGTTGCAGGATAATATTTTAATCATGTCATCAGACAACAGGTCCAAAATAATTTTCCAGTGTATCATAACTTGAACTTGATACAGAAAAACATCAAAAGAAAAAAAAATATCTAATTGATGGTTATTTTTCTTATTTTTAATCAATGCAGTTTGAACAAGATACGACTTTTATTGCATCTTAGATGCAATAGAAATTCCTGTAGATTCCTGTAGAAATTTAGTGCATACCCTGTACTCTTCCCATAAAAGTATTTATACCTTTAGTGGCATTATAAAGGGAACAGAGATTTAATTTGAGCTTATCTTTACAGGAAATGCAACTGGGGCAAACGCATATGTGGGGTAGTGCCACTCAAATAAAATTAGTTTTGCCTGGATGGTTTTCTGTGATTCTTCAAATACTGTGGCTAGCTGACCAAGCTAGTAGTTTGTTTCAGTAACTTCTTATTTGTATTTCTGTAGAAGATTTGTATGTTCAAAGAATTTTGGTTATAAATAAGTATAATAACATTGGTCAACGTAACAGCTTCTATCAGTAGATCTCAGGATGTGAAGGGACATCTTAGTGTCCACATAGAAAACTGGGAGAGGGAAAAAGGGAAAGAAAAAGGAAAGAAGGAAGAAGACATTTCCTCACGATCATAAAATGACCAAGTGGTAAAATTAGGAATAGGAAAGTGGATTGAAAAGTGAAAAAGAAAACTGCCTTGGGTATACAGTTTTAGCATAATATGATGTTGAATGGGAAGTTTTTTCCAATTATTCCACCACAGAACACCTGCCAAATGGAACTTATCAAGGAGAGAAAAGGGTCAGCATTCTTGTCATACTTCCTACAATAGCACTTGTCTGGGATAAACCTTCATGTGTCCTGGGAACAGTGAAGTATGTGTTTGCATATTGAGGTACCTTCCCAATAAAGAAAAGGCATGTGTGTGGGGGCATTTTGACAGAGGGAAAGAGAAAGATAACGAAAACATACCTCAGTTTGCACTTTATTGGAGATGTCTCAAAAACTGCATGGATTTCAGCACAAAAACTCTATACGTGATTTTCAAGTTGAATGTGGCATGAAAAGCTGAAAGGGGGAAGGTGCTTTCCAACCATTTGTTACTTAGAGCAACAACTATGTCAGTGACACAGCATGGAAAACTCTATGTTTATGTCAGAGAGGTGCTGGGAACTCAAATCCAACTGCAGTGCACACGTCAAGATGAAGGGCTCTCAGTCAGAAAGCTAAGATTTGGTTCAGGGCCAAACCCATAGTATTCTATTTCTAAATTTGATCCAGATGCATCCTCAAAGGATCAAAGTCTTGTGATAAAAGCTGCTATTGTGAGAAAATCACATCTGAGATGCTTTGGTAGCCCTAACCTTACATTTGTGGTAGTGGGGCCAGTGGAGTTGTAGAAGTGTCTGTCATAATCCCACAAGGAAAGGAACCGTGTCATGGGTAAGTTAAACTAATAAACAATACAAGAACTGGATGCAGTTCTAACATCTCACTCAGTCAAGCTGGACCCAGCGTGCTTCCAGCATAGCCTAGCTTTAAAGTAATTTAAAAACTATGTCTTAGGACTCACTAGAACAGTCACAAGAGGAAGGAGAATCTATTGCCACAGGAGCCCCCAAAACACTCTTATTTCCACAGACAGAAGATAAGCCTTATCAAAGATCTAGTCACACAGTTTGGTGGAGTTGCAGGTCATGAAGAATGTACATTATGTATGCTTTGCACAGAGGTCTCTGCTTATGCAGCAGGTCCAGAATCCGATCTTAAGCACAGCTATAGTTCCCTCTCCATTGAGTCTTGGTTAAAATTGTCAGATAAGACTCAATGTAAAGCATTAAAAGGAACTGATAGTATTAAATATCCCTCTGAATAAGAAACCATGTTATCTCAAATTCTGTATTTGGCTAAAGTGAAACATTTTCACTATGACAAGTTCTTTGAACTTCTGCTAATTAGTAAATCTGTCCCAGATATAAATGAAAATGAAGTAAAGTTTTTAGTTTTCAGAGATGTCTGTTTCTTCTGTGTGCAAATCATTTGTTTCAGAAAAGCACCATTCTCAATCTCCATGAGTAGGTTATATTCCTAATATTTGACCCATCTTGTTCCACACTAGTATCCTACAGGAACCAAAGTTTACTGGAAAATTTGGACCATTATTGTGTAGGTGTTTTTCTGTTAGTCAAATTAGGTTTTTAGCAAAGCTGATGAAATCCCACTGTTTACAAAACCGGCCCTCAAGGTGTTTGCACAAGTTTAATGTTTGGGTTTCAGAAAACAATTCTGAATCTCTAGTTTCTACTTCATTTTATGCTTCACTGAATAAACTGGAAAAACAAGAAGCTAAATTAATTCCTGAAGTACTTCCATTTACTGAAGCTGACTTGTGATATAGCAAGGCATCTAGGAAAGAACTCATAGACAAAGTTTGTGAAATACATGCATGGAATAAATCCATTTTCTTTTAATATGGCCTGAGAAGTTCAGTCTCAGACATCACACTTGACCACATACCACAAAAAGCCAAAAATGTCCTAGAAAAGTATTCCCTTTTGACTGTACCTGGAAGTATGAACAGATGTTTTCATTTATTGTACAGGTTAGAGAACATCAGCAGTACCCTGATGACTAAAATATATGTCATCTCTATCTGCTTTGCTTCTTACCACAACTGATAAAAGTTTTGATCTGTTGATGTGTCTCCTTGAGCTTTGAGGGGTTGCTGTCAGTCTGGTAAAAACATGCTCAGACAATAAGTCACATTTACGTTCCAATACAAGTTTTCCTTTTGTTTTTGGCTTTAGCATAATTTTAGTAACTTATAATTTGCATCAGACTGCAGAAACAATCAAGAACAATTTATCTTCTGGAAACTAGCAATGGTCTCTTGCTCTTGTGATCCAACTGATACTGTAAATACAGTCACCAAACACTGTGCTAAGTTTCAAATTTTCAGATAAATATTTCACAGTTCACAACAGTATTTCAATATTTCAACTACGGAACTAATATAAACTGGTGAATTTGGAGCAGGAAACTTGCCAGATGACATATCAAAAGTATATATCTTGGCACTTAAGTTTTGAATGAAGTTTTGAGTACCTGAAGTGGTGAAAAACTTTGAAAAGCAATGTGCTTTGACATTTCATTCAGTCTTTCCTCTTACTTAGGTATAAAATAATACTTAATTCTCAAGTTTCTCTTTGCTTTCAATATCATGTGATCTTTACTACCTCTTTCTAGTACACGTGGAGTTAACCTATAATTTGCATTCTGTTGTTCTTTTGCTGCATTCAGTCTGAATGTGTTGCGGTTTAAGCCCAGAAAACAGCTAGGCCCATGCAGGGCTTGCACAGTTCTTCCCCTTTCCCCAGAAGGGTGGGGACAAGAGGGAGAAAAGGAGGGGAAAGTGAAAGGAACAAAAAAAATTATGGGTTGAGATGATTTCAGTTTAATGGAACAATAAAAAAATAAAAAGGAAAAAATAAAAAGAAAAATAAGAACAGAAAGAAAAAAAGAAAGAAAAAGAAAAAGAGAAAGAAAAACACAAAGACAAAGAAAAAGACAAAGGAAGAGAAAGAAAGAGAAAAAGAGAAAGAAAGAGAAAAAGAGAAAGAGAAAGAGGAGAAAAAAAAGAAGAAAGAAAAAGAAAAAGAAAAAGAAAAAGAAAAAGAAAAAGAAAAAGAAAAAGAAAAAGAAAAAGAAAAAGAAAAAGAAAAAGAAAGAGGAAAAGGGGAAAAAGGAGAAGAGGAAAGGGAAAGAAAATAATAATACCAATAACAGTAATAATGACACAAGTCGCTCTCACCACCTGGTGAATTGACACCATCCCAAGGAGAAACTATAAGACCCTGCCCCCTGGCCACCCCCCATATATATACTGAGCACGATGTCTATGGTACGGAATATTGCATTGGCCTTTACAGTGTTGTCTACTCTCCTTCTCAGCTTCAATGGAAGCTGAAAAAAGTCCTTGAAAAATAGAAACAACACCTGGCAACAACTAAAACAATATGCATTATTGACCATCCTTTCATACCAAATCTGAAACACAGCAGCCACTACAAAGAAAATTATCTCTGTCCCAGCTGAAACCAGGACAGCATGGTATGTACATGGTCTTTTACACTGTACCCTCTCCTTACTGATGAAAACTACGTAAGTCTTTTAACTGATCACTGCAATCAAAGATCACCAAGGTGTAAGGATCTGCTGCTCAACCTCTCATAAAATAAAGATAGGCTGAGCTTCCGGCAATGCAGTTATCAGGATGCTGAATAACTTTGATAACTTTGTTTATTCTCCTAAATACAATGTTGTATTAAAATACAGTTACCTGTCATAAAAACTATCAGCTGTTATTGATTTCCTTTTAAACATTTTTAAAGCAGTGACCAGCTTTATGTTTTGCTCTTTCAGAATATGTAGCTTCAGGACAGATGACTGATAACTGAGGTTTGTACATATTACTGTAAGGCAACAATCAAAAGATTGAAGGGAAAGTAAAACCAGTGTTTTCTGGCAAGGTACTATACAAGCAATTATGTTATAATAGTTACCTGTGCTCGAAGGTTGCTTGGGTTTTTATTTGTATTTTAAGTATTGTAGGCTTACACAGTCCTTGTAGAACAGAAGAAAGTGGGTAATCAGATATTGCAATAGAAGTTTGCCAGGGGTATCATCTGGTGTGTTCGTACTTTAAGTTGAACTTCTGGCGATGTTATCACTGAGCTCACCTTAGTAACATCTATAGAAACCAGGGAGGTACCTTTGCTGCCTGGAGGCATTTCATCAGGAATCAATGGACCTCATTATCTCTACAACAAGTAATCATGTACATACCTCGTGGTAACACTTTCTGTCTCTTTTTCACTCCCTCATTTTCAACATTTGAATGTCTCCTACTATGGTAGACTGAGAGTTTCTGAAGATATAATGACTATACACTCACTGTGCCCATGGAGATAAGAAAATAGCATATCTCTGCTCTGTACAGTAGAATTTGGGTTAAAAGTATATGGGTACTTTATGGAAGAACTGAGAACAACTAAATACAAGTTCATTTGTCCCAAGGTTTCTGATTTACAGAGAGGAATTTAGAGAGGAAAAAATAAAAAGAACTGAAGAAAAGAAATTTCCAAAATGCATATAAAAGGATTTTGCTTGTAAAAACTTTATTGGTAGCTCATCTGGCCAAGTCCAGCTACAGCAGCCTGTGTAACAAAATTCAGCAAGTGTATAATTTTACCTAATCTTCTCTGGAATGCTTAAAAAAAAAAACAGGTGGGGAAAACAGAAAAATATACATTTAATTAGCATAAGAAATGCTAATTTCTAGTAGAAATATTAAGAAGTCAATTTTTGAGGAAAGTATTTTAGTTTAGAAGAAATTAATTTTCCTGAAAATAAAATAAAAAAAAAAGCCAACCTTTTTTTCAGCAATACAGAAAACTTGGGTCACTCAAAAAAATCTGATACGTGTCATTTTTAGTATTGGTCATTGTTTGCTTGTCAACAAAGCTGAAAGAGTTTCGTTGAAGTTGAAATCTACAGACTTCAACATCTCATAACACAATACACAGTGGTAAAATAAAAATAATGAAATCAGTAGAAAATAGAAAACTCACTGGGAAGTTTTCCACACTCTTTGTTGATGAAATCAGACCAAATCAGCACTTTGGATGGAATTTTCTTCCTGTAGAAAGCTTTTTAATAAGACTAGTTACTATGGAAGCTCTAGATTTATGTAAGTGTAGGAAACAAAAACTTGCCTAGAAATGATATTTGGGTTTTTTTTGAGGACAGATATGGGAGTGCAAAGTACTTGGTAATGCACAGTGCACTCACTAGACAAGAAGCTCTGGTTTCTTTCCATTCTCTGCAACAGGGAACAAAATGACCTGTCACATCTATCACTTGTACCTGATGAGAGAGTTAATAAAAAAATAAAAAAGCAACATTGTCAAAAAGGACCAGAATAAACCAGAATATGTGGACACGTTTTTGATGCAAAAGAAAAGTTCAGGCCTTAATTAAGTGGTTATATAACATATACAATGACACTTTCACAGGCTTTAGAAGAACAGGATGTCACTGAAAGGCAAAACACTTTGCTCTTCACCTCTTCTGTGAAGTGCTACAATCTCATTTCAGGCCTTCAGCTCTCACTTACCTCCATACTCCTAAACAATGAGATCTTTAATGAAAAGGATGAACATTTTGGCTTTTATTCATCATTAAAAGCAAAGATTTCGAAAACCAGGCTTTCAAAGGATTGATAAGAGTTACAGGGAAGGAAACTCTCAAAAAGCTGAGCCATAATGAAAACTTTGTTGAAGTTTGTGAGTTGAGGAAAATGACAGTGTTAGTGCTAGTAATATTAGATAACATTATTCATACTACTGCCTTCTGCCTGAGAGGAAAGCACACCTAGAATGTAGCTTCGCTGAGAATCAGTACTTCTGTTCTGAAGTTGCAAAATGCCTGACACAAAGGAGTCCAAATCCACCATCAGCTTTTTCAGTGCTAAATTAACACAATGATGACAGGTACCATACTGACTCAGAAGTCCATATACACACACAAAACTGAAATGCAATTTTTTTCTGGGGTATAGCATTCCACAGAAAAATAGGCATGGAAAACAAAGCATCCACAAGCCTGTAATTGTTTTTCCATCCAATCTTTTTCTGCTTCATTGGATCCTACAGTGTCAGTGGTAATATTACTCATATTTCAAGGGATTCAATAGTAGGTATTAAGAAATTCAGTCATCACCAGGAGGGTAAAAAAACACATATAAGAAATTAGAACCACTAAAGTATGCCTCCCTGGCATGTATTTTACATCAACTTAGTTCTTTAAACTGCGTAAGCAGGTCTGAGTTCATCAAATGCAATGCAAATCTGAGAAACAAATATCATATAAAGAGATTAAAACGCCCTAAGACTTCCCTGTCAAGTTTTGTCCACAAAAGACATTTTGGATTTGTCTGTTTAGACAGAGAGCTCAGAAGCAGACAGAAAGCATATGATTATAGAGAATAAAAAATAAAACTAGTAAAATCCTTAACAATCCATGGATTTATCACAGATTGGTCACATCAGTGTAATCAAGCTCTGAGGACCCTTAGAAGAAAATCTCGCTTGATTTCCTCTGTAAATTTTCCAAGTTAATTCTTTTAAGAAGTACTAACCAGAAATACCCTCCTACGAATGTGAACAAATAAGGGCTGCAAATCCACTGGATTTGCTTTTACTGTAAGATCATGATTATTTGGATATTCCCAAACCATTTGACAGCGATAGCAATGTGTTTCCAATGAACAGTCTCCACATTTTTTTTTTGTTTCAGAGCACCCCCCTACTCCTTACAAATTGTGTATCCTGACTGGATCTGCTCTTTTTCTTTTGGTGATACAAGGAAATTCTCCCGTTTCATAAAAACAAACATGTTAATACATTTTCATCTGTTTTACTGAACAACTTTGACCACAAATAAGTAGAACAAAGTTCCCCTTATTATAGTTGAAAGGCTATACAATTCTTTATTCTGCAGCATTTAAAATTCATGAATGTTTCCATTTTCGTATAACAATAGCCTAAAATTACACAATTTTGTAAAAGAGAAAGCAAGCTAGAATCCCCACTGAAACTCTGTCCTATTTTATACAAAGACCCTGACACAAGGACAGCTCTACATGTATGCAAGCATGCAACAGCTTCTTTGAGAATACAGAGCAGCCTTGGCACAAATCTTGGCTGAACATTCCCTCTGTCCACTGTCCTTCCTCATAGTTGGTTTACAATCAATTTCTTCAGTAGGTCAACTGATAATTCCAGCACCCCAAAGTTTCTAATTTTTATATGAGACTACTGCAGGAATAATTTGTTATTTAGGTTATGGCCCTAGTGTTTATTACAGGAAAAGACTCACAGCTGGAGCACATCTCTTCTGGTGTCTCCTGGTGAGGTACATGCTCTTGTCCAGCTGACCTTCATGAGGGCAGTCAGCAGTACAACTGCTTTCATTTGAAAAAGGGCAAAAAACATCAGGAAAATGGACGTCACTTTCTCAGAAAGGCCATTTTTTGTTAAACATTGTTTTCTCCTTTAGCTTTGCTAAAGCTTTTGGAGAAAAAGACAATTTTTTTGACCAGCCCTCACTGGCCATAACACCTTTCCTTGCAGATGTCTAAGACTGGTGTGTAGCACATGGTGTTGATGCACGGACATTTCCAGGGATCTGTTTTGACTGATGAAGCATTTAGCATACAGAAATTGCAAAACTCCGGGCTGTAG
Organism: Calidris pugnax; assembly: GCF_001431845.1. Taxonomy (NCBI): domain Eukaryota; kingdom Metazoa; phylum Chordata; class Aves; order Charadriiformes; family Scolopacidae; genus Calidris; species Calidris pugnax. The sequence goes on from NW_015090978.1 coordinate 586,925, forward strand.
GTTGCACACTCTAAGACTTGCTGAAATCACTAGACCAGCTAAGTGGAATTGCTGTGTTAAGGCATTACAATTATGCAAACAAAAATTTGCTAGGGAGTATGTTAGCTATTCAGAAGATTAATATCTTGCTACCCTGCTCCATTTACAAACCTTTCTGTATACAGGGTATTTTGTGATAAGACTTTAGAGATTTCACTGTGTCAGAGAGGAAGGATATTTTTTGGTTGGAATAACAGATCTAAGTTGTAGGATACAGTTTTCCTTATAAATTAAGTAATTATTTGTGCCCATACTTAAGGAACTCAAGCAAAATGTCCATGCAGAACCTGAGAAACAGAGCAGAAGCAGAATACCGGAACCAAAAGTAGGTGGACAGAAGGAGGCACAAAAAGTTTATTTTCTTAACAATAATAAAAAAAGAAATCTTAAAACTGCAAGCCAAATGGTATTTTTTCCTTATTGCTTTTTTTCCATTGGCATCAGAAAACATTAGACTTTGAGAAAACATAAAATCGGTATTGTAAAGTGAGAATGCTTCTTTTCATTGCTGGGGTTTGTTTGGGGGGTTTTTTTTGAGGGGGAGGAGAGCATCACATTTTGAGACTGGAGGAATTACCACAAGCAAATAAATACAATTTTCTATGCTTCTTACTGGAATTAACAGAAGTGTAGAAACTACAAAATCAATTTTGCAAATAATTTCCCACAGAGAAAAATACCCTAAGAAAGATGCAGCAGAAAAGGATGTAAACTTCCTGCCATGATAAAAAAGCCATGTATAGTACCCAGTCTGATAAAAAAAGGTTTTAAATTCTCTTTTTGCTGAGGAATTACTCTGACCTGGTTAGAAAAGAATATGTAGCATTATCTTACAAACCACAAGGAATTAATTTTTTTTAATGAAAAAAGAATATATCCTTTAATAAGGATGTTATGAGGTACTCTAAAGTCTTAAAACATGTCTGTAACTGTACAGTTGAAAAGAAAACAATATTTTTTTTCTTTCCATGTAGGAAAGCAGAACAAACAAGGGCGGTATTGAAGCACTGAGAGAGGAGCAGTGTTTACTCTGCATGCATGCTGTGCACATGAGAAGTCTCCATGGCTTCCTGAATGACCTGGGCTAGGTCTTACATTGGAAGGAAAACTGTGAATTTGTGGGAATGTAAAAGTATTACCCCATGGACACTCTATCTAGTTCAGGACTTGAACTTGTCTTTCAATTTGAACTGTGTGACCCAACCAACAGGACACCAAGAGGATGCCTTTTTTCATAAGGGAAATACATGCAAACATACATACTTCTATACATATATATATAAAAGTATGCATATGGATATGTATATATGTATGCATATGTGTGTATAGGTGTATGCACATATATGAGTTTCATCCTGGAGGCCAGCTTTAAATTTTTGTGTCGTTAAAAGACTCAACTGAAGGTAATAGAACCTCTCACCTTTGTCCAAGAAGAGATAGATTAACCACCCCTTCATACCATGAATCCTGCCCTGACATATTCAAATTGCTTATTTGGAATAGTGCTTGGCTCACAGTAATTCCTGAACCATGCTTAGGATTTGTGGGGTTTTTGCTGGCATGGGCCAAAACTACATCAAGTATCACAAGGGCAGCACCTGCCCAGGGACAGCAGCCCGCAGACCCTTCTCTTGCCCACCCTGCATTTGTAGAACAAGCTTCCGCCCAGCTCTCCCACTTACCTTGACAAAGTGGATAAAGACATAAAATTCTCCTGTGCAGGGAAGAACGAGGTGGGTGTCAGCACACAGAGTGCCAAACTGGCAACACCCACAGATTGCAGCACAAATAACTTTCCCGAGACTTCAGACCAGTTCCACTCATCATTTTAGAGGCAGAAACTCTCTCACATGAGCTTTGATCATCTGTAATGGATTCTTTCTGACTGGTTGTCAACCTGAAAATTAAAATGGCTGGTTGAGAAAGCACAACAGCCGCTGCGGTAAGGAGAGATTAATCATTTGTTCTGACTAATGAAGACATCATCACTAGTGTAAATCAAACCAGTCAGATGTCATTAGCCACTGATGTTTTCCTTAAAAACCAAAATGCCTTTGTCCACAAAAGCAAAGGCCAGCATAGAAATTTCAGTATATTTATTTTCCTGATGGCAAAACTAAAATTATTTCCCTTCCTTTGCAGCCACAGGCGTGGACATAGATGAAATCAACAGCCTTTGCACATTTTATGTTAAGATAAACAAAGATATAAAATGAGGAGATAAAACAGAGATGCATTCATGAATGCTAAGTTATTCCAATATTTAAATTAATTACATGGTTAAAGAGTGATTGTCTCTTTTTATCTTCTGCTAACTACAAACCAGAAAAGAGATCAAGAAACACAGCTGGGCATTTATTAATTCTATTCTTCCCTCTACAATTAAACTTTAATCAGTTTCAAAGAACATTTGGGTTCTGTCCAATGCAGTTGCCATGCTTAAAGCAGTGATTAAAGAAAAAAGATATGAACATTACCTGTAGCAGCATTTTGGGGGAAATTTGGTCTCTGGAAGAGAAATACTTTGTGGCAAAAGAAGCAAAGGTTTTTATACAGTAGACAATATACAAAATTAGTTAGAATTTATGTTTCTACAAATAGAGGAGTGATTTTCCATCTGTGAAGTTTTATTTAAATATTTTACCTAATCACAATAGTCTTCAGAAAAAAATAAAGCATCAGAATTCATCTGCTTCATGAGCCCTTGACTAGGATTCATCATAAATAGCCCTTGAAAACTTAAAAGCTCAGATGCAAAACTTGTATAATCAAAACCAAGGCTTCAATCGAAAGTGGCAGGTTTTTAAATCCAAATAGTTATTAAAAGATCCAAACTCTTTCTTCTCAAAATGAGGAGTAGCAGCAATGAAAAGCAGCATGGTTTCCCCCTCCCTACAGACAAAGCGCCTGCTGTCAGTGGTCTCACAGATCACTCTTTGCCTTGGGCTGGGCAGCGGGATCTGTCTGCCTTCCCCTGGAGCAGAAATGCAATCCAGAAGGGAAGGATCTGTAATCACGCCGCTGCAAAACATCAATATCTGCCAGGCCACGAGAAGCTGCGGCTGCCTCGGACATCAAATTAGATCAATTGGCCATCTGGGGTGAACATATGGAAGAACATACAGAGAGCAGTGAGTAACAATTAGTCTCCTAAGGGTTTCAGGAAGGAGACTAATCAGTAACACAGAGATCTCATCTCTAACAGTACTACAATTTGCAGAACTTTTACCTTTAATGAGATTTAAAAGCCCCAAAGAAATTAGAATACCCATCTAATGAGACAGCTATCTGTCTGGGCCGGCAGATAGAGGGAATGAAGCCTCAAACCTTGGCCGACTGCCCTTGGCCAAGAGTGCTGGGAGCTTTTGTTGGAGGCACTCCATGGGGGAGGGTCAAGCCCTTTTTGGCTGGTGCTACGGAGAAGCCTTAATAAGAGCCAGGCCCAGAGCACAGATCACAAGGGCAGCAATTTGGGCAGAAGAGTGCAAAAAAGGTATCCTCCTTTAACTTCAGACCAGCCTAAATGTTCTTGGGTATGGTGGTGACCGTGCCACAGGGTACATTGCCCATTGATGTTGGAGCAGCTGTACCTACCAGAGCACAGAATACAACGTAGGTTCACTACCCTCTAGGCTGAGGAAACTGGTTGTTCCTTTGAATGAATCATCTGGGTCAACTGACCTTCAACTACGTAAGACCACCATGAGGAAGCAATGAGTGGCAGTTGTGGGTGTCCTCCCTACTGCAGGGGACAGAGGCATCCACCTGCTAACCTGGCCTGTTGTCTACCTGCTTGCTGGGGGCCTGGATCCAGGATGTTGTGGGGACACTGCTGGTGCTTGTCCAACCCTCTGGCTAGTACCCCATGATGTTCTTATATGTGGGCACCAATGATACTGGTGGGTGGCAACCTGAAGAGTAGTACAGGTAACTACAGAGCAATAAGCATGACAGTCAGGGGCATAGGGACCAAGGTGATGTTCTCCTCAGCCCCACCACCACTGAGAGAAGAGGAGGTCACTGATAATGCAGGTCAACAATCGTTTGTGGAGCTGATGTTGGCAACAGGGTTCTGGTTTCTATGTCCATGGGAGCAAAATGAAAACAGGGCTGTTAATTCTCCTCTCTCACTGGCAGAATCAGGAACAACAACTCAGAGCTTGGTTAAATTACATGGCTATAAACTAAGGTAGACAAATAAATAATCTTTTCCAAGCAGTAAGAATCTGGGGGGATTGGTGGGGGGGAAGTCACTTTTTATCAAAGTGAAAAAAGGCATTACCCTCTGGATACAGGGCTATCTAATTATTTTGATTCCAGCAAAATTTTGGGACCAGTTCTATTTTATTTTAGAATAGAACAAAGACACTTGAGATTGTTTCTGAGTGAACTGGTAGAAAGGGGTGAAACACTTCAAGATACCAATTTATGCTCAAACTTTGGCAAAATATAAATAATGAATCTTATGTCTAATGACTACACTCACTCATGACTACATAAATTAGAAACTGTTATTCAGTGGCAAACCATTTTCTTAACATGGTGCTGCATATTTTCTATCAAACTTTGTGGGCTTCTTTTCTTTCCCTACTTTGGTTAAACTATATAGCTCCCTTTGGAATTGTTAGATTAATTTGATTTGGTTTATAGGCAGTATGTGAATGGTTCATAGTCCATAGAGTCTAGCTTTCCTTTTTATAAATAATTCCCTTTTTATGGTGCAATTAGGATGCTGTGTGTTTTTGTAATGCACCTCAGAGGTAAACGTGACAAATGGGAAATATTAAAAGTTCTGTTACTTTTCCTCCCTGACACAAAGAGAACCTGAAGAATTCAGAATGAGGATTATAATGCTGTTTATGAATATATTCAGTTCACAGTTTCTACAGTGTGCCATACTTTTTGTGCTGATGCTTAACTGTGCTGCTGCATTTGTACTTGATGTTCACCTTCATCCACGGGCTTCTCAGTATTGATCTATTTATCTATGCAAGCATAGATCAATACATGCATTTTGTAAGGAATCTGAAGTTATTTCTGTGAATGTTAACAAGTGTATACAAAATGCATACAGATATTTGTAATGCATCCAAGTCACCACCAAAACTGAATTCACAGCAAATGATAAGAACACAAGAGTGCTTGTAACTTATAATGACTGTATAAAAGATGATGAGGTGTTGTGGGGTTTTTTTTTAGTGGGCAATTACAACTATACCCAGTCTAATGGATATTTTTATTCTTCTACCTACATGAAAAGATGTAGAACTGAGATACCCTCAAGGCACATGTAAACCATCCCACCAAACAATTTATTTTTTATGTCTCATCAGAAAAAAAATCCCCAGCTCCTTTACATAAAGGAATACGCACATACACAAACAAGCTCCTTTATGGAACAGTGTTACACATCCATGTGAAAAGACTTTGCACCAGGTTTTAAAGAACAAAGTGTGTAGAAAAATATAATTCTAGAGAAAGATCATTTGTTGCAGGTATCAGTCATTCCTTGGTAAAATCTGTAAACCATTTCTTTCATTGCTCTGTCCCAGTGCGTGTGCTAATGTAAGGTCTTTTAAAAAGTGTTCCCATGGCCGTGCTGAAATTTCTGACTTCTCTCCTCTTGCTTAAAAAATTTACAATCATAAAACCATGAAACAGAAACAGCATCACATGACAAAGGTAATCAATCGCACATCATACATTTAAAATATGTTTATTTTCTGACAATATTTTTATTATTCTGATGCATTTTCCCCTTAAATGAATAGACAAAGTGCTTGAGCAATTTTAAATTATGAACAAAAAATGAGTTTTAATCCATCTGCATGCTGTTAACAGCACGCAGACAGAAAGATAAGCTACAATCAATGAATACATGATTTACAGAAATGTGTTCAGCTTGTATACTGTTAGAAATGATAGGGTTGTGGACAGTATGAAATCACAAGTCCAACCTTAAGAATAAAAGTCACCACTAACACCCAATTAGCACAGAAAAGTAATCCCAGTCAATACAACTGGAAATTGGAAACAATTTTGGAAACAAAACTGGAAACAACTGTCCAGCTGGACTTCCCTATTTGTCTGCATTTGACATCATTCAGCTATCAACTCAATCATTATTAGGCTATGTACAAAGTGGAATAATGTTGTCTTATGGTAGAATTGGTGCTGGGGCAGAGAATACTTTTTAGGTGCAACTTTCTAACTGTGGAATTGGAGATCCTTGAGCTCTTACCTGCACTCTTTGATGTCAGACAGTGAGCAGGTCTACCCACATGTGGCAAACAATGGCTTGAAAAAACTCAGTATGGAGTGAAAAGCCCTGGGAGAGTCCACTGTTAACCTTGAAAGAGAATACATCATTACCCAGGCTCCGCTGGCTCCTTATCAATTGTTACTACACAAAGAGTCTGATTCCATCCATTGAGCATCCCCTGAAGCTCAATATTAAGAAATGCCCCTATATTTTCTATTGTACCCATGTGCTTTGAGAATGTGTATCTTCATAATATCTTTTCTTATTTTATTTTTATCACTGGCTGCTCTAGTATATATGTATGCTGTGCAGGCATGCTTCTTGCCATATTACCAGAGGCTTATGGATTCCACGAATGGCTTCTAATTTCTTTTATTATCCATTTTACATTTTTCTTGCATAAATGCAGAAAGAGAGCTTATGGAGAAGAGAATGCCCGAGGACTCAAATGAGGACTTTACAAGGAGGGGAGGACCTGGAAATGGAAGGCTGGCTAATAGAGTATGCACACTCTATTAATATACTCATTTAAATACTAAGGCTGAAGCCAGACTGCCTGGAACTGAGCAAGTCAACTTTTGCTGTGTGGTTTTTGTTTTTTTTTAATTAAAAAGCAAATTATCCATTGGCTTAAAAAGCAAATTGTCAGTGACCATGCTACTGAAAAACTGTGGTAAACATAAATATCTACTGAAATCAAGTACATTTTAGGGGTGGAGGGTAAGTAATATTGTTCTCTCCATAAAAAAAATCCCCTTTGTGTGCATATGTGCACAAACCTCCCATCTGTCAAATTCAGTCACGAAAAATACATAGATTTTTTTTCACTTTTTAAAATAAGAGCCTGAGTTCTACATCCACTGATGTAAGTTGTGTCCTTATACCTATTGCTGCTACTGAGGACACTGTGAAAATAGAGAGGAAAGCCTGCAGGCAGCAAATAAAATCATGCTACACACATGCATATGCTAGTATATGAAAGCTAATCTTTTCCCTCAGATTCATAGTGCTATGTTCTTCTCTCTTACACATTTTCAATTAACTTCTCCAGAGCAGCCACAGCCTTCAGTTGATATCTTTATGTTAGTGAACACATTCTCAGAACTTAATAAGTAGTCATGGTGCTGTGTGGATTTGTTGCTTACAGTGAGAGGGCAGCCCAGAAGAGAAGTGTGTACAGAGACGTGAAAAAGCTCTTCAGATACAGAAAAGTCTGTGGGTTGGAGATGTGTGAAGGGGTTGCATTTTTAGTTTAGATTTGGGGGATGCAATTCTGAAGAAAACATTGAAGGTTTCTTCATTTGCTGAGAAATGCTGAAATGTTGAAAAGGGAACCAATGGCCCAGAAGTAAGAGGATGATTATTTTTTCACTAGAGTACTTGTAAAACTGTGAATGTTGTGCCAAAGTTTTAAACAAAATTCACAATTTCTGGCAGTTTTTTCTATGTTATTGCAGCACGTATACTCCACTAGTGAAAATACAGGCTTTTATGAGCTTCCTACTCAGGTGAGAAAGATAGATACAATCCTCTTTCCCTGGTAAACAGAATAATTTTCCTGTCCGTTTCCATCTTTTCAGTGGGGAAAAGGCCCTGTCTCACCTGTTTTTGAACGACAGTGCACAAAAATTCATGCTCCTAGGAAGCAATGGCAACACCACTGCAACAGAGCTGTACCATTAGGCAAGCTTGTCTCCCAGAAACACTAAAATGGAGCAGATTCAAACTGTATCTGTATTGATCCTGAAGGCATCAGTCAGCCTCCACACGCACCAGCCTTCCTAATGGAAAACTGGTGAGAAACATCAATGAAGCAAAACACATTTTGTTCCACCGTCATCTTTCAGACAAGGTAGAAAGACTGGAACAAAGCAGAAAAAAATACATTTGGAGAAGAAAATTGGAACCAGCTGCAAAGATGTAAAACATTCTTTTTTTAATGTTTTTGTCTTATTTAGACTTGAACTAATCATTCAGTCTACACAAATAAAACCAGAATATTTCTTTTCACCCCTCATAACTTAATTTGATCTAAGACCCTCTTAGTCCACAGGAAAAAAAGGTCCTTATGATACCATAATAAATCCAGAAAGTGTGGTCATAATCAGAAATTGGCACTGTGAAATCAGAGATCTCATCACAATCTCTCAGCTATGCTCTCCTCTGCACCTGTAGTAGTAACTGGCTGTGGTTAGCAATGCAGGCTGTTATGATTAAAGGGGAAAAAGCACAACAACTGCAGCAAGATATTCCAGAGTGACTTTTATAGCACTTCAGGAGGTGGGAATACTTGCAATTCACTTGTGTTATCATCATCTGACACTGCTTCAAATCCTCTTAGTCTCTTGCCTTCACAACTGAAAATATAAGGAGATGGTCACTGTAAAAATACGAAGAATAGATGTGTGGGTAGCTAAACGGATGTTTAAAGAGGGAGTTCTGTTAGGTTTTGTTTCAGTAGATTTTCTGGTTTATTACTGGCCCAGAAAGCAGGTTAGGATTGGTGCTGTGTGATGAGTAATTTCGAATGTTAAAGTCACACAGTTCATTTGAACACAAGCATGATAAATTTCATGAGATTTTTATAGTCAGTATGATGTGCATCCCTCAGCGAGGAGTAAATCTGTCCAGCTTCTTAGTAGTTTTTTGCAGACAGCATGCCTTTTCCTTGGCTGATTCAAGAGACAGCCTCAGTGCTTATAAACTCTCTACAATAACATAGGTTATTTTTCAGATTGCCTTCAAGCACATAACAGTATTCTAGCCATGCCTGTATCTTAGATTTGCTGTGTTCAGCAAGAATTGCAATGGGAATTTCTGGGGAATATGATGGTTATGACAGTATTTGAGAAGGAGTTTGTAGGCAGGTGTGAAATTGGCATTTTCCATGCCAATTAGAGTATTGTTTCATATTTGAAGGATAGATATTCCTTTTGCTTGTACCATCTGGGGCTTTGAAGCATATCATAAGGATGCAATGTCCTGAGAGTGTCTAGTTGTTTCATTCTGAACTGGATGGTAAACGTCCATTTTGCATTTAACACTCTCTGATAAGAAACCTGCAAAATATCTCAGTGTTCTTTCAGAAAAAAACAAAACAAAACAAACCCCCCCCCCCAGAATAAACAACAACCAAGTAGATCCTTACAGGACAGAAAATCCTGGTGTGTTTTGTGAAGGTCCCAGGACAATGCCCTTTTTTTAACACTTTTTTTGTCAGATTGGAACACAAGCCTGGGGTAAACTGTTGTTCAGCATTAGTGATGTTTGTTTTCAGCTCTGGTATTTTTCTATTAGTTTCTCTAAGGGCATGACTGCGGGTGTTGTGCATGCTCATTTTAGCTCTCCTTGTGTTTAGCTGCAAGCATGAGAATCTTGATCTAAACACATCTCTCTCCCTGCAGCATGTTAACAAGTGCTATAGCCATTGGTCTAGCTTTTACCTTTTTTTTCAGTGGGGAGAGTGACAAGGAAGATGGTGAAGGGGGAGAAAAGGACAAAAGGTAGGAATGAAGTCTTAAAATCTTGCTTATAATCTGAGAGCGATGTCAAAACAGAAGTCCAACAATTGGAAGAGACAAGAGCGTTTGCCATCTCACATAAGCTTCAGCTGTGGTCTCTTCTGCCTCAGTGCTGTGACATGTGGGTCCACACTCCCTGTGGCCCTCCACTTTTAGAAATACCTGTCTGTAAGTATTGGTTGTCCTGTGAGTAACACGTTTTCTCTGTTATGTGCATTGCCATCTGAAAAGAGTAAAATCCTACTCTTTGGCACATAACATCTCATGTTTCTTCCCATTAGACTTTTTTTCAAGTGTTTTACTTCAACGCATCCATCTAATTTTTTCACCATTATTTTCATCATTATGATGGTCAACAATGTGGGACCTGGAAACAAGACTGTTCTTACTAGTGACTTCTAAAGAAGAATATCCCTAGAACCCCTGGAAGAATTTAGGAACACAGGAGTCTCTTTACAGTGTAAGACTTAAGTTACAGCTAGTCTGCTTACCAGGAGACTTGCTTCAGAGAATGATAGTGAAAAACACTTAGACAAGATATCGCTATAATATCTTAGGAAGACTAGCTTGTGTCCTGAAGCCTGAAGTTAAATAAACAGAGAGCTTGGCCTTACTTCAGAAAAGATGAAGAAAGACACTTTGATCCCAGAGGACTGGAGGTGAAATAATAAAAGTTCTGACACACCTTATTTTTTCTATCTTGTCTATCCTCCTCCCTTTTTATAGAGTTTAATAGCATTGATTGGTTATTTTCCCCAAAACTGTGTTAGAAGCACATTTACAGTCTTGATATCTGTAACTGCGATTCATGTCCCAGTTTAGTGCCGTATGCAAAAGAGCTAATGATAGTAATCTTGAGGTCGTTCTCATTTCATCTCTTTGCCTTTGAGATCCTAAGAGATCCATGACAACTTCATGTTACAGAAGATGAACACTAAGGCAAAACACCTCCCAGAATGTGAGCAAAACAAGAATAACAGAATCACTGCTTATTTATTCAATCTGTCTTTTCTATTATCCTGTTTTTAAGTGCTTCTGCACTGACAGTTGATGATTGATGCGAGTGGTTTCTGCGTTTTTAGGTTTAACTTCTACATCATATTTTCCGTTACAACATCAAGTAGTTTTATCAGGAAACAGCAAATATTTGAATATTTGCAGCTATATTACAGACCATCATTCTATTTGTTTTGCTAAAATTTGTACTTCTTTTATAAACACATTCATTTCATTCAGGTTTTAATGACAAATTTTCAAAAATCCTTGAAAAACTAGGATCATATTAAGGATAGGTATAAAAGCAGTTGTCTTGTTCTTTTTATCATTTGGTGGAAGGCACTGCTGATACTCGTGAAAGACGTTTGGTGCCCTTATCTGACCTGGAGACTGGAAACTCTGTGCTTTGCCTCCAGATTTTACTTTCTCCAGTCTGTCATTTTCTCCAGACGCTTACTATCTGTGATATGAAGTGTTGTGCACTGATAGATATTGGCAGGTCCTGATTAAAATTCATTTCACATCGCCTGCTATTACTTCAAAGGAACAAAGGTCTTTTTTTGAGTCCTAAGAACTGAAAACCTAAGTTTTCTTTGAGGTGTTGAGCATGAAAACTATGTCCTTGTTTGATAAGCAACATCTGATGATTCCTCTCTTTTCAGCTCAACAACTGGCCACTATTGAGAATCTGCAAAAGATGGGTTTTGGTTGTGTCACCTCCAGGTGCTGCTGACAGTGAACAAACTGCTATTTGGCAAACACTGCATATCCTTGCCAATTTCCTAAGGCAAAGGGAAAAGAAAGGTACCACAGCTTGAGGGCACAGAATTTGTTGTCAGGCTAGCTGAGTATCTTTTGTCTCAAGGGAAGCTGCTTCATTTCCATGCAATTTTCTTCTGTTCAAGGCCACTTACTACCTGGTAGTTAAATTCTGTTCACCCTCCCCTCTCCAGTTCTGTGTAAATTTCTGTGACTTTGGCCTCCTTTCCCTGATTCTGAACAAGTCTAAGGCAATTTTGTGTTACAGGCACATGGCACCTAAAGGAAAACAGAAGATTAGTAAAAAAGCTTGTCATCTGATACTGAACTGAGGAATTCCAAACAGAACACTTTCCTTGCATTTGTTTCATGATCTCAAACAGTTCTGATTGATTTCCAAGCATGAAATTGCAACCAAATATTTCAACAATGAATCCTTGTGTGTTGACATCTAAATCTATATCACAGCTTCTAAATAATGGGATGATGATTTTCCAGTGGCAAGAAGCAAGCATGGTTCCAGGCAATTTTAACAGGAAGCAAAACTGCACCACACAAATTGAAATCACACCTTTTTTTTTATACTGGTGTTTAGTTGCTTAGTCAGGTACATATTTGAAGAGTATATCTGATTGCTTTTCAACCTGAGAAAGTTACTTAAGGTTTTCCCTTCATCTGTCCAAGCTGGAGAGAAGAAAAAATAATTTACCTGAAATGGTTCCTGTCTGCAGCCACATTTAGTGGCTTTAGTCACCAGGGACATAGGCAAAAATAAGAGTAGATCCTCAGGTTATGTCTCTTCCTTTGACTAGCTCTCTTCTGATTTCTCTGCACTCTGTTACTGATTGCCAATATCTAACACACAATGCAACTGACAGCCAAGAAAAGAGAGCTCTTTTAAAAAGAGACAGTCTGCTCAGGAGAGATGCAAGTCCTATATTTTCAAGGTTTACCAGGGAAACATAACATATTACTAAAACATTACATTGTCCATTGGTTGATTTAATGAATGCATTTCTTTGGCCAGACTCCAAGCACTCTGCAAACTCTTTGATAAATCTGAGCAATAAAACATCAGCTTAATAGTTCAGACCTGCTTTCAGCAAAAAGTCCTCTACATTGCCAGTCTTCCCTGGCACTTGCCCAATAAAGGCAACTGTTGTTGGCATAATAGCTCACATGGTACAAACAGATCTTCTACTATGATCCTCCAGTCACTGTTTAGATGGTCTGTCAGGTCTGCTTGCTGCAGGCTCTCACCAGTGAAAATGGTGCCTCCTCTTTCCACAGCACCCAGTGAAGTCACAGGTCCCAGAAAGTGCCATGTTTCCCATTAAGAGCAATTAGCCTCAGTCTGCATCAATCCTTAGCCTGTGTCAGCTCTGAAATGCCTATTGCCAGCTGGCACATGGGCATTGGCAATATTGTAGGGAGGCAAAGAAAGCCAGCCCTAGCTGAACTCAGCAGTAAGGAATATTAGGAAACTAGGAACTTGAGCTCTCAGCACAGTATGAACAGGACTACAGATAATAAGAAATCAGGGGCATGAAGCACAAGTAACCTTGGCATTGGTGAATGCAGTTAGGAAAAATTAAAGAACACCCAAGCTGTCTGGTTCAGAAGTAACCAAGTTGTATGCACAAAGCCCAGGTAAGACTAACAGCAAATCTGATGTAGTGAATGAAGACAGGTCTTTTTTTCGAAGTGCATCCTTTGTGCTTGATCTTACATGTAACCTTCTGCGACAGCAAACCATAAAATAATTTTTGTCTTTGAGTGGTTTGACCTGAGAGGAACACGTGCTCCATCAGTGAGGCTCAGCAGGATGGATAAACAGCCAGATGGGCAAAATCCAGGACTTTGACATAGGGATATCCCAATGCATACACAACATTAATAGGATTAGTATGGAAAGAGGAAGAACAGAAAGATGAGGGGATATGCCAGATACATGTCTTTTAGTGCTGCATGTGCAAATAAGCCATGCGTTTTGCTACAGTGCACACTACGCACCTACCTGTTCTCCTTCCTTCTCAACAGATGCAGGAGACCATGTGTCCTTGTTTCTCTAACCTGATTTAATTTCCTCAGTATTTCACTAGGTCTGATATCTGTTAATGCATCTTCATCCTCTCTTTTTGGCTACTGCTTTCTCAGGTGAAGTAGAAGTTCTAATCCCAGTGTGGGCATCACTTTGCTGACTCATCCTGTACAAATCTACCTAAATATAATATGAAAACAAGGGAAAATAATGGAGAAATAGGTTTGTTGCTAAGCATTATTCACAGGAAGTTGTTTTCCATGCCGTAGGACAATAACTTGTTTCACATTAGGGTTAAATCAGTATCTTTCAGAAATATATATATTATTTATATATAAATATAATATGAAACGTATTTTTTCAGGGAAAATGGGAGATCACATTTCATGTCTGTGAAGACCTCATTTTGTCTAAAACAACCACTAGCTCTGTGATTAGAGTTGTCACCAAGGGGCCTGATGACCTCACTATTACTTTGTTCCCAGTCTGAATATACAACAGCCACGTAAATGGTCTAGACACTGAATTAAAAACGTGAAGTTGGATGTAATTTTTTTCCTACCCACAGTCTGATCACAAAGCCAAGTGCCTTTTGCAGCCAAACACTTACTCAAACAGTTCTGAAAGGCAACGTATTGAATCATAGAATCATAGAATGGTTCGGGTTGGAGGGGACCTTAAAGATTATCTGGTTCCAACCCCCCTGCCATGGGCAGGGACACCTCCCACTAGAGCAGGTTGCTCAAAGCCCCATCCAGCCTGGCCTTGAACACTTCCAGGGATGGGGCATCCACAGCTTCTCTGGGCAACCTGTTCCAGTGCCTCACCACCCTCACAGTAAAGAATTTCTTCCTGATATCCAATCTAAATATCCCTTCTTTCAGTTTAAAACCGTTACCCCTCGTTGTATTACTGCATTCCCTGCTAAAGAGTCCCTCCCCACCTGTAGACCCCCTTCAGGTACTGGAAGGCTGCTATAAAGTCTCCTTGGAGCCTCTTCTCCAGGCTGAACAACCCCAACTCTCTCAGCCTGTCTTCATAACATAGGTCCTCCAGCCCTCTGATCATCTTTGTGGGCCTCCTCTGGACCCGCTCCAACAGGTCCATGTCCTTCCTGTGCTGGACACAGTACTCCAGGTGGGGGTCTCACCAGAGTGGAGTAGATGGCTAGAATCACCTCCCTGGACTTGCTGGCCACAATTCTGTTTGATGCAGCCCAGGATGTGTTTGGCTTTCTGATATGCCAACACACATTTTTGGCTGGTGTTGAGCTTCTTGTCCACTAACATCTCCAATTTCTTTTCCTCAGGGCTCCTCTCAATTCCATTCTCCACCCAACTTGTATTTGTGTTTGGGATTGCAGGGACCCAGGTGCAGGACCTTGCACTTGGCCTTGTTGAACTTCATAAGGTTCACATGGGCCCATTTCTGAAGCCTGTCCAGGTCCCTTCCCTCCAGCATGTCGACCACACCACAAATCTTGGTGTCATCAGCAAACTTGCTGAGGGTGCACTCACTCCCACTGTCCATGTCACCAACAAAGATGTTAAAAAACACTGGTCCCAGTACTGACCCCTGAGGAACATATCCTCTAAAACAGCCTTCTCAGCCCACTTCCCCATACCTTAACAACCAATTCTTGTTATATCTTATTATCCGCACTACAGGTTTGAAGAAATTCTACTCCAACTAGGCATTCAATCACAGTGTCCTAGATGAAGGCTCTAGTAACTATGCTGGTGGCTACATTGAAATAGGTGGAATTTCTGTATGGACTACTCCTATCTGTTTGATTTCCCCCGTCTATGCAAGGAACTTTCTTGTTTGACAGCAGGCTACCTAAGGGAACCACATGCATCACCAGCTTGATTTCGATCACCAAAAATATACACCAAATGTGTATATTCATACTGAATCTTGTGTGACTGCAGCTGACTCAGTTTCTTCATCTTTGATTAACATAGGAATTGTTTTAGAAAATAAGGCGAAAGCCGTATGCAGCAAGGGCACTGAACAGTGGGGTAAGGTATTGATGAGGATGTTACCATTATGGTAATACAGAGAGAATAAATTTTGTTCTTTCTATTTTGAAGAAATCCAAAGGACTAAAATGACATGTTATATGATGTTATAAGCTATGCCACATGACCCAGGCAGTACCTCTTTCATTAGGACCACCTTGAGCTTGTTTTGGCAATGGGCACACATCTTCTAGTAACAGCTCAGGCACCCCTCAGGCAGCACAAGTGTTGAATCTGCTCAGTGCTTTTTGATGTGGCTATCTAAAACATATGCCTTGCAATGCCATCTACATCTTCACCATACCATCATCCACCCTACAACTCTCTGACCCTAGATAAGCAGTCAGTTTAAAAGCACAACTTTGATAGATGATCAGCATTGACTTTCTCTCCTGGAAAGACTGGAATTGCCATTCCTATGGTCTGGTTTTGAGAACAACATAGATTAACTAGGAAAGATGTAGCCAGAGAGTATCATAATCACCCCAGCATAATTACCGAGGAAATGCTGTAATCCTGCTTGTTCACTTACTAACAACCCATTTCTCCAGTGCAGGCATACTTCCCATAGCTGGCAACGACTCAAAAGCCATGCCAGCTTTATTCAACACAAAGCAACATGGCAGAAAGCAGTAGTGTGAAGAACTACACTAATGGCTGCAGCATAACTGCACATTCCAGAGCAATTACTACAAAAGGTGGAAATTTTTTCTCTTTTTGAAATATTCCTGAAGCTAAATATCTCACAAACCAAGCTTGAAATTTTTCAAATCAATATCCCATTCCCACACATTTCCCACTTGAATCACAGGTTTCCAGATTATAGATTATTTCCAGATTACAGATTATTAGATGTCCCTTAGTGTTACAACTGCGGGTGATGGGTTCAGCACATATGAATGGCAAACCCTGCAACTACCTCTGCTGCCTTTGCCTTCGATGCACCTCATTTTCTTTTGTCACCATTCTGTACAAGATCTTTAGAATGCCCTGTAGACAAAAGACTCACTCACCTCTTGCAAGAGGAGATAAATACCTTCCCTGCCACCTCTGTTTCCTCTTGACCTTAATAGTCCTACTTGTCAGAATCAGGTTCCTTACCAAAAGCATCAAAGTGGTGATAAACAGACATCTTGAGGCAACAGCAAGAGCAATGGCAAAACAGGTAAAAGAGGGACCAAGAGGGAAAAGACAAGGTGGTAAAGGTTTAAGATCTGGCAACTGACCAGATCCTGCTGCTGAATGACAGCTATTCTGCTAATCAGCAGCTGAGAGAAAAGTCATTCAAGGTAGCTTTGTTTCCCACATTTTATTTGCCAGAGTAACCACATTAACATGGGTCAATAGTTACAACACCTATAATGTCTAGCACATAAACCATCATCTAACTGTCTGACTTGCTTATTACCATCTGTCACTCGAAAGGCTCTTATTTGAACTCAGCTGCTGTCGGTTCCTCATAAAGACTTATTTTTATAATTAGATTTTTAAATAGCATGAAAAAATAAGATTCCTGCAGGATTTTTTAGTTCAGTGATGATTCATAAGAGGATGATACTATTGCTAGCTATTTTAGTATATTAAACGCAAAACCCTTAATGACCAAAGTCAAAGTTAAGACCAGAAAATCATCTGTGCTAACAGCTTTCAACAAAATGTTGACTACTATTGATGTCTTTGCATCTCAGTGCATCACAATCTATGTAAGACTTGAAATCAAATAAACAAACAAAATAAATAACAGCATATACTTAGACATGCTTACAGAATTATGAGGCTCTGAAAAAATGACATGGTATTCTGCTACTAGGTATAAAAAAATCCCAGCTGTTTGATACTGTGAGGGAAATATATTGGTTTTACATTTTATAATTTCAGCCCCTGTTGTCAACAGGCAACTTATGTTACTTTATATTCCACTCATCACAGCCCACCATAATTCCTCCTGGCACGGCCAAGTAAAATATATCCCTCTGTGCTGACACTACTTATTGTTTTTTGTCTCCTATAAATGATTTGTGACTGTGTTTTGAATTTTTGTAAGAGTATTTCCAGAAGCTTTTAAAAGAAACAGTACATTCAACAGAGCAGACATACCAATATTTTAAGAAACAGGAGAAAACCCTTGGTTCATTGTATGTCCCTGCTTCATTTTCCTTCTGCTACTTCTTGCCAGAGTCCCTCTGGCCCCTCTTTTGTGTTCAGACTCATCAAGTAGTCATGGAATCTATTAAACTACTTGCTTCGGGCTATTTGAGCATGTTACTGCTGCTCACTCCAGCCCATATGTCATATATTGAAATGAATCGAGAATCAGTTTTTCTGTTCCTGTATAATGAAGTATTGGTTAGGCACACCTACGTCCCATCCACGGGGGAAGGAAATACCACACACAGTGAAAACAGCCGGGAGCATGAAAAGGGCTGACTCTTTCATCTTGGTACCTTAAGCTAATTAAAGGAGTCCAGTAGCAGTTTCTAGTCTCAATCATTTTCAAACACCTCTTTCACTACTAAAGCATTCATCTTGAATTTGAGGCTGCCGCTTTGGTTTGGAAAGGCTGGCAGATAGAGGAAATGTCTTTCTACTTACCAAGAGGGCCCACTTGATTTGAAGCCTAGAAAGCTTTTTTTTCCAGTGACTTTTGACAAAAGAGTACTTTTAAAGCACTTTTTTGGGGGCACAAATACTATAATTTCACAGAATCATAGAATGGTTGAGGTTGGCAGGGACCTCTGGAGGTCATCTGGTCCAAACCCCCTATTCAAGAAGGGCCACCTATATCTGGTTGTACAGGACCATGTCCAGATGGTTTTTGAATTTCTCCAGGGATGGAAATTCCACAGACTCCCTGGGCAATCTGTCCCAGCACTTGGCCACCCCCACAGTGGAAAATTCTTTCCTGAAGCTGAAGGGGAACCTCCTGTGTTTCAATTCATGCCAATTGCCTCCTGTCCTTTCACTGGGCATCACTGAAAAGAGCCTGGCTAAGTCCTCTTTGCACCCTCTTTTCATATCCCTGTACATATTGAGAGATCCCCCAAGAGTTCTTTTCTCCAATTCGAACAGTCCCATCTCAGTCTTTCCTCATATGTGAGAGAACTAAAAGTCCCTTCACCATCTATTGTGAAGGTGAAGTCATGCTAACCACTCCTGGTGATTTTCTTGTCCTTCACATGCCTGAAAATGGTTTTCAGGATTAGCTGGTCCACTACCTTCCCAGAGGTCCTGGGAATGGCCTGTAGTTCCCTGGGTCCTCCTTCTTGCCCCTCTTGAAGATGTGGATGACATTTGCTTTTCTCCAGTCTTTGGATACTTCTCCCAGTATGGTTGATCAAAGATTATTGGCTTCATAATGACATCTGCCAGCTCTCTCAGCACTCATGCTTGCATCCCATTAGGGCTCATGGACTTACATATGCACAGTTTGCTAAAGTATTATCTGACCTGATCCTCTTCCATCAAGGGCACATCTTCCTTGCTGCAGCATTTCCCTCTGGTCTCTACGACCTGGAATTCTTGATGGCCAGTCTTGCAAATAAAGACTGAGGTGAAAAAGGCATTCAGGACCTCAGCCTTTTCCATGTCCTGTGTAACCAGGTCCACTGTCTCATTGAGCAACGGGTTCACATATTCCCTAGACTTCATCTTGTGACCTATGCATAACAGAAGCTCTTCTTGGCTTTGATTAAATTTCATTTGGGCTTTAACTTTCTTAACTTCATCCCTGGATGCTCAGACAATATTTTTGTATTCCTCCCAGCTAGCTCATCCTTGCTTCCACTCTCTTTATGCTTCCTTTTTGTGTTAGATTTTGACTAGGAGCTCTTTGTTCATCCACACAGGTCTACCATCTTTTGCATTTCCTGTGATGGAAATGAAGCATAGCATCCATTGTGTACTGTCTGCAATAAAAGAGATTTCACACATTTCCTGAACCTTTCCACGCCAAAATTTTGGGTCACAAAGAAAATTTCTTCAGTTAATCCATTAGTTTTACTTCTTTTCATTTTAATACATAACATAATGGAGACTGGACACTTAGTTGATTTAAACACCATTACTACCTATATAATTAGACTAATATTTATGGAACTAATTTTTCAATGTTCACAGCAGGTTTCACTATCTAATTGAAAAAAGAGAAAAAGCATTACCCCCACAACTGACAAATTCAAGCAACTATTTTGCCAACAACATTAGACGCATTATCAGTGTCGTGATCTTTGGCCTTTGATACTTTCCAGAGTTGTCCCTAGGGAAATCATCTGCAGGAATGTTAATCTGTTGCTTCTCTGACCTTCTACACATGTACCACATTATTATTACAACCCACAGGCTTCCCTTTTCATGCTGTCATTCTGACAATGGGGCCAACGGGCAATTCATCTCCAGACCAGATAGCTGGAACAAAGTAGGTACCAGTAAACGAAATCAGATTGGAAATGGATATTTCTAAAATCACGGTAAGACTTCCCTTCTGCAAGAGGCCCAGCTTTCTAATTATACACCATAGTAGGTAATAAGTGGGTGGTACTATCTATCTATCTATCTATCTATCTATCTATCTATCTAGGTTCAGAGATGTTTCATGGAGTATTCTGGCATTTGTTTCAAGCTTTTCACAGCTTATTCTTAAAACGCAAGTCTCCTCCTGGACAGAATCTGGGCAGATTTATCATTTGAATTTTCCTAGCCCTCATCATAACTCTTCCTCCTACCTGACATATGTTTCATGCCCCAAACTTAGCAGAACTTGGTATGCCTTAAAAAGAATAATAAAAATAATAGTAACAATATTAATAATAATAAGCTTTAGCACAGAGATTGTTAGAAAATAAAGACTAGCTGACAATCAGAGCTGTAATTTTTTTATTTGTGCTTACAGTGAACAATATTTTCATCAGAACTTCCTCATGATGACTCCATACAGAGAAGTATGTGTTTCCTGCTTCAAAGGCAGCCGCAAGGGAAAGGTATAGTTTGTCCTTCTCCCCCATCAACCTACAAAGGAGGAGAGAGGGAATGTGGGGAGCCTCTTCCATCATTTTGACAGTCTCCTGTGAAAAGAGCTCTATGCTGCTCCCACCCAATATTAACTTACTATTTGAATTCACTATGTGTACCCATGCTGCATTAACCATTAATCAGGCTGGCTTAAGTGTGTTGTAGTAAAGCATGGGAATTGCTGAGAAAGATCCAAATATTTTAATCTAGTTTGATTTGTTAACCTCACTCCATTTGAGACATTAAATATTTTGATGCCATATTGTCCAATACAAGTATCTTTCAGAAGTCTTTCAGAAAGTATCTTCCCAGATACTTACAACCCTAGCACAACAGTCTGAAAATACAGTTAATAGCATAATCAAATTATATAGTTTGTTTTACCTATATGCACTCCAGTTTTGAGTTCTGTGTCCTTAAATGTAAGGGACATTTGGTCTTCAAAGTTGTTCAAAAATTTCTGGCAATTAGCATGACATTTTTGTACTGCATATTTAAACTTAAACCCTAGATTTAGACCGCATTGAACAGGCTTGTTTGGAACTGTCGTTACACAAGCAAATGATCAAAACAAAGTTCATGTCTTGATTTTCTAAAGTGACACAAGCTTTAAAAATAACTTTTATGCATTGTTTCCCTCCAAAATAGAAGCTAGGATATTTTCTAAGTCAAAAGCAAAATAATCTTTTGAGGCCTTTTATTTTGAGATCACAGTGATAAAGAAAAACTAAGCTTCATAAGAAAAAGAATGGAGGATTAAAGAGCAGCAGATAACAGAGTTCAAATTATATATCATGGGCAGGAAAAATGGGCTCCAAAAGAATGACAAGAATGCTGGGCTTTCGTCTTACTTTCGAAGGAAAACTTCAAATGAATGTACCTTTATCATAGCTCTAATACATAAGAATGGCGTATTAAATTATTTAGGGTGAAATCTTAAGTTTTGAAGCCTGAACATGCAAACTGACATTTCAGGACTTTAGAAAATTTCTCTAATCTTCCTTTTAGAGAAAGTGATAAGAAACCTTGATAAAAAGTAAAAGATGTATAGCTGGTATAAAATGTGTGGCAAATCTCCAAATCAGACTTAATAGTGTTTAGTCATCCATTTGGAGAGGGGATAGTCTTTTTTTCTGAGTTGGTTTGAAACTTTAAAATAACTGAATATGAAAGATTAATTAAAAAATAGCCATTTAAAAGAGATTGTTTAAATCTTTGTTGTGAACTTAACTGAAACCCCAGTAACCACTTTTTGTCTTTTTTCACTACTGATAACGTTATAATTACAAACTGGACCTGGAAAATTATGATAAAGTAATGAAAAATTGGAAAATAAATAGAAACGGGTTCATATCAAAGCAAAATATTTTAGAATGTATTTGAAAAGAGAAGGTTTTAAAGCTGCTAGCAATGACAAATGGAGCCATTGATTAAAGCAGAAATTAAAATTAGCAGTAAGGTTGTTCTTGCCCATAGTCCCCAGTCCCACATTTTACTAAGAAAGATAGGGAAATCCTTAACCACAAAGCACAAGACAAACTAGGGAGTCTTGCCCTGATAAACCTTTAAATTACGTGGAGGAAAATTAATGACAAATTTGAGAATCTCTAAGTCATTTAATATTTTGGAAAAGAACAGCATTAAGCAGTGGCAACACTGACAAGGATACAGGATGTGCTGCATCCATAGAAACAGTGAGTATTTACAGAAATCCGAAAATTATTAATCAGGGACTTCTTTTTGAAACTGGAACAAAGGATATTGTAGAAACTATAGATTCATAAGCTAAATCTCTGTTCTGAAGAGAATGGACTGAGAGCCTAATTAAGGATAAAACAGTACAAGTTCAGCATAAGACTAATTCTAAAAGGTCAAATGAGCAGAGTTTAAAAGTGAAATCACATCCGAGTCATTTTGAAATCAGTTGTTTGTGCTTTAAAGGAGTTGCCAGCAGTAACTGGGTAGATAGAATTTACTTAGTTTTTCTCAAGGTATTTGAAAAGTGCCTCAAAAATAGACCATTAAGTAGTGTAACAACAGAGAAAGGGACAATATAACACTGTGGACAGAGAACTAGAGAAGGAAAGAAAGTTATAATGAACTAACCACATCGAACTTAAGTTCCTTGTCATAAATAATGTACATAAGACTCCTCAGTGCTAGATAATGAATACAAACAAGCAAGGATGGGGCTACCTGCAAAATCTAATATTGCCAAATTTCAATGAATCATGAATTTACCCATGAAAAATGTCATGTGTTTTTACAAGTCTTGATATCTTCAAAAATGGCAAAATTTGTTTACCTGACTTCTGGTACTGGATCCTTTTAAAATTCATCTTTCTAGTCACTTTTCTGCATGTAGGGAAGCCAGAAACACACTTCTAAGAGAACTGAAAGATCACTTTGAGAGCCAGATCACATGAATACAAGGTCTGAGGTTTTCAGAGGTGCTGGCCACAGAACAGATTTTCCTGGTGTCTGAGCTCTGGAGTGGATGCCACTTGCCCTGTTTTGATGCAGTTACACCTGTGCAGCTCCTCTAGTAAGGGGACAGCTGCAGCCCCCATTGAGGGGGTCTCCTGTGTCTTCACTTCCTGACGACCCCCTCCTGTGATGTCCCCTGAGCCCCCTCCTGTATCTTCATGTCCCTGATGAACTTCCCACCCCACAACCAAGGGTGTGTATGCTGGAAAAGAAAAACATCTAACCAGAAGGTGGAAAGGACCAAAAAGGGGGTACCATAGAGCATGAGAGGTGTTAGTTTGGAAAAGAAAATAGAGTAGGAAAAGGAAATCTTAATAACAGCTACTTTGACAGACACATGAAGACTGTCACAAGCATCTCCCCAAAGACCAATACCTGGGAGGGCATAAGTTTGCTCTCAGTTCTGCTCAGTCCTTGGTCTCTTTGCTGGCTCTACAGCAGAGTTATTCCTGGGCAATGACAGAGTGTTGTGGAGTGCAAAGCTCATTTTTCCTCCCAGCTCTCCAGCAATGCCTTGAGGATTGGAGGAATGTGTTCAGACTTGCTTTAGTATAAGCAAATTGGAGAGTATTAGGAAGATTTCCTAAACCCCAATACATCACAGCTGTATTTTCACATGCTAGTTTGGAGGGAAACATTCCTAGGCTGCTACAGGACCAAACCTGCACCCATTGCCCAGGACAGATGCCCTCTTAGCCTAGGGAGCCCCCTCCCAAACCTGCAGTCAGGGGAATCTGTTTCACCTAAATGCAAAACTGACGGAGACATTCCAATGCATTTCCCACATGTAATGGCTTGCAGGAAGGTTTCTGTGCAGGAAGAAAACAACACATGTTTAATTGGGGGAACCAACCTCCCTTGCTTTGACCTGCTGTGTACCTTGGGCAGCTCTTCCACTGTCCATGGCTGTCTCTCCTAAGTAAAAGATGTTTAACGTGGAAAATCTGCTTTCCCTCTGCTACTGACTCTGTCTTGCCATGAGGAAGATGCTCCTGAAGACAGGCACCAACACTCTGTAAGCAGCTGCCACATAGTCCCCAGTGCGTTAGCCCAGAAGTCATACAACACTTTTCCCATGCTTTTTTACTTTTCTTGTGATATCCCAGAGCACTTTACTGCTATTTCCATCTAAACTGTTTGTGGTATTCTTGCTTAGTTACTGGGATATTTATCCACAACAGTATGTAACCATTCCAATCGTCAAATCAAATGTAGCATATTTGCTCCCTAGTGCCTCTGCTGATCTACTCATTTCAGGACATTGGTTGCTTTAATATCACTGTGAGGGTTCTGCATTTCCACTATGCACATTTTATTCTTGGAAGAACTGGCATTTATTTTTGTCACTGAGAAAGGTCATAGCTCATGAATCACATGAATAATTAAGAGAAATTAAAGTATTTTACCCTTAGCACAGATGGTAAGGTTCCCAAACTGATTAAAGTATATTATCTATTAAGAAAAAAAAATATTGTAAAACATGTGCCTGAGAACTACTCATAAAGCTGAAATTTTTGCAATTCTTTTTATTTGCAAGATAGGTATTTGTTAGTATTTATGAAAATGTAATTTATATATACTTGTGGGAAGAGCCCTAAAAATACTTTTATTCCTTTAGGGTTTGAGAAGTTTCATTTTCCAAGGTGCCTTTTTCTAATATCAGAAGGTAAAAATGAAACAATCAGGTACTAATGGTTTGAGATATAAATATGCTGGAATCAAAATATGTTTATGCCTAATTTCAGAGTAAAGCTTTCAGACAGATATCCACATCAGTTCAAACAAAATACCAGAAGTGGTTGTGTGGCACTGAGTCTTAAAACATACTTGTCAGAAGATAAGCAGCGAAAAACCTAATACTGTATAAAATGGAGGTGAGATGAAAGCAAAAAAATAGCAGCAGTATTTCAGGAGAAAAAGATCAGCAGAGAAAGGAAAAACTAATAATTTTCAGTAGGTGCAATTGTCGGAATTATGTCATAATATCTGTTGCATTTATAATGAATTCAACATGAATATCTGGCCCTGGTCCATAAAAGTGAATACAGTTATTCACTGATTTGAAGTGAAACAAATACTTAGTAGCTTTGCTGGGACATATCTTTTAAGGTAGATCTCAATTTCAATGACACTAGTAAAAACTTTCTATTTGACTTCAAAAGTAAGGAACTTTGCTCTTTCTGCTGACAGTCGTCTATTGAGGCAGCTAAACTCTGTTTCAGGTGCTGATATATTTTATTATTCTGTATCCCATATCTGTGTTTTAACATTGCTCTTCATCTCCATCAGAGGCAACTGCCTTTTAATCTGATGGTTGTATTTCTGATCCAAGGGTCTTCCAGAGCTACCAAAGCCTTCACCACATGGTATTTTAAAATGGATCTATTTAAACTTCTGGAAATCTCTGTATAGACTTATTTGTCTCAAGGATGGTTTACTTCAGTATATTTTAAGATAATGTGAAAATTCATACAGTCTTGGATGGTGTCTCTGAAGGAGCTATCTTTGAGCCATGTTCCTGCTAAGAGTGACAATATATATCCGCTATTTTCATATCTAAACCCTGTATGACTTCAACATACAAATAATTGAAGATACGTTCCTTGAATTTAAGTCCTCAAAAAATCCACAGAAAACTAAAGGTGGAGGAAACAAATAGGTTTAAAGGAGTTTGTGGGTAAATTTATCATTGTATTGTGTACACATATCTTGCACTTCTCCTAAATAACAGGTTGGGGGCCCAGGTCTCTTTGTTTTGTCTTGGTTTGGAGGGAAGGGTTGGTTACATTTATTTTTGTTTTGTTTTGTTGCTTTGTTTTATTTTTTTTTCCCCAAGTGGTTGTTTGTTAGTTTGCTTGATTTAACATACTTCCAACTGTATGCTAAATAAGTAAAAGCAGGGTCTTATTTCAAGGTGTACTGCCACTGCTTCAGGTGGACTAAAACCACTTGTTATCTACTCTGTGAGCATTAGTTAGGCCACAGAATGCAAGAAATGGAGTACAGCATGTGGTCATTGACGTTTGGTTCAAAGAGAGGCAAAAGCATACATGAGCGCCAGAGTGAAAGGAATTTACTCTTCATAAAATGAGACAGGTTGGCAGAGACTTCTGCAGAATATCTTGTCCAACTTTCCAACCAAGGCAGGGCCAACAAACATCAAGTTGCTCAGGACTGTGACCAGTCAAGCTGGAATCATTTCAAGGGTGGAAACTCCTAAACATCTCCAGGCAATGCCCTTCAGTGTTTCAATACCTTTGCAGCATTTTTTCCTCATATCTCACTGGAATTTTTCTTGCTTTAACATATGACTGTTGCCTCCCATCCTACCATTGTACGTCTCTAAGAACAGTCTGTCTCTGTCTTATCTGCAGACTTTAGTGAGGTTGTTGAAGACAGCAAAAAAGTCTCCCATTAGACTTCTCCTCTTTTAATTTTGTGCTGTGTGGAAGGACTATCTATCAAAATTATACAATCCATGTTAAGATGGAATTGAGCAGGAATAAAATGGAAGAAAGAAAAAGGTGCAGCAAGGAGGGATGGAGGAAAAGATAGGATACACAAAGCAGGGAAACATCTTTATATCCAAAACCTAGCAGCTGAGGAGGGCTGCAGAGAGGTGTATCTGTTGGTGATAGAGCTGGCCACCAACAGCAAATAGGAAAGCAATATACAGCACATGTCCTCCACATAGTACATGAACCACTCACTGTTTCACAGCAGCTGGAGGGTTTGAGAGTCTTCTTAGGAATGAGCACGGGTCAGTCACTCCAGAGGACTTCAGTGTCCCACACAGTGACCTGACACCTTCTGTCCCTGGAGCATTTCAAAGTATGTCAGGTTCTCCTGACAGTAATAAAATTTGAGATCTCAGACCACTTATAGATCGGACAAAACTTGAAGCAATCAGAGAAAAATTAGAGAAGTTACTTCAAAATCGTGCTGCCCCTCCAAACCAAATTGATAATGCAGACACGCCCTTATCAGGAATGAAGGGTATATGAAAAAAAAACAAGCTATGAATTCCACAAAATTTGAAATGTCCATTAAATGCAAATGGGAAATAGATACCAATGACCCTATTCTACTTCATTTCAACTTTTTTGACATTTAATGAAACTGCAACTTGGAACAAGGCATAAGTATGCTCACTGATTCAAACCTATCCCAGAACTCATGCACAGACTATTGGAGCATACATCCTCTTCGCAGCCACTTTGACCCCTGTATATCAACATCTGAGGAACACAACAAATTTAAACTATTTACAAGCTAACCTGAAACTAGTGGGAAGAAGAAATTGTAGCTGTTATTGCTAGTTCTATCTCTTCTTTCAATCTCCCATCCAACAGCTGAAAAACAATGGGTTGGTTCTTTATGCATTAGTGTTCCCTTAAGGGAAGTGCATGTGGTCATCAAGGGCGTGTTTAGTTTGGAGAAGAGGAGGCGGAGGGCCCTCTACAACTACCAGAAAGGAGGTTGTAGAGAGGTGCGTGTTGGCCTCTTCTCCCAAGGGAATAATGACAGGACCAGAGGAAATGGTCTGAAGTTGTGGCAGGGGAGGTTTAGATTAGATATTAGGAAGAATTACTTTACTGAGAGGGTGGTCAGGCACTGGAACAGCCTTCCCAGGGAGGTGGTGGAGTCACCAGCCCTGGAGGTATTTAAGAAACATGTAGACATGGCTCTTCAGGGCATGTTTTAGTGCCCAAGATTATTGGTTTGTGGGTGGGTGTGATGTGGCGGGGTGTTGTGTTTTTTTTTTTGTTTGTTCGTGTGTGTTGTTGTTTTGGTTTTGGTTTTGTCTTTTTTTTTTTTTTAAGGTTGGACTCAATGACCCCAGAGGTCCCTTCCAACCATGGTGATTATTTGATTCTGTGATTTTTCTAACTGAAATACCTTTCATTAAACATACTATGACTACTGCAGGCATGGTCTCTGACTCTGAGAAGTGAGACTTCTGCCATGTCAAGGAGTTTTATAGCCTTATAAATGTAAAATCGATAGATATTTTTTAAATGTGTTCTGTAAATGCTGTTGTTTAAACTGTTAAATGATAATTGCTTCTAAGCAGATCATATTCTTCATGAACAGTCCTCTGTATCAGTATAAAAACTCTTCTTACGGCATTTCAAAAGCACATACTCTTTCTTTTGTAGGTTTAGATTTTCTTCAAAGGGAACCATCTTATTACCTTCCCTAAGTCAGAACCTTCTAAAAATGTCTCACAAAAGTATTTGATAAAGATCTAAAGACAGAGGAAAGCCTTTGATATATAATGAAATAATTTTGAATCATCCTTCCGCACACAAGAACAAGACAATGTATCTTTTTAAAGCAGCATAATCTACTTGGCACATATCATCAATACAGAAGCTCTTTTTCCTGCTGCTGAGCTAAAGTAATTGCAGGGAACTGGCATTAGTTCACAAAATCAATCACTGATTAGTAAAATAAAAGTAATTGAGCTTAACTTTTTAAAAGAAAAAAGGTACAAATACAGTATTCAAGCAAGAAACATTAAATGGCCAAAACCAAAAATGCTGTGACTAGCAATAGGAATCAGATATGAACATGCTACTTGTGATCTGGGAAGGACTAATAAAAATTTAGTTTACATAAATCTTGTGTCAAATGGACTTTTTAAATGCTTGTTTTCATTGGCTAACACATGGTTGATGGAAGACCTGGGATAGAAATTTGAGGAACTAAGCTGCAGATCAGACAGTAAGTACTTTTGCTCATTAAATGTGGCCTGGTAAGAATTGTAGAACTGTTTGTTTCATGGCACACCATGAACTCTCTAACAACCCATGCAGAGTGAGCATTTAGTCACCTGTATTCTTCTAGTCTTATAAAGGGTACTGCAACCTGAAGTATTGCTTTATTACATAAATTTAAGACAAAGATTTGTCATCAACATTTTCTACTTCCAGCTTCCTCATTTATATATAATTTTTTCTTGTGTTTCTGCTCACTTACTCTCACCTTCTCAATGCAATCCCCTATGATTTGCCCACTTACCAAGCTGCACTTTTTCTGGTACAGTTTTATTCAGCAAAATACAGAATTTTGAAGCTAATTTGTTATTTGAAACTTGTGGTTATTTTCACTGTTAGGATACTCTGAAAACTGCATGATGATCATAAATCAATGTCCAATACAGAATACAGTACCAAATTTTAAGTGTTTCTGTGAACGGCTGTCTTGGCTAACTACCCTCTGCTTCACCGCTTTGTTTCAAACTGTACTTCCAGTGAATAGTTGAGCACATCAAATTCAAGCACATGCTGCTGCAGACACCGATGCCAATAAAAAAAGACTGATGAAGTACTCCCAAAGAGAGAAGGCATGAAGTTAAGTGCACAATCTAACCACATTCCTGTTGAATTGCAACAAATTCCTGAAGATTGCTTTTTCTGCTTTTTCAAGCTTGACTCTTTAATTTGTTTCCAGACCTCTGTCCCCCTCCCTTCCTCATTTTCCTCCAATCTCTGCGTTGTGCTGACTGGGCACTCTGCTCTGTTCCACACGTGATGCCAGCAGAGCAACAGTGATTAGAGACATTGATTATGGTGGATGTCAATGAGAATCCCAAAGCAGCATTACTCTTAACCCCCACCGTCAGAAGGAGAAAGCCAAGTGGGAGGAAAACCAGCCAAATTTCAATGATTTCTACTAGCTTCACCAGCTTGAGGCAATACACTTATGCCTAAAAGCCTCGCTGTTTTGAAATTAGGTTATTTCTTCATTTTAAAATCTGTGCTGCCTCAAATCACTTAGAATTAATGAGAGAATGACAAAAACATCTTATAATTTTGATACTTCTCAGAAGCTTGCTACTAGAAACTAGTGAACTGGATCACCACCTATATTTAGGAGAACTTTGAAGATGCCTATACAGACCTGTAATCAGGGCTGTATAGGCTGAACAGCTTTCATGACACCAAATGCAGTCTTGGTACTTTGCTATTGAAGCTAAAGCAGAGTTTTTCTCTGCTAATGCAGTCTAGTTGATTTCCCTGTTATAGGGACTATATAGGGACTTTCCTTCCTTACCTGTGAAGAACAGTTATTAGTGAAGCTGCCTTTTGTACCATGAACTGCCTTCAGTTTTTATGTGTTTTTATCAGGATATCCTAGATAATGTTTATATCAAATCCCATTACGAGCTGTCTTATCACACTGTAAGGGGTCAGTTACATGATAAAGTTTCAATAGCATGATGAATTCCCTCTCAGCTGCACTAGTGTAATAAGCTGTGTTGGCTCTTAGCCCACTGTACATGTGAGGAAATTTACATCTCTTTTATTTAAGAAAAGGCTTTTTATCCTTCCTTTACCAACAGGTAAAAGCAAGAACATGGACAGATACTACAGTTCAGCTGATATTCGGCAACGAGACAGTTTGAGTCATGAGAG
The DNA here is from genome assembly GCF_001431845.1 of Calidris pugnax. NCBI lineage: Eukaryota > Metazoa > Chordata > Aves > Charadriiformes > Scolopacidae > Calidris > Calidris pugnax. Next base: position 617,479 of record NW_015090978.1, read on the forward strand.
AAGTCAATGAACAGTTTACCTGATGGTTATCATGCACAGGAAAGATGAGTTTGCTTGTCTGTCCAAGGTCAAGGGTAGCATTTTATGCTGGTCCAAAAGACAGTGGTTCCTTCCCAGCCTCTGCACTGCACTGAGGATGGAACGAGTCATACTGTTTATGTCCATTTAGTTGCAGGGATATAACACCAAGACCCTTCATTCTTCACTTTAACTAACTCCGAGAAAGAAAGATAGAATGCACTGTCTGTTGAGAGTTTGTTCCTCCCATCTCCTCCTGAGGGAGGGAAAGGCAATAAAAGCATGACATAGTAGGTTACTATTTGCCATGGAGATGTAGCTAAAATAAAAGATTCACTTTATAGAAAACTTGCTGGTTTTCCAAACTAGTATCATATACAGGCCCTAATTTACATCTTAAATTAGAAAATGAAGACTAGGTCACTAGTCATTGAGACCAATGCTTCAACAGCAGAGTGCTCCAGTTCATCTTTTGTAGTTCTGGCTTCCTTCTCTTTTACATTTTGCTTCAGTTCTACACACAAGAACTCAGTTCATTGGTGATTCCACAGAGAAACAGTTTTCCAATTAGTAGAATTTCCCAACTCAGTCATGCTGAAATTTCTATAATTTACTAGAAGTTATTATATATGCCATGCCATTGCAGATTCTCTCTCGACATTCCCAAAATATTTGTTATTGTCCACTTTTAAGGATTAAGCAAACAAGTGAAAAAACACCCTAAACCAAGCAAAAAACCTTAATGAAAATCAATAGTAAAGAAACTTATAAAATACCATACAAGTTATGCACTTAAAAAAAATCTTGCCTACTGTTTTTATTCCAGTTCCTTCACTTCTCCATTAAAATCATCAAGGCCCTCACCACCTGGCTTCACAGAAAATACAGAAGATGCATCACATGAATGAAATAGAATCACAGAACAAAAATCCCCCTTTGGACAAAGGAGACTCATAATTCAGAAGTGGTCCAATGCCATGCTGAACTTCAGCTACAGTGGCCCAATCCTATTGTGAAGCATCCTTCAACTATTTCAGATGTCCATTTCACAAAGAAATTCATGAATTGCAAATAAACTCATACTTAGAGATTAAACCTCCTGTTCACCAGAAGTCAGAGTTCTGGCAAACAAAGAACTTCTAGAGAGCCAGGGGAAATCCAGATTCCTGCTGGTTTTCACCTCATTATACTCTCTGTGGGTTTGTGCAGTTAGTTTAAACATGTGTAGAGAGTGGGCAGGGGGGCTGTTCATGTTAGCTGACTTTTGCGATCCTTTCCCTTTTTGTGAAAAAAATTTAATCTGAAAGAGGGGAAGATGGATGGATAAGAGGTAAAGAAAAATAGTGGGAATAGAAGAGGAAGTTAAATCTAGTTGGCGGCCAGTCACAAGTGGTGTTCCCCACGGCTCAGTACTGGGGCTAGTTCTGTTTAATATCTTTATCAACAATCTGGATGAGGGGATCGAGTGCACCCTCAGTAAGTCTGCATATGACACCAAGCTGGGCAGGAGTGTTGATCTGCTGGAGGGTAGGATGGCTGTACAGATGGAACTGGACAGGCTGGATTGGTGGAACAAAGCCAATGGCGTGAGGTTCAACAAGGCTGAGTGCCCAGTCCTGCACTTGGGTCACAACAACCCCCTGCAGCACTACAGGCTGGGGAAGAGTGGCCGGAGAGCTGCCTGGCAGAAAAGGACCTGGGGTGTTGGTTGACAGCTGGCTGAACATGACTCAGCAGTGTGCCCAGGTGGCCAAGAAAGCCAATGGCATCCTGACTTGTATTAGAAACAGTGTGGTCAGCAGCACCAGGGAAGTGATCATCCCCCTGTACTCTGCACTGGTAAGGCTGCACCTCAAATACTGTGTTAAGTTTTGGGCCTGTCACCACAATACAGACATTGAGGTGCTGCAGCATGTTCAGAGAAGAGCAAGAAGCTGGGGAAGGGTCTAGAGAGGAGAGGCTGAGGGAACTAGGGTTGTTTAGTCTGGAGAAAAGAAGGCTGAAGAGAGACCTCATCACTCTCTACAACTACCTGAAAGGAGGTTATAGCAGGTAGGGGTCAGTCTCTTCTTCCAAGTAGCAAGCAATAAGACAAAAGCAAATGGCCTCAAGTTGCTCCAGGGGAGGTTTAGATTGGATATTAGGAAAAAATTTTACACTGAAAGGTTTTCCAAACATTGGAACAAGCTTCCCAGGGAAGTGGTTGAGTTGTGATCCCTGGAGGTATTTAAAGACGTGTAAATGTAGTACTGGGGGACATGGTTTAGTGGTGTAGTGTTAGGCTTATAGGTGGACTTGATGATTTTAAAGGTCTCTTTCAACAAAAATGATTCTGTGATTCTGTGATTTAATGGGACAGACTTTTTTGTAGGATCTGCTGCAGTAGGACAAGGGGTAATGGTTTTGAACTAAAAGATGGTAGATTTAGACTAGATATAAAGAAGACATGAGGGTGGTGAAACATTGGAATAGTTTGCCCAGAGAGGTGGTAGATGAGCCATACCTGGAAACATTCGAGGAAGTGAAACAAGGAAACACAAATAATGAAATAAAAAACTCCCACAAGATGGTAAACAATAATGGCTACAACCTCCTAGAGAAAACTGGCAAAGGACTGAATTTAAGGGTGTGCAGCAAAGGAGTAGGAAGAGAAGCCTGGAAAAAAGTTGCTGGGTGAATAGAGAAAAGAGAGGGTGTGCAAAGGAGGGTAGCAGAGTATGTCCTTTAACTGTACATCTCCAATCCCCTCACATAAAAAGATAGTTGTCATTACTAAATAGAGATAGGAAGCAAAAGCTCAAAGGGTAGGATATGTGGATAAAAAAAACTAAGAGAGAGTAGATTAAATAAGACATCTGGGCATGAAAGATAAAGGAGGGACATAGAAAAGGCTGCAGGCAAGAAGGAGGCATAAGAAGGAGAATGTCAGCAATAGAAGAATAAATTAAAAAGACAGAAAAGGGACTGAGCAGATAAGGACAGGGAAGGGGAGAGTGAGATGAGCAGCAGAATGAACAGGGAGAAGTAAAATCAAACTCTTAGTGAGGTGAAAGAGAAGGGACAGCCTCTTGAAAACTTTATAGTAGATCATTTATTCCAGTCATTTTCTGATCAAGTTCTAGGTCCCCACACTACACTGCCTTGAAGACAGTTATCTTTGACTGGAGGAAAAAAGAAGAACCAAATTCTCCACAATGCTCTGGAAGCCCCAGGGCAGCAGTCTTGCAGCTTTAACAACTATGGAAACTTTATGCCAGACTACATTGCCAACAAAGGATCTTGTGCTTTAAAATATGTCAACTTCTGACGAGGGAAGCCACATGTTCACTTGCACACTGGGCATCCATTACACATCCAGTACACTGGCCTTACCTTTTGAGACCACACTGGAGACCCTGGAGGGCTACTTCAGGATGCAAAATAGACTGAATGTCCATGCACAGCTCCCTTCTTGCAAATATAAATTTAGCAGGTTCAGTGCTTTTTCACCCACAGGTAGGATTTGGCTCTTAACTAACTGAAGAGACAAATTAGGCTTGCTCCAAATCCACATGGTCTTCTTAAAACAGAAAAAGTCTTATTTGTGTGGCATACAAAAGACTTCATATCTCAATCTCTCTGAGCTAACTGTGTAGCTCAGGTACAGTCTCAACCAATACAAAAGAGTATCATCTTTAATTTGAGCTTGCTGAGTTCTGAAACATTAAAACCCGTTCTTCCCTCACTTTCAAAATTCTCTCTGCACTGTACTTTGTCACTGTGTGTCCACAGCGTCCTTTAAAAGAAGACTAATCAATCAGTTTACAGCTCCTTTGTCCAGTGTTTGGATTATTTCATCTTCATTTTTTCCCTTGTCTGACCATACACTTATTTTAGATTAGGACATCAAAAATCCACCCCCCACATCCCCATGCACACAATTTGCACTGTTTCAGGCAACTTTGATTTGTTTTGCCTTCTGCAAGGGGTTAGTGTATAAACCAAGCTGTGATAACATGTATAAAAGTGACCACATACATCTACAAGAGTAACTCCCCAGGTCGCTCCATTTCCACCCTTGCATAACCTCCTTGGTGGCTGTGGCATTGAATCATCTGATGATTTGCGAATCCACCACCACCACAGCCAACAGGCACCATGTATTTGAGGACACTTTATTAAAATGCCCTGGAAACTCTGCTTTGAAGTAGAGAAGTAGGAAGCTGCTTGAGTAAGTGGGAGATCAAAGAAACTATTCCCACAGCCAAAGCGAGTAAAACTTCTTTTTACTCTAGACCTTTTCATGAAGCACGACTGCTCTCCAAAAAGCAAGAGCATGGGTAAAACTCCTCCCTCCCCCACCCAACATTTCTGCTTGCCAAATCTTTAAAAGACTTCTAGTCAATTTGTTTCTTATTTCCAGTTGCCATCAGCCCCAGCGCCACAAACACTGGGCAATAGTGAGTTATCTTCTTCATCCCCACCTCTGCTCCAAGAGTTGGGGCATAACAGTTTTCCTTTACACAAAGCAAAGCCAAACCTAATGTTGCCACACAATTCAGGTTGTGTTATGGGACTTCTTTTTAGATTACTGCACTCTTGCTCCTACATCTTAACAAAACTGAAATAAATAAGTGAAAGACAATAGGCTTATGTGTTTTGTTACTTCAGCTCATGACTAGATTCTTTCATTAACTAAAACCTTCCTATTCTCCTCTGTTGTATCAGTCTTTGCAGAGACTTTTGCTAATTTGGGTTCATTGTGCTGCTACTTGTGTGACAATTTCCATCTCTTCTCTTTCATCCCATCCATACATTTGATGTTTGTACATAGAAAGAAGACAAGAGATGGAAACTCTTGGAAACTGGACATTTTTTGTCATTACAGGACATTTCATTTCCTGTACTGGAAGATGAGGCTATGACCTGGGACTGAGCACCTGCAGCAGGAGCACATGATCCTGTGGTCCTGCTCTTCTCACTGCTGTTCTTGCAGTGACAAGACTTGTTACATAGCCAAGCCTGACATGATAGATAGGAATTACTTTGTACCCACAGGGAACTTCACCAGAGCTCAAGAGGAGACTGATGGTGAACAGAGATTGCATATAGCTCGCTATCTTAAGCTGTCTTCTGAGGACCTCTCACCTGCGCCAAGGTAGCTCCTTGCGTTGTATTTTTTATAAGGGCAGCAGGATCACGTCTTCAAAGAAAACACACAGCTGCTTATTGCTTCAGAGAGGCCAAGGACCATTCACAGCTGGGGCTTCACCCCAAAGAGTGTGAGTAGACTCAATCAACTTGTACTTAAAAATGCTTTGAATCTTTCACATAATGGTAACAATGTCCTTCGTTAGTTATTCCAAATCACTTATTCCAATTTAATTACGTTCTTTATTCTTATGATTGCCTTTTATAAAAAGAGCAGCAAGCGAAAAGAAACCTGTCATTGCTGAAGGCCTGTATATCATAGACAGCATAAAGCCTAAAAAAAAATAATAAAATCAATAAAGTATTGGCAAAAGACCAATAATTTAGGAAGATATTATTGAATCAATCCTCTAGAAAAAATGGAAGTCCTGATTAAGACTTAATCAACAAAAGATGTGAAGTACTCTAATACCACTGGATATGGTTCTGCTAGGGACTCTTTTGCATGCTAATGTCCTCAAGAATTATGATGCTAAGGAAAAACATCAAAATAACAGGGATGTTCTCATAGCATTGCATACCTATATGCAACAATCCATTTCCCAAAGACTTTTGGTGAAATTTTAAAAGGCAAGAAAAATGTTTTATACTAACAATGAAAGAAACTAACTGTAGTTTTACAAATATTCTGCTGCTAAGCAAGATAATAAAGTACTAAGAGGGCAACTCTCACTGCTACAGTTAGGTTTTAAAAGGCTATATTAAATGATATTGTAACCTTTGTCCACTGTCTGGAGAAATATCTGCCTAACTCAGCTGATGCAAAATCAGAGAAAAAAAGGATATGTACTGTTCATCAACTTTAACTCACTTATTACATCAACAGCTCCACAGCTCATGATGTTAGTTAAATAACCACCTGTACTTAAATATTCTTTACATAACTAAAACATTGGAGATGATCCTGATGACAGTACACAGCACAAACATATTTCCAAACTTGCAGCAAAAATGGGATGCTAATTCTTACTGATTTTCCTGCCTGGTTTTGAATACCTCTCTGGCAATACAGGACTGTTTAGCTTGTTTCCCACATAGCGCATGCAAATATAGACATATACAGAGATGAATGCATTTTTAATTTTTAAACAAAGAGGAGGGGATTCACATGTGTTTTGCCATACACCCCTTGTTCACAGGGAGCAGTAGCCTATAGAAAACATCAAAGCAGTAAACAGATCACAGCGCTCCCACTGAACATTTAGCTAAGCCTCACCTTCAATAGCCTTCCTAAGGACTGAGTTGAAGGAAAGAATTAGCTGCAGAGATCAAAAGGACCAGGTATATCTTTGAAATCCCTTCACAGTCCAGTATTTTGTTTATGACCAAAGCCCCTGAGCTGAATGTGAAGCCAGTTTCCATGGATATTTAAATGACATTTTTATCAGGCGTATCAGAATGACACATTTTGATATTTTGAAGTCTTGCAAGGTCACCTCTCAACCATCCCTGAATTCATTTCTGTCTGGCAATCAATGTTTCTTGTAAGAAACAAGCAGTTTTTGTGGCTTGTCAGTGTGACCAAGTTGTGAAAGAATTGAAAATGTTGAGCACTGGAGCAGAGAAGATTAACCACACCAATAACCTGTGACAGAAAACCAAAATCCTTTGCTATCTGTTCTTTGCCTCACCTCCTGTTCCCCCCAACTGCTTTGTGCTCCCTGCACTGCAGGACAAGCCACGGGTAATTTTCTGCTCTGAGCAGATACATGTGTAAGCTGAAGCACAAGACTGAAGCACTGACTCTGCAAACACGTGTATCTACCTGCACGTGGGCCAGGGCAACACCAAGCACAGATACAAGTTGAGCAGAGAATGGACTGAGGGCAGCCCTACAGAGAAGGACTTGGACGTGTTGGTGGATGACATGAGCCGGCAATGTACACTGGCAGCCCAGAAGCCAACTTCATCCTGGGCTGCATCAAAAGAAGCATGGTCAGCTAGTCCAGGGAGGTGATTCCACCCCTCTACTCCACTTTTGTGAGACCCTGTATGGAGTACTGTGTCCAGCTTTGGAGTCCTCAGCACTGGAAGAACATAGACCTGTTGGAGTGGGTCTGGAGGATGAAATTAGGTGATCTTTAAGGTCCCATCCAACCCAAAACATTCTGTGTTTATATGATTCTGCCTTCCCCACATTATGGTCCTAGTGAAATAAATAGGAAATATAGACATATTTAAGAAACTGGGCCTTGTATTGGTATGTGACATATTTTAAAGGAGCATCATTTAAAGGGTGGAAAATTGTGATTTCTTGGGTCTTCAGTGCAAGTTTTCTGTCATCACGTGCAAGGAAAAAAAATAATAAAAAAATCAGCAACAGTAAAAGCTGAAATAAAATTATTGGGAAGAAATTAGTAGCAATAAAAATGCTTTTCAAAGTAATGCTTCAATTTTGAAATAGCTATTATAAACATTTGTGCTTGCTATGGCTTGCAGTTAAATTTTAAAAATAGCACTTAAATATGCATGTTAATAACATCCAGAAGGCATTTCTTTCAAGCCTGTTTGGGCTGTTGAAGGGTTTAATTTAACTGCAGCATTCATTTATGTCTAGCAGTTAGAATTTTCTTTTAAGCTCAAAGGAGCCGAGAGTTGTAACTATGATCTAATTGGTAAGGAATGAAGAATGTTTTTCATGTTTTATAGACAGCATGAATCCTGATCAATTTACAGCAGTAAATTATAGAGTGCTCTGTTCACTCTGTCTCCCTCTGGAAGTATGGGCCTATATCTCATTAAACTATAAAAATAACTTGCAGTGTTCGGCACTCCTCGAAAGCTATTCTGCCAAGGTGTGTTATTTTTATATCACTAATGCACGTCAGCTAGTCAGTCCAGAGAAAGTTAGGTTCTTTACAGCCCTAAACTAAATTAATTTATAGCTACATCCACATGTCAGAGGGGACACATGAGAAACCTAAACTGCTGTAGAAAACAATAATTTATTATTGATTTTCAGCTCCTTTTTAAAAGCAGCTGCAATTCATTGGTTTCTTGGTTCTTTCCTCTCTAATACAAATGATCTATACAATGCTAGCAACGCGACAAAGCAGCTCCTGGGGGTAAGGCAAATGACATAAAAGTCAGATGTGCTTTACCTCTTTTTGGCTTAAGACAAATGGTCCATCACTGAAAATGAAAAAAAACCATCAGAGGTGCAATATTATGCTTTGGTGGTTTAAAAAAAAATAAATCATCTGTTTGAAGGGCAGATGTTACAGAATTACTACTGCAACCACTAAAGTTTAGGATGCCAGCCCCTTAAAGTAAGGGTGGAGTGGATTGGAAAAGAAAAAAACAACTCAAGAGCCAAGGTAGGATTGAGCCCAGCACTAGGAACACACTTCAAGGAGCAAAGCAATTAGATAAGAGCAATAATCTTGTCTTTTCTCCCAAGAGCACAGCGATTAACCACAAATACCTTCTTTCATAGCAAAATAGCTTAAATAGTCAACCAAATTATTCCAATCTTAAGAGTATACAGCAAATCATTCAACAATAAATTCTGAGGATGGAGTAAGAAATAAAAATAATTCTGAAAACACAGGCTTCTCAATGATTTGTTCTTTCTATGGAGGAAAGAGCCTGACCCTGTTATTGGAAAATTTAGCCACATTACTTCTTCTGCACAATGGTTTGCTACCAATGCTACATTTCTTTCACTGAACAGCCTTAGGTTGAACTCCTCTTCCCAAGCCAGGCTGTCTTGGCCGCAGTTTTTCTTTGAACAGGATTTTCTCCCCCAAGAGCGAAGGGGCAGTTTCTCAAGAAAGGAAGCCAGGTAAATCATCACAGGCCAGTGTGTGAAACCCTTTGCATTTGTTCTTCATGGTTATCAGCATGTACGCTTTTCCTTGGAGCTGCTGGTTATGGCAGATCTTGGTTCTTTCAGGACTAAATCAAATCTCAAGCTAAGGGACATGTAAAACTTGCTTACCTTTCATCTCATGTTCAGCACTGAATACAGGAAAACCCAGACATAATGGACAGGAACCAGATTCAAAATAAGTAATTCCCTTCTCAGGTCATGAGTTTCCACACACAGACTCCTGGACCAGATTCCCACACCCATCTTTGCAAATAAATGAAAAGGAATGAGAAGAGTAAGCAGGAGGTCATGAAAACTTTCTTACCGTGTAGAAATCCCAGCTACCTCCAACACACCCAGAAAAGCAAATGGAAATGAAAAGCAAAGAATGAGAAAATTGTTAAGTCACAGAAATATTTATACACATAAGGAGCAGGAGAAACATGGAAACAGAATCAGAGAGTGCACTGAATGACAAAGATCCTGATTTATTAGGCATAACAGAATATGGGTGAAGTAGTTGCATCTTAATTATGATCATTAAATCTACATTTAGAAAGAATAGAAAAAGAGACAGCAAAGTCTAACAGCCACGGCACAAATTTTAGAGAGTTCCTGGATCGCTGTGAGAAGTAAGTCTTCTGCAAAACCAGAAGAACCAGGGACAAAGATGTAATCACAGGCACTTGTTACTGTTGAAATACAGGAGAGCCAACAGCTCCTGGAGCGACATTGCTCTCACCTGCTGGACAGCATGCTGCAAGGCAATTTTAACTACCTGCCCAAGTGGGTGGAATAAAAAACCTGGGAATCAAACCCAGCTATGTGTATCTCTACAATCTGGACTGTAAGAGGGCACATGGAGATTTCAGTTCCTCATTTTCTTTTACTTGTAAAACAAAGACAACTCTGACTATCAAGTGAAAAAGGAGAAACAATTACCTGTTGGGCAACAGAGGAGGATGCGGAAGCATACTGCAAGAAGTCCCTAAATTAAAAATGGAACAACTGTGTGGTCCAGAAAGAGTTGGAGTTTCACCAGTGACTGCGCTATTCACCAATAAGAGAAGCTGATTAGAAATGTGATCCTTTGCTCACATGAAGCCACCAAGAAATAAGTTCAAAGTTCAAGGATTTGCAGAGTAGAGGGGAAGAATGTCATCAGGAAATCTAGTCCAGCACAGTGAAGGTGTTCAAACCCAAGTTAAAAGGCATAACGTCCATGGGATAGAGCAGCTGACATACATATACCACACAGGCACAGTTGTACCTTTCCTAAAAATTGCTTTCATACAACTAATACAGCTTCTCTCATCACAGAGATGGATGTCCTCTGCCTTGAGACCTGCAAAAAATGCATTCTATTGTTATTGTTGTTCATTATCTCAATAAAAATAACATTAATCCTAGCACTTTAGTTTTCAACAGTGCAGCAGGTAGAGGCTTTTGCAAATAATCTCCCCCTTTTTATGGACCTTTTAAACTGAAGATGCTTGCCTTGAACAGAATCCGATCCATTTCTGAGGTGGTAAATGAGTGAAAAATATCACTAAGTAAAGAGAGCTGTAATTAAAATTGCAGTGTGAAGGTTTGGATCCCAATATATATGGATGTATAGGAGTGGTACTCAAGCACATATAAAAGTTATAGATTACTGCAATTACTGTAAGTACCAACATGAGATAGGAGAAACTATATACAAATTTAGAAAAACTTGATTAATATTGGCTCAGCATTACAAAGTGTAACCATCAAGTATGATCCAATATAATTATGGCTTGAAAAAACTGTAATTTACTCAAATTTGAAAAGGCGATGATATAGTTTGTCATAAAAAAATATAGACTCAAATATTTTCAGTGCTGTAGCTCTTAAAGTATTTTGTATTTCATTTTGCTTAAGCCTATGTATTTGTAATTTATCTGAATGAGGCTGAAATAAGTCCTGTTCCAGCTGAGCTAAATATCTGTTGAATTTTAATGAGACAGATTGTCTCTTTTAATGTGTTTTTGTACAAAGTGATTATATTAAAATATGCTATAATTGAATTATATGTTAGGCTATTATTTAGAATTAGTTGTTGTATTATTAGACCTAGATTTCTGTATAAACATTGCAAATTCTAAACATTTTAAATAACATCATTCAGATTAGAAATAGGTAAACTACATAAAATTGACTTGTGTTATTTAAAAATGTTAGTATATATCATTTTTTTTTTTATTCCTCCTCCTTTTTAATTTGCATTTCTTCTTTTTTCATATGTAGGTGAATCTAATGCTCAGGAAAAGAAACAAGGCCAAAATCTTGGAAAGTCATCTCAGTGAAAGATAAACTGTTATCTTTACATCCATTATCATTATCAGAGATCATTTTTTCACAGCTCCAAAATTCTCCCCAGTGGGCAGTAGTCCGTCTTACTAAACTACCTACCCATAATTCAACCCAATTTCATGCAATTGTCTGTCTATGCTCATGAAAGTCCAGCTCTGAACTACAATGGAGACTATTTTCCATAGCCTCCAGGGAGGTAGATAATTTTGTTGGCTGCCTCCATTCCATCCGTCTTCTAGTGAATAAGGAAGGGCTCGCTTTTTCCCTAACGCTGCCCACTTTCAGACATCTGAACATTCAGTGGAAAGCACTACATTAGTAGAAATGCTGAAATGCCTAAGCTATTCATTCTCATGCAAACTCAAAATCAGCTTTCACAACTGCAGTAACTACTGACAGCTCTTGTGAACACAGGACTAGGTCTCCAGAAGACAAAAACTAATATTCAAGTCTTGTGGGAAGAGTCCATGGCCAGAATCAAACTGCACTAATGTCCTTCAAGCAACTCTTCTTATGGGTGCACCCTGATTGATAAAATAGATAGATAAGAAAATGAGACTGTTAAGATATTCCTTTACTCTCTAGTACTTAAAGTAACATTTAATTCAATACAGAACAGAGAATTCCTCCAATTTGGGTTATTTTGAGGATTTTAAGCAACCATCGTCAACTGCTGACATAGAAAGACAAATGCTCTGAATGGACTGATTCAGATTACCGAATTCTTGTTCAGTTCTCACAGATTTGAGATGGAAAGGTTTGATCAATGGTAGTAAGAAGAAAACAAATCATTTAGTTGAAGGAACTAATTTACAATATTAATGAGTCTTTTTCTAAACATTAGATAAACTCTCTTTCTAGATCTCAGTCTATAATTCTCCCTGAGAATTATATAGAGAATCAGACAAGCTAAGTGAATGTGATACCATTTTGCTTGCACAAACAATTCATTTATAACATACTTGAAACTTCTGACCCTTATTCAGTTATGGACCATAAAAGATCTAATTTAAAAATGATATATGCTGTCTTATTTCCGTTTACATTACTGGACTAGACAAAGATTCTTGTTGTGAAGGATGGTTACCTTAAAAGACTGCAAAGAGTAATACCCTGTTATTGTATAAACAATGAAAAAAATACAGCAACAACTTATCAAGTGCAGAATGAAGGTAGTTTCCGTGTGAGTGTATAAAAAGAAAATTTGATCCATGGACAGCAGAAGAAAAGGCTTTTTGTATGGAAGTTATAAACATTGAGTTCATTTCAACTTTTCCTGAAAAAGGGCGTGATTTAGTGTTCCAGCAGTGCTGTTTTCCAGCAAAAGCTCACACATTACTGCTTCCTGCAGCTCATGGAAACTCAGAAGAACAAGATGTTACTACTTCCTCCACACTGCAATCGCTAGGAAATAAAAACAATTAATCATGTTTGAACATAAATCACACTGCATCCTTGCAAGCTTAGCCAAGCAGGATGGCTATAGATGTATAGTCAGTGTTGTAAGTTTTTTTAGAGGAAGATAGTCTTTCCATATGTTGCCTAATACAATATGTTTGGGATCATGAGTCCTGTTCCTCGCTACTGTCAGAAAACAAATTTCTTTGTATACATAGATATATCAACAATGGGTATTAATTATACCATACATCTCAACGATGACTAACGTTTGATAACACTCTGCTCATTTCCTCTCTTTTATGTCAGAACAGCTACTGTAATTTTAAGAAACTACTCCCAATTTGCATATGTCACTTAAATAACAACATGTCCCGTGCCGTGAAATGAACAGGGTACCTACATCTTCCCCTCTGTCTTTAGCACAACCCTTTCACAAAAACGTGGCTTAATGTATAGGCGGTGCAAAACGTTCGGTTGACTGACTCAGGGCCTGATGATTAGCTTTGGAACCAAGCTGCAAAATCAAGTGCCCCTCATTGAAATTCCCTGCCCGCAGTCCCTTTGCATTTATAACTGTGGGAAATCAGCTCCGCCACCTGAGCTGGCCTCAGCTGCCATGGCGTCACATGAAGATAGATGTGATCACTTACGGAGATACAATAGGGAGCACTCTTCTGCTCTGCTTTCATCTCGCTCCCTGATCTCAGATCAAAGCAGGGAGGCAAGCAGAGCAAGGGCATGTCTACACGGGGACATTATATCAATCTAGTTTGTTCACTGTAACTGCAGCAATTTAAATACATCTCATTGAAAGGCTTTTGCAGTGGTTTGTCATGCTGGCTTAAAATATTTTCCTTATTAATCATAACACCCAAACAACTCTGTACTTGTCTGAACTAACTGCCCCAACTTCCCAGCCAATATTTCATGGCTCACTGTTTGCAACTGCGATTTTTTCCTGTGCCTTAAGAGGCCCACATAAAATTAAAGAAATTTGTGGGCAAGGGAGCAAAACAGAGTCAAATGAATGCACTCCTTGAATTCTTTTTCTGGTATCCATTAACATCATCAAAAGCATTACTCATCTGCTGTCATGCAGCATCAATGACCCATTACTTAACACTGTAATTATTGTAATATGAACTGAACAACACACACATATTTACCATTGCACCACTGGGCAGATTTTCCCTTTTTGCAGAAGCAAGATGACTGGCAGCACACTTTCAGTAAAGGAAGACCTGCCTTCCTCATGGGAAAAAAATGAGCAGAGATCATCTGGGCAGAGCTCACAAGGAGGTGCAGCAGACAAACACGGCCGCGAATGTTTTCCTCGGGTCACAGGAGTGCTGTGCTCCCAGAGGCTAGAAGTTCAGCACCCACAGCCATCATCAGGCATGAGCTAATTCATTTGATGTTCGTAGATCAGCTGTCAGGAGCCCTATTCCAGTCCTTTGCCAGGTCACCTGGAGAGTCTTGTCTTGATGCCACTGCATCATCCCTTCAGCAGCAGGTTTTCAGTCCTGATCCTTCAAGGCTTGTCAGACCACAGGGGAGAATCCAAATAGTAGAAAGAGGGGCTTTGGACAAGTACCTTATTCTAAAAGATTTAGAAATTTAACTGCTAAAATTTGAGAACACAAACTCCCAAAATATTTGGCAACTCAGAAGAAGTTGTTCCTCCTGTCATTTCAGAGTGGAAGTTGCTGCAGAACATCTATTTTAGCATATGGAAATTTCCAAGGGAAGTAATTTTCATGAGAAAAGTTCTAATTTAAACAACAACATTTAAATCTGTCTCTGAAAACTAAAGATTTTAAGCAGAGCATAGTGAACTGTCATTAAAAGAAAGCTTTAGGAGAAACTTGAATTATAAATTCAAGGTAAAGGGATTTTTTCATATTCCTAATGAATCCGTCCATATAAAGAGCCATAAGGCTTTTTAATAAGATCATATTTTTCTTTAAATTATTGAATTTTCCTACAGGCTTTGAAAATGCATCATCTCAGCAATTTAATGCATACAAAGTGTTTGAACAAAAAGAACTCATCCCGCTGACTGATGAGGAGAGCAACAAGTTTCTGATATATATTGCTGAAAACACACATTCTGGTGATAACCAGTCTCTGAAACGTCATATTTCCACTGGGAATCCACAGTCACTCACAGTGACTGTGGATGGTGCATGATATGACCCCAAAGACAGTAGCTATTAAAGTCACTTATTAGCACAGACTCATTTTCTGTTTCCCACTTAGTAACTTCTTCCCTCTTTTGTGTGGATAAAGTGTAACATTAAATGCCAAAACTATTCCATTATTTCACTCCAATGTCAACCTGCATCCCACATCTGTCCACAGTTCTGAGAATGTGAACAGCAGCTGATTCAGAGGTGGAATGGTACAAAATTGTTTCCAGACATTCAGTAATGGAAATGTGTTTGTTGGCTACTTCCTATTACTTGAGGCACCATGTTTCCCAAAGTGACGTTTTGGAAAAAGTCATTACAAACCTAAATATATGTCTAAATGCTTCCATGATGTACCACAAAATTTATTAGATATATGTGCAAAGAGACAAATGAAGCAGTTAGAGGAAACATTTATTGCATTGTACTTAAATATATCAACTATATTCTTGATGTAGATCGTTGTCCTGCTCTACTACTTACATGTTGTCATTGTCGGTCGCAAAAGAAATTTAGTCTTCAGCTCTTAACAAGATATATGAGGCAATTAGTAAGTAAATAAAAAAAAAAACCTAGGAATTTTTATTTTTAAAACCTGCATGCCAGGAGTCACTTGAACTTACTTCTCCTCCACTACAAGTTGGAACATAATTAGATCAGTTGTATATGCAACAAAGTGCACCTACAGAGCACATTAAATACTAAACATATCATGCAAGTAGCAACAGACGTATGAGAATTGCCTGAGTAAAACTGCAAAAATGAAAGTTTTCTCAACCATTTCATTGGGTCAGCCTGTATTATGTCCTTGGACATAACCTAATAGGCACATAAAAAGTTTACATGGAAGACTTTACTAGTTAGAAGTGATGTTGCAGAAAGTGGGGAGCGTAGAAAGAAAACAGGCAGACAGAAATAGTTTTTTGAAGAGCTGCAGTAGGTTTTGCCATGTGGAGGAAAGAATCTCAATATCACTTAGTGATTCACTCTTCACAGTCCTTCTGACAATGTACAGAGAAGCTACATAAATTATTTTCCAGTCCTATTCAGATCTCCCTAGATAATCTTCATCACAGATAAATATTATAACACTATTACAGCTTCTAAACAGAGAATAAAACTTTCTGGTCAACAGAATATTAAGTGTTATTATGCAATACACATAGACACTAGAAAGCATGGAAGCCTGTCTCACAACAAAGTAGTAATGATTCTCCATTACCACCTACAAAAACTTGGCCGCATTTCATCTTCACATGGCTCTGGACCACAGCATACATGACTGATCTTGTTAAAACCTTTGCTTTCACACAGACATGAAACAAAGGAAATCATGGACTTTCATATCAAACACAAAAATGGCATAAAAGGCTTCCAACCAAATATCCCAAATACAAAGATTACTTCTTTCAAAACACAGAAGAACCATCACTTAGTGGTCATTGCCATGAAAGAATGACAGAGTCACAGTCTTTTTGAACTGAATATGCAGAAATAGATGTGCCATTCATATACACAAACATAACTGTATTTTATGCAATCACTGTAAAAGTTAACCCATCGGCTGCATACAAAGATCCAACAGAAAAAAATTAAATTTTCTAGAGAAACACATGTACTCTTTTGTCCTTCTACCTCCTGACCATACAGTAATCAAACTGGTCTAATTCAAATTTATTTCATTGACAGAACTGCATAATCTGTTTGCAGAATACATATATGGAGCCTTCTGATGTCAAGCAGTAACTTCTTGGATATGATTCCACCCTAACTTTTAGCAAGCATAACTTAAAAATTGCACATAACCCTTGCTAAAACCATTTACTAGAACATGTCTGGTAAAATCATTCTTAAACTAGTGACCTTTGATTGACATAGTCAGTAATAGTAGCCCTGACATCACATAGAAGTGATTCATGTCACTGAAATCCCTGAGAGAGAGACTAGTTTCAATTTCTTCAGGGACAAAAATTACTCACGCAGCAATTGCTTTGAAGTTGTAACTTATGTGGAATTAGCAAACTATTCATAGCTGAAAAATGCAAATATGATAAAAAGAGGATATGAATTATAATGATTTGTTAACCTTTCCTTTTCCAAATGTGTGAGGTGCCTTGGAAATAACCCTTTGTCTTTTTAAATTACTTCATAGTGACAGCTTTGTTCAAGTTTGACAGAAAATATATTTTTGTATATTATCACAATTATGACAAAGACTCAACATGGCTAGTTGGTGGGTAAATGCTGGTCTCCCACATTGTGAAAAACAGACAGATTTCTGCTTCTTGTTAGGGTGAATTTTATCATAAAGTAATGACAAATGAACTTCAGTCAGTTGCTAGTCACCAAAAAATTTTATTTGAGAGGCATTTTCTGGCTCCAGGAATCTTCTTTGCTATGAGTGGAATATCTATTTATTCGATACCAGTCATAAGGGAAAATGGGTACACTAGCTGTCTTGGAAGCAACATTTTAATGATCATTTTATAAAATACAACCTAAAATAAAACAAACAAACAAACAAACCAAAACAGAATTTTTTTCTTCAATTAACATTGATTTTTCAAATATTTAGAAGTAGACAGAAGTTACCTGAATATGCTGTTGAAAATAATTTACTGTATACTGAAGCAAAAACAAGTCACAGAAAAAAGCTGCATCATATGCTAAGCATAGAACGCTTTATAAAAAAAAAATCAGTTTTCTAAAACTTATTTCCTCAGTAGATTGAAAGAAAAGTAAAAAATATTTTATGATAATTCAATTGGAGATGGACACCTGTCACTGTCGCATATACTTCAGTAATTTAAACAAGCCAAAGGCATCAATCCTTCATGAAAAATCTTAGGTCAGATCTCAGAGCAGTTCTGCCAGCCAAAGCAGACTTTCAGTTCTGCAGCAGTACCACAAAACCTGTTTCCAGTCTGTGCAAAATCTCAAAAATGATAGTTGGATGACTTCATTTCAAAACCCACTGAGATGATGGAGAAAAAAACGATCTGTTACAAACTCTTTGATGACTAAACCCACAGGCACAGAACAGGATGCACCTAAGTCCATTAATAATTACTCCCAGCCAACATCTGATTACTGTGTTTTGAATGACGCTCTGACATACACTGAGGCTATGGACAGATAAAAGAGATAAAAGTTTTGGGAACAAGTAGAAGTAAAGAAATATACTGTACAAAGCGTCAGAGAATCAGGTGGATCCATTCATTCTCCGGCACTTCCAGCTTCACAAACAGCACTGCTCAAATGGTCATGTTGCAGTTTGTTTTAGTGTTGTGAGCAAGCCTATAACCTTTGCAGTTGCAAAAGCAGGAAGTTGTTCAAACAGAGGGGTTAGATAGAGATGTGGTAAAGGCTTTTCTGTTCATGGAGAGCAACATATCTGAAAATCACGCAAAGAGCATCCTTCTAATGACATAATATGAATAGTCAGAAAACCTGTGAGAACCTCAGAAAATTGTAAAGAATCAGGTGGCTGCATATCGATACTTTAGCAAAAATCAAGGAATGAGGAAATGGTTAGTTTTGATAAACAAGTTGATATAGTAGATTAAATGTATTTTACACTCTTTACTGTTATTGTTATAGTACAGATGGAAATCTAAACATGACAGAGATTATGATATTATGAGAACAAGTTATCACTGGAATTTATTTAATGTAATTTAATGTGTTTGTTCCATACATCAGAACAAATTTATCAAGAGAAAATTTTGTTAATTGTTGTAATAACATTCATTACATTGACAGGAACTTTTATTTTTCTGGTCCCAGGAACGTACAAATCCTTTCATGGTAGACTAAAAGGTGTACTCTAGTTTGCATAGCAGTGAAAAAATGCAAGCATATAGGGGAAAATGGCTGAGGAATTTTCGCCACCGTGTTTCATGACACATCTTTGAGTTGTTCAGCTCAGTTGATTGAGATGGATTACTTCAATTAAGATACATCTGTCTGAATACATTGCTGTTGCACGGGGCAGCTGGTGGCACTGTTACACATTGTGTTACAGGTTATTTTTCTAGAAAAGTAAACAGTCTTTGGTTTGCACAAAAATATCAAGCCATTGCTATTTTTTTATTCACATCTTATGGGAAGACCATGGTAGTTTTCTGTGCTTTTTAGTGTCCTGCCAGAGCTTATTCCCCCAACAAAAGTCCTATGTTGGAACGGGGCAGTCAGGTTTGTGATCACCTCTGCTAAAGCACAAGAACAAAGTACAGAAGCTAATTCCACTAAGGTAGTACTCTGGCTGAGCAGCACTAATTTCTCCAGCAAGACATAGCTTGCCATGCCCCAGCTTCTGCTATCATTTACTGGAGGGTGACAGTATGATCTTAAAAAGCAAAATGTGTGTAACATATGTTAAAGTATTCATATGTAATTTCTATTCAAATATGGGGGTTTTTTTCCCTTGTTAAACGTGGGCATTGGTCTGAGACTCTATACAAATACAGCAGCACAGATCATTTTGATTATTTTGCTGGGAGAAAAAATAGCTATTGCTTCCCACCCACAGGAAAAAAAGTCTCAAATAAATCAGATCTGGTGTGAATGTAGCTTCCACAGATATCTCCACACTAAATTCTTTAGTGACAAGATTGCTAGTATGAGTTACATGTCCAACATTAAAGAGTGAGAAAAAGGTGGTAAGTGGGAAAGTAATATCATTTGCACTGATAAAGTAGGACTATAAAGACAGCTGTAATCTACACAAAGATAGGATAGATGAGGATGTAAAGCAACAAATACAAATAACTCTTTGAAGCTTCTTTTTCAGATCCCTACACCCACAACACCTTTTTCTCCCAGCCCTAAAACCCACATTTTTAAACTGACTGAAAGAAACCCAAGCCATTCTTCAAAAACACTCATAATTTTCTTTTTAAAATTTGCTTTCAAGGTGAGCGTTCAGCTGGACAAAAAGACATAATTATTACTCTTTAAAATTTAAATGCCATAATGTAGCGACATTGCAATAAGAGTACACTGGAGGGGATAACAGTCATTTCCTCTTTAAAAACAAACAAACAAACAAGAGCTGTTTATTGCAATTTTTAAAATTTACCATTTACAAAGTAAGGAAGATGTGCACTTGGTGGAAGATGACCAGATCAGAGAATACTACCACAAACTAGGTATACACAAGTCCATTGGCCTTGATGGAATGCACCCAAGAAAGTGCTAAGAGAGCTGGCAAACATCATTATGAGTCTGCTCTCAATAATCTTTGGTCATGGTAGGTGGGACAAATGCCTGAAGACTGTAGGAAAGCAGATGTCACTCCTAGCTTCACCAAGGGCAAGAAGGAGGACCCAGGGAACCACAGGCCAGTCAACATCACCGCAATACCTAGAAATGTAGCAGAGCAGCTAATCCTGGAAATGCTTTCCAGGCACCTGAAGGATAAGAAAATCATCAGTAGTAGTGAGCCTGGTTTCATCAAGGGGAAGTCATGCCTGAACAACATGATAAACTTCCATGGTGAAACGACTGGCTTGACAGATGAAAGGAGAGCAGTGGATATTGTCTGTCTGTACTTGTCTCCCATAAGATCCTCATAGGGAAGCTTTTAAATTTAGTATGGACTGGATGAGCAGTGAGGTGGACAGAAAACTGGCTGGACAGCTGAGTCCAGAGGCTATGACGAATCATGTGAAGTCTAGTTGGAGACCAGTAACTTGGAGTGTACCTGAGACATCAAATCTGGGTTTACCATTGTCATTAATGATCTGGATAACGGGGAAGTGCACACCCTCAGCAAGTTTCCTGATGACACAAGGCTGGGTGAAGTGGCTGATATGCCAGGGGGTCATGCTGTCAATCAGAAGAACCTCAACAGGCTGGAGTAGTGGGAGGACAGGAACCTCATGAGTTCTACAAGGAGAAGTGCAAAGTCCTGCACCTGGGGAAGAAAAACCCCAAACACTCATGTACATTGGGGGTCACTCAGCTGGAAAGCAGGTCAGGAGAAAAAGACCTGGGGGTCCTGGTGGACAAAGTTGGAGTCTTATTGCCAGCAGGTCTTCCCTTCTACTCAGCACTGGTGAAGCCACACCTGGAGTGCTGTGTCCATTGCTGGGCTCCCCACTGCAGCAGATCCATGGATGAGCTGGAAAGAGTCCAGCAAAGGGGATGAAGATAATTTAGGGACTGGAGCGTCTTTACTATGAGGAATGGCTAGGGGACATCAAACTGTTCCTCCTGGAGAAGAGAATGATCAGATGGATCTCATCAATGTGTACAAATACGTGGAGAGATGGTGCAAGGAGGATGGAGCCAGGCTTTTTTTAGTGGGTTTTTTTCAGTGCCCAGTGCCAGGACCAGAGGCAATGAGCACAAACTGAAAAACAAGACATTCCCTCTGAACATCAAGAGATGTTTTTCACTGTGACCATTTTCACTGCAAGCACTTTCACTGTGAACACTGGAACAGATTGCTCAGAGAGGTGGTGGAATCTCCATTCTTGAAGATACTCAGAAGCTATCTTGACATGGTCATGGAAAAACAGTTGTGATGAGCTTTGTGGTTGGACCAGATGACCTGCATGGGTCCCTTCTAACCTCAATCATTCTGAGATTCTATGATATATTTTAGCTTGTGAAGGAAGTAGGTAAATTTTTATTTGAAAAAAAAAACAACAACAGAGTTTGCACTGAGTCAAAACATGACGCTATATCAAGCTCAGTTTCAAACCCGTCTTGTTGTTCAGAATGATAGATTTTGGATTTGATTCTAGCACCTGAAACCTTGTAATTTCGTTCTTAACTTTAGCTAAGCAAGTAAATACTTTGTTAAAAATATATTCTACTTATCCTTCAGGGTCCACTTTTGACATTCACCATTAACCCAGAGAGATGGCTGGGAAGGCGCCACCCCATACCCATTTTCCAGCCAGCAGAAATGGATGTGGCAGCTCTGGTACTGTGGAGCCAGACAATCAAGGCAGACTTCTGTTGCTGCTACTGCTGCTGCTGCAGCTTGTCCCTGGGAAGGCTCCTGCTCCCCAGAAAGCTCCATCCCCCATCACAAACCCATATTTATGGGCGTGTGGAGCAGCAACACTGAAGGGCACTCCTGCTAGCCCATGGTTAACCGCTTACACACAGCTCTTTAACTTTTCCCATTAAAATATGGTGCTAGTCCATTCCTTGCAAGGTTCTTCACCTCAGTAATGACCTAACACTTAGTCCGTGCTATTCAGCACATACACAACTAAACAATTGCTAAGAGCCTAATTTTCTATCACCTTATCTCAGAGCAGCTGGGAAAAGTCTCCTATTGAATTAGTTTATTATTTTGTGCTGCTTTTGTTTGATAAGCCCACATAATGCCATCTTTTGAGCCAGGGACCTCCTTGAGTTATATCCAGAAATAAGTGTCAGAGTGCCCCACATGTAGCACACAAAAAGGCTCGATTTTTTAATTAGCGAAACTAAATAAGAGAGATGTAGTAACAACACTTCTTTCTGAATCCACCATTATTTTCCTCTCAGGCAACAGATGAGGGCTGGTCATGTTTTTCCCTAACTAATCTCTACCTCAGAGCACAGTTCTGATTAATGGGCTAATATATGTACAATTTATTTTTAAGCTCAGTTACTTTTTCTCCCTTTCAAACACTATCCTATATTAATCTTAGCACTCCTGTCAACAAGGAAGAAAGCTGTCCCTGTTGTCCCTTGGCATTTAAGGCTGCATTCAATGCAGATAAAGTTTGTTTGGGAACGTACAGGGTTTGCTGAAGACAATCACTGGAGATAGAACCTTAATTTAACCTCAAGCCTGTAGTATTTCCCCCGGGACATGGATGACTGATAACACAGCAGAGGGCAAGGAAAGCACAAAATTATTGAGAAATGGAAGCAGCAAATCTCGAGTGTTGAATTTCTTCCTCTAAATCATTGTTTATAAGGATAGTCATGCATGTCTGACTCAGTCTGGAGACACTAGGAAGCATCTTAAAAGAGTAGGTTTAAAATGCACCAACAGTGGATGTTTTTGAAAGTAATTTTCAAGGCATATGAAATATAGCTGTCATATATGCATCTTGAATCAAAATGTCATTACGGAATCAAAATACACTTGCACAGAGTATCCTATGTACAAGGCAGGTCAGCAGTTGCTAATTTAAATGAAATAAGTCCTTAACAGACAGCTTGATAACATTTCCCATAGGAACATTAGAAAATGGTGTTAATGAGCATTATTAAGGCCTGCTTCTGTAAGCAAATAGGTCTTTATTAACTGGGATTATATGTGATGCTTTTCTGTGTTATAGCTCTAAAGGGGCAGTATGAAAAACTAGGTAGCATATTGTTTTAGATAAAAAGGTTTTCTCTGTTCTAAACTTAAAATAAAGCTATTCTGTTAGGGTTAAAGGTTAAAAACCCTTTTATTTGCTAATAATAAATTTAATTGCCCAAAGTTAAATTGAATACAAGCTGATTTATGTTTTTCTTTCCTTTTCTTTCTTTATCCTTTGTAGGGTTAAAAAAAACATCCTTAGTAGATATAACTAGGAAAGGCTACCCCAGCTTCAGAATCCCTAATTGCAGAATGGAAGAATTTATTAATTTAAAATAGAACAAGTGGATATCCTTTATCAGACAAAAAGGTGTAAAAAAAAAAAAATACCCTATGCGCTATTGAAAAAAAAAAGGACTTAATTTTATTGCAAATCCAAGTGTGGATCCTCTTTTAATCGCTTCTTCTGAGTTGAAAATAAAAGTAATTTTTCTTCCTGCTATCAACCATAAAGCATCTAAATCTCTGAGAAAACAAAGTAAATTGGAAGAATTGAGTTAAATTTAAATCCAGATTTTAGGGAGAAAATTTACATTAAACAATCATTGACCCAACACAGTAGTCTCTTAGTATAAAATCAATTATGTGCACTTAAAGAAGCATTTGTGTTTCATTGTTAGAGGTTGTTGCCATTTATTTCTTGACAATAAAAAGCAAAATACTAAATTGACGTCCTGGGCTGATACTTTAAAATACTTGGATATTTGCAGAGAAAACAGAGATAGTATTTTGATAAGACTTTTAGCTCAACAGAAGGGCATGGCAAAATGTAACCCCTTAAGACAGCATCCTGTGCTTCATATTGAGCAACAGCTATTGAAATCCTAAGAGGGTTTGTTACATAAGCCAGTGGACTGAAGAAACCTTTAACATGTAGGAAACTGGAGTTAATTAAACTGTTAAGGGTATCCTATCCATCATCCTATCAGACTGCTCTATTCTAAACCTATTTACATTTTGCAATTCAAAAAATGTACTTGGTGTGGTTGATAAACCATGTTTACTGTCCTTATTGATTTGACATTTGTGCATAACCTTTATGCTTTAATTATCTAATAGCATTTCCTGAACCTTTCTCTGCTACAGAAAGTATTTGATTTCCAAGCAATTAAACATATCTGACAATTAACAGACAGTAAGAGTGTTCCCTTCAACAAATTAATCAGTTTGGGAAAGCACTGGCTCATCACTGCACTGAATTACCTGAAAAAGTTGTTTTATTGAATCTCATTTCAACCTGCTTCAGTACCTTAGTGTAATCAAAGTGCATTTCAACTCTGCTCATATTTCACTCACAGGATAGATTGCCTTTAAGGAGCTTCCTTTCCTGCATAGTAATTCTGAAACCTAAATGCAACCTAAGAGAATTTAAACTTAAGGTTAACAGCTGGCTGCATTTGTGAGGATCAGTAGAAGAAATGAGATCTAGTATTTTTTAATATAGATAGGGTCAAGGTAAAGAAGAAAGCTGGTCACCTCAATATAAATGCACCTTCTATTTTGAATCTTTGATAAGACAGATAAATTTTTTATTTCCTGTTTGAGAGACAGTTTCTGAGGACTTGCTATGTGTGTGTTAAATCACTTTATGATATCTTTAAATTTTTATCCAAGATTTATTCTAGCACTTATTTCTGCAAAAAGTATTCACATTGCAACATTAAAAATAACTGTAGTCAACTTATGGAAAATACACTTGTTATTGGTTTGGAGACATTCCTTCAGAGAGAAAATTTAGCAGTGGAAATTTAGTAATGAAAATTTTTGCGTTTTTCACAGTTCTGAAAGAATATGGTGCAAAACTGTCTTGGCTGTGATTGAATCTCAGATTTGTGAAAGGCAGAATCTTATCTTTTTTTGCTTAAACACACCACCTCATTGTGAAAGGGGCCTAAGGTACCACATTGAGCTGCAAGAAGTTTCTGTGCTGGTGCTGTATGAAAGGGGTATACCATCACAGTCTCTCATAAACCTTAATGCAAGAAGCAAAACAGGCTGAATACAGGATCCACATTTTCCTATAGACTGCAGTAGAAACCCTGTGAGTTCCTGGTCATCACAAGTTTTTCTGGACTTCAGATTTTATACTGTACCTCTAGACAGTGCAACCCACATTTTCCAGTGGGAAGAGCTACAGGGTCATGCCATGTATAAACCTTGTGCTTCTTGGGCATCTCCAAAATAAGATGCTATTTTTTTTTTCAGGCAGTGTAAGAGTAGTCATGCTGTCTTATTTACAGTGTTTCACACAGCAATTACACCACAAATAATTTAAAAACTAGAGCAGAAAATAAAATTATTTCTCTCAGATGGGAGGGAAAGACTGTGATCTGTTTCCTTTTTCACTGTTTCATGCCGTGCAAGCAAGAAACAAAGAAAAATAACCAGTGTTTTGGTATCATAAGCTGATTAAAAGCTGACCAAGAATTTAGACCTAAGATGTCAGAAATTAGTCATTATTTTTTTTATAGCAATTATTAAGTGTGGCTGGATCATCTTGTTATTTCTTGCTGAAATAGTACTTAGCCACTGGTTCTCATCCAGAGAGTTATTTCTAAGCAGAATAAATTTATCTTACCCATAACATGATGCCTTTCTTTCATCCTAAGTTTTTAGTATTTTATCATCTTTTACCTCACCTTTAAACAACTGCTTCACTCCTGAGGGAACTTTATATTGCGCTAAGAGTCTGGACTAAAATCTAAAGCCCATGAGCAGGCAAAATTCTCCTCGCCCATAAAATAATTTCACAAATTTCAGTGAGATTTTGGCATGAGCACACAATCACAAAAAATGGCAGTTGGTGAAAATCAATGAATTTTTTTTTTTTTCCCCAAGCACAACTTAAGTATCTTTATAGTTTACCTGTAACTAGTTTGGATGTCTTGTGCTAAATTAAGAGTTTATAACGAATATATATATATATTTATATATATATATCCATCATTAATTCTTTCACAGAAATTTTCTTTTTTTTCCCTATATAACATACAATACTGTGTGAAAAAAAATGCTCTTGGACAACTTAAAAATAAAAAAAATACCTTTTCCTCTTAGCTAATTCTTAAATGAAAAAATCTGAATATCTCTCTTTAATATAGCGGAGTAATTAAAGCAGTAGAATATCTTGCAGTGAGGCAGATCTTAGCTGCATTTCCTGATATTTATGCCATTCTTGTAGATGGAAAGGCTTGATATGGAAGCCTATTTTTTGCACTGGTACCTAAGAACGAGCTCTAATGCAGACTTAAATTTTCCTCCAAATTAATGACTTGAAGATGCCTTCTTTCCACTTCTCATTATTTTGCTAGAGGTGCCATTCAGAATTGATTTTTGATAAATTCAGCCCAGTGCCTCTGTGACTACTGCATAGGTACAGTAGCTTTAAATATTTATATTGTGCTGCTGGTGATAATTATTATTCCAACTCAGTATAGTTTTAATGCATTTAAATGTCAGTGTTTCTCAGTTTAATTCATCATGCATACGTTCAGATGCTTGTATACATATATTCAGTATGCATCTCCAAGGACCTAAAAAGACCTATTCGTATTTTAGCAGCTGTGAGAAAGTGAGGACAGATTTCCTTTACATTCCTAACTGTAAACATTAATTAGGTGCTTGACACTCATTAATGATTAAAAAACTCCTTGTAAAATAATCCATCATAATTCTTTTATCACTATGCCAACCCAAAGAACTATTTCATTGTACTGTGGTATCTCTGATGGGAAAGTTAAAAACAATGAGTTAAAATAAAATCCATTTATTTACTCAGTTTGTTTCCATGGGAAAAACGTGTTTTTGCTGTGATATCTAGTAAGTTTCTGAATACAAGAATGTCATGGCTTATTATCTGTTTGTATGCATTTGTTGAAAAGCCATTATGCAGTTGCCTATATATTCAGTGTGTCTTCTCAGGCTTAACCATTGCAGCAGAACAGAATCTCAAAAACAAGAACTCGAACATTTTCTACAAAATGTTAATAAAATGCTGAGGGTTATCACACACACAAAAAGAGCTCATTTTCACAAACGAAACTGGAATGCATTTAACCTTGGCTTCCCAAATAGTGTTATCTGCAATTGTTTGCTTAAGCAAAGCACAGAAGAAAGGAACATCACGGTCCCAGGAGGCCTGACAAATGATTTCCAAGGTCAGGCATATGCACAAAAGAAACAACAGCTCCTCACTCTGTGTCCTCTCCTTATGCTACCTGTGACACTGCCTCTGCCTGGTCCCCTCGAAGGGTTATGAAGGCTGCCATGCAGAATGGGTCCGGTGTTGTCCAAAACGTGAGACTGAAGCTGCCGCTTGTCAGTACACAGCTAACAGTTCAGAGAATGCCTCTATTGATTTTCCTGGTGTGACTCCACCCTGGCTGTTTTCTCAGCCTAATGCTGCATCTCCAGAATGTGTAATAGTAATTGACCAGAACAGAGTGTCAGGACTAATTAATGTACTCTCGTTATTGGTGAGAGCACTGGTTTTCAAAGAATGTCCAAGCTGTTATTGATGGCATTTAATTAAGGTACAATCTTATCTAAATAATCAGTGTGTTGTAAAATAGAAGAGTCAAACTACATAGCTGCAATAAGCCAAACATAACATGCACAACCACATTTGCACAGAACACATTTAGACATTTTTGCAAGTCATGAGAAATTTAGGAAATTAGTAGGGTTTTTTAGCTTTTACAAGGCATGTGAAAGCATTCTATGCCTTCTAAATGGATTTACTCTAACTGCCTAATTCATTATGCTAAAACCATGAAGCAATTTCCTGTTCAAAGCCCAGCTCACAGGCTCTCTGTTGTCAAGTATTTGAATTTCAGATTAGAAATGTGTTCATTTGGATACCATGAAAGGAAAGCTTTGTTGTCAGCTTTGCTTTATGTTCTGCCAGCAGCCAAATCCCTCTTCTTCAGCGGTCACCAGCAAAATACCAGACCTCCACTCTGGTCTCAACTATCTTGAAACAAACACAAATGCCTTTGGCCTTTGTGGCCTAAACACTGGTTTGAGGTTTGCTGTTCTTCCCTCTCCCTTAATATTTTTTTAAGGATTGTTTCTGACAGATGATATCAGCAAATGTTTAGATTGCACGGAGTTTTTCTCATCCCTGCAGAAGGGCAGGAGAGGGAGGGGAAGAGCATTTCCACAGGGGGGAGAAGAGCCAGGGCATTTGGTCCTGTTAGAAGCTCTGTGGTTTGTAAGGGAGCAGCAAGCTGAAGTGGCTGCAGACCTTTTACCCCCAGCATGTTTCCAGCTATCATCTATGCTGAATTCTAACTATGCTGCTGCTTGCTTGCTTGTTAGCAGCTATTTCTTTGCCGGCTTGGAAAAATATACAAACAGCTGACAAAAGTCAGGGGCCGTGTTTCACGCAGAGTAAAACAAAGTTACCTAGGACAGCCCGAAGGACAGAAAACCCCAAGCATTCGTATCTGTGCCTGGTAGTATGGAAGTCAAGAAATTCTTGCCACATTTCTCATAGAAAGTAGTTTTCAGAGCTTTATGCTATTTCTGCTAGGTTTAGGGTCTGCACTGTGGAAGGACAAGCCCAGCACATCCTTCTATTAATTAAAAGCAAACATTTACACAAGGAATGTTGTAACCCAAACATGAACTTTAATGGTTGTAACATAGCTGGAAGCAAAAATAATTACTTGCAGCTATAGAAGACATTGAGATATTTCTAATCCTTTTGCTTTTGAATACAATAACCCCTATGTAGTCATAATAAGCTCTTCAGTATAGGAAATGGTAATAGAAGATCTCTCTCCTGATACTGAGGCTGTGCAAATAATTGATTTCTCAGCTGAAGAGATGAAGTGAAAGAAGAAGGAGAAAAAAAAAGAAGTTCAATCCAGGCTGAATTTAAATTTTCTCCTTTTTTCTTGCATTAATTAAAACAAGAAGAGATAGGAAGCATTTCATCCAGCCTGGAATGTCCTGCTGGACTCTGACTGAAACATTTCACCCTAGACACCAGAGAGGAAAGCTGGAGTCACCTGAGGAAAAGGCAGTGGCAGAGGGACTCTTCCCCTCCCACCTGAGGTTGTGTCCTGGGAGATGCCCACACTGCAGGCCCAGAAGAGGACAGAGGATGCTGCTACCTCCAGCTACAGCTCACTGCACTGAAGTGTGTGGGTTCCTTGGGGGGCAAACACTTACACTTCTTTCCCCTCCACAATTCCCTCTGTAAAACTCTGCCTGCCAAACTAGACTATGGTTCCCAGCCCTTCTCCACCAGGTGAAAGATGCCTGAGTCGACACTTTCCGTCCGGCATAAAGAATTACCCCAGCAACTGGAGGTGAGTGTCCCAATCAGCAGTTTAGAGACACCCTAGTCGTTTAACGACCCTTTAGTTTCTATGCAAAGTGACACAGACCCCCCAAAAAAGGACCGAAAGAGCCCCACCTCTCTGAGCCCAGAGACTGCTGGGGAGTTCATCTCAGTTCATCGAAAGTGGGAGGTCTCTGTTGAAATTCCTGTCCAAAATCAGGCACAAAGCAGGTTTCTGTTTCAAAGTCTGGCTCCCGGGAGAGTGAGCACAGAGTATTTCACCCAGCTCTAAATGACACATTGTTCTAACATGTGTTTCCAAGTGTTAAAAGTGAAGACAAATGAAGGCATACCGCTATGCCCATTGATAAGGATCCTGGCACCCTCTTTCGTGGTTAGCAGAAATGAGCCTTAAAGCCCACAGAGTTTAAATTCTCTAATTCAAGAATTCTCTTGTACTCCAATTGTGTATGCTTTACAATACTTAAATGCAAATAGTATTCAGGTCAGGTTTCTGACTGGCTGCTAAATACCCTCTAGTTGTCTCATGGAATTTGTTTCCTCAACTTCGGATTATACAAAGAGAATTAGAGAGCATTAGTATACATTATATAAATGTTAAATAAGAGTGCTAAGAATTCAGGTCCAAACCATTTTAAGTTAACAATGACATAAAACTATTATGTTGCAAATAACATACTCAAGCTATTACCAGTGCTCACACTTTTATTACCCTGGAGCACAACAATTTTACTCTAAACGTAAGTCCTTCTACAGTGCTGTAGGTAAAACCAAGCTTCACAATCCCTAATAACTTTACCAAACTCAATCATTAGGCACATTCTGTGGCTGCCATAAGATACAACCCTTATGAAAGAACACAGGCTGCTGTTTAAAGGACAAAATCCTAAATTTTTTGTTAGGACTCCTTCATGATAAGGAGTTTGGATTCAAGTTACCATGAGTTTGCTATGTCCAATCAGGTGGTGCATGTCCAGAGAGAGAGAGAAGGGGATTCCCACCGTAGGAACACATGCAACATTTTTTCCACTACATTGTCATCAATACTGAACAATGGAGCAGCAACAGGCACATTGGGCCCTTTTATCTTAAAATCCAGAAGCATAAAAGTGTGTAAAGGAGTCTATTTTCACATGACAGCCCACAGAATCTGTATGTTTAAGCAATCTAAATAGACATCTAATTAAAAGACATATAATATAGGACCTAAAGCTGTCAAGCTAAAACCCTTCTCCTCCTCACTACCTATTCAGAAGGTGTATAGGTAAGAAGTGACTATGGTGCAAGTTGATACCCCAGTCTAGCCTAAACTGCATCCCTTGCCAGTTCTAGGAGAGGACAGGTGATACGAAATAACATTGGAAAGCTGCTTTGCAGAAGAGGACGTAGGGATCCTACTGGAGCCAGTATGCATCAACAACGTGCCCTTGCTTCAAAGACATGAATGGTATCCTGGCCTACATCACACAAAACATTGCCAGCAGGTAAAGGGAGATGATCCTCCCCTCTGAAAATCAAGAAACACTTTTTCAGTGTGAGCGTGACCAAACACTGCCACAGGTTGCCCAAAGAGGTAGCAGAGTCTCCATCCTTGGAGATATTCAAAAGCTGCCTGGATATGGTCATAGGAAACCAGCTCTAGATGACTGGCTTGAGCTTGGAGGTTGAACTAGGTGACCTCCAGAGGTACCTTCCAACCTCAAATATTCTGTGGTTCTGTATTCCTTATATTATGCTTTAATCCATTCTTCAAAAGCATCATTCTCCCGGACTGAGTGTTGGGGTTCACTGGTATGCTGTTAGACTATGTTGCTTAAGTGGAAAAAAGGTGTGCGTATGGATCTGTTTACACACATAGAAATGTATTCTTTTGTATTGTATCTTTGTACATACACACACAAAGAT
The DNA here is from genome assembly GCF_001431845.1 of Calidris pugnax. Taxonomy (NCBI): domain Eukaryota; kingdom Metazoa; phylum Chordata; class Aves; order Charadriiformes; family Scolopacidae; genus Calidris; species Calidris pugnax. Next base: position 648,957 of record NW_015090978.1, read on the forward strand.
TTGTCTATAGCATAAATAGCTAAAGAAGTTTTTTAAGTATCAGATGTGGTGTGCAATTTCTTCTGATTTCTACTGTAACAGAAATCTGATATGCAAGGTGACCAGCATCTCAGCAGAGGAAAGATGTATTTCCATCACTATGCTGCCCATGCAGCTGCTGGAGTCCCACTGCTCCAGATTTCTGACTGCATGAGTACAACTGCTTCAACAAGCCCCTGGCAAACCTTGTCTCATGGAGAGTTCTCCAAGCATCTCATACAGTGGTTAAAGTCAACTAGTACAGATACTTGTAAATAGTAGTCTGGTGGTGGTTCAGATTGTAAAACAATACTGCTGTAGTAAGGAGTACGGATTAAATTCAAAGACTGAACTTCAGCTTTCCCCAGCCTTATTGTCTGGTTAGGAACTTATTACACCCTGTAAGTGGCTGCATCAGCAATTTAATTAACTTATAAAAAAATTGCATTCAAATGGTTTCTGATACAAAGTAACAGTTTAGCATGACAGCAAATATAAACCCTCCTGCCGTGATCACTTAAAAGATGAGCAGGCTCTCCTTTAAAAGGAAGACAGCTTTTTCAACATTATGCAGGGGATGTGGTTTTGTCCTCTGCTATTGCTCTGTTTCAAATAAAATGAGACATAATTATTTCTTTGTGTGATCTACCTTCTGATATCCTCTGCCATAAACTCCTTCCTTATGGAGTCCCTGATCTTAATCTGTTTCCCCCTTTTACAAATCACATTAATTAATCTGACTAGTGCCTTGTCCATCTCAGCACAGTCTTCCTGAAAGATCAAGACCAGGCTGGTTACACGGTCTCAGGATGACAAGCACATAGCCTGTCAAAGAGGTCTCAGTTCCCACGCAAAAGGACAGTTTAATTGCTCTACAGCACATTGCTTCAAGACGCAACAAAGCAGAGAGTGGATTTGAGGGACTCGTCTTACCAGAATCAGAGGTAAGGTATTACAGTACAGCCTATGCTGGATTTAGAATCAAAAGGCAGTACAATAGTGCAATTTTGCTGTCCCACCAGGTATTGGATATTGTATTTCATTAAGATGCAGCAAATGAGAGACTATTTCAACACCTGCAAAATCCAAGTCCTGACATTTGGCTCACCTGCTTACATGTCCATTGTGCTTGTCCAGTAAAAGGTTCTTCCCATATGGGTTACTGAAAAGTGTTATGTGTCACAGTAGTTTTACTGTTAAAAATAGGTAAGGCAGAATACAATAGTGCCCGATGACACAGTGTATAAAGAGACAGGTATATAAATGACAATGTCCTGTAATTCTCTTTCCTAGTAAATGGGGAAAAAAAAAGGACTGTCTAGCTAGACAACTCTTAATCAGAGCAAACTGTTACCACAACTATGAAAGTTACAGAATGCAAGGAAAAGTCAAAAAAGGGGGATTTAAGAAATATTTCTGGAACTATACAAGTACGAGCATACATTTAGGTTTGGCAAATCTTACTTGTGTAGTATAGCATGCAGGTAGTACCACAGAAATACAATCAAAGCAACAATGATTTTTTTAAGCAAACTGGCAAAGTAATACATTGTGCCATAGGAAGGGTTTTTTAACCAAAATGCATGGCTTGCATAAACAGAAAATACTCAACACACTGTATTTGTAAGAAAACCTATTAACATGCCAAAGATCATATTTGACACTTTCCCACACGACATCCTGGTCTCAAAATTAGAAACTAAAGGATTCGATGGATGGACCACTTGGTGGATAAGGAACTGGCTTGATGGCTGGACTCAAAGGGTTGTGGCCAACAGCTCAATGTCCAAGTGGTGGCCAGTGATGATTGGTGTTCCTCAGGGGTTGGTACTGGGACCAGTGCTATTTAACATCTTTGATGGAGACATGGACAATGGGACAGAGTGCACCCTCAGCAAGTTCACTGATGACACCAAGCTCGGTGGCACGGTCAACATGCTGGAGGGAAGGGATGCCATCCAGAGGGACCTGGACCGGATTGAGAGATGGGCTCATGCAAATCACATGAAGTTCAACCAAGCCAAGTGTAGGGCCCTGTGCCTACAACACAGCAATCCCTGGCACGAATACAAATTGGGCAGAGAATGGTTGGAGAGCAGCCCTGAGGAGAAGGACCTGGGAGTGGTCATGGATGAGAAGCTCAACATGAGCCAGCAGTGCACACTGGCAGCCCAGAAAACCAACCACATCCTGGGCTGCATCAAGAGAAGCGTGGCCAGCAGGTCATGGGAGGTCATTCTGCCCCTCTACTCTACTCGCATAAGACCCCACCTGGAGTACTGTGTCCAGTTGCCTCAAACTAGCGAGACAGAGTTTTGTTGATTTCTTAATGAGGTTTCTGCCAGCGTTCAAAGACAGCCAGCCTGGGCTTCAGGCTAGAACTCAGACACTTCCAAAACTCCACAGATTTCGGAGGCCTTTGGAGAAACAGCTAAGCTTCCAAAACTATCACAGCGGACTTTCCTTTTCAGTTCTCACAAAAAAAACCCCAAAACTCAACAAGTAGTAAGTCAGGTGCCCTCAGTTTTGTGCTGTGCTGTTTCTCTGGGATGGTAATGTATCCTGGGATGCATAAGGTAATGCATAGCCTGAAGTGAGATACCAGCAGAACAACACAGACTGGCCGACAGAAATCCAAATCTTTCCTGGTTGAGCACCCCCAAAATTGAGGGGGCTTTGGTCAGCTGTTTAGAAGAAATTGGATAAGGGAAGACCTGCTGAGAAAAAAAAATAATAAATTAGTCCATGGAAGTAGTTTGGGTTTAGGAAGGGACATGAATGCAGGTCAGGAGAACAGAAAGAGGGTGGGGAACGACCTGTTTAGGTTACAAGGCAAAAGTGAGACTTCAAAAAGTTCAAATAAGCACCTGAACTTTGGAAGCCTTACAATTAGAGAGTCAGACTTGGAAACCCTTTGATGTTTGCCCTGCAGTACTTTCAGCCGGGTGAAAAAAAAGACCTGGAGGCTCAGCAAATGAACAGCAACCTCCTCCTAACACTCACAAGATAAGAGCCTACATCGCACATCGAAGAAACACAAAATCTCCTCCTTTTGGCAGGTGTCGTTGCCAGGCAACTGATCCACTCTGCAACACAGGCTCTGATCAGGCAGGATTCTGATTAACCCATTAGCTTCTCAATTAAAATTCTAATTTGGGAGCTGCATGGGGACAGGTTTAGGAACCCTGTGCAGGTGGGACATCCCACCCGGGCACAGGGACACACAGGCATTGCTCATTGCCCAGGCTTGGGAGACAAGGTTTTGTCTGAGAGCGCTCTGCCACAGCAGAGGGTGTGCCTCTCAAAACTGGCAAACAAAAGATGAGGGAAGGAATAATAACCGTGATGAAGGAATGTGAATTATTCATAACAATTTAATGTGAGCCACCAGGGGCTAACAGGGAGAGAGTTTAGTTCTGTGTCTTAGGATGAGTAGCTGCTCAGCTGCACTTTCGTGGGATCTCATCCATACTGTTCACAAGATGACAATTTTACATCATAAGAGGTCCCCTGATGGCATGTATTAATTTATAATAAAGGCAAAAGGAAGGGAGTATTTTTGTGTATCACGCTAGTAAAACACACAAACTACTCCCTCAAGGCACATATACGCATACATTAAAACATTAGCAATGGCACCAGAGTTAATAAGAGCTATGGCATACAACACAACCATTCACACGACATTTCACAGTAACCCAAAGGCAACGCTTGGCACTCACAGTACTCTTAAGACAGGGAACCACACAGCTCAAATGCGAACAGGGAAAAGTCAAATTATTGGATGCCTGACACATGCTCTTGAAAAACTGAACAGTAAGACCATGTCCACCCAAGTATCCTTTCACAAGGAAAATATTTCATGTAAGAAATGCTGTGCATCTTTAGTGTATTTATCAACACATTCATTACTTTAGTCCACAGGGATGAAATTATGTAAGCATTGAGCAGTGTAAATGTATGTGGATTTAGTTGAGGCAATAGTCTGGCTGCAAACTAGCTCAATTTTTTGCAGGAGCATATTATTACACTCCTCTGTTCCTTCAAATCAAATTCATTTCTGATTATGTTTACCTAATGCAAATAAGTATCTGTTAGAGTTTGTGTTCTCTCTCCCTCTGTTCTTCTCTTGCTGTACAGAATAGTAATAGAAAACAAATGGTTGCAAAGCTGAAGACAGCAGAGCATTTGGAACTACACTCTGACACGCATAATCTGAGGAAAAAAAGAAAAAAAAATTCAGAACCCTTTGAGGTCTAACAACTGTTAACTATTCTTGAATAGTACTGTTTTCAGAAAACACTGAATGCAGTAATGAATTACTGTATTATAAATATAGCAAGTAAATAAATGAAACAAATAAACTTTTTAGTTAAAAATGAACAAAGATTAAACTATGAATGACAATAAATGCTAAGCATTAGAACATTTGGATTTATTTTTCCCAGTTGTGTTGCAGTTGACAAATCACAGAGTATTCCTTGCTGTCTTGATATAATTCAGGAGGTTTGCAGTTAGAAGAAAAGGCAAAATAATGCTGTTTTGAAGCTTTTTGGATATTTGTTATCACACCACCTTACAGAGTGGAAACAGAGCTTTAGCTTGGGCAAGAAGTTTGATCATTTGAGATATACTTTTATACCTTTTCTTTCTGTATTTCATCTGAAACTTAACTGGTTTTTCTTCTTCCTGAAACTTTGTCACCTATTACCTTCAGCTTAAAATAGCTCAGCTGATTATTGTGAAGATAGAGACTTAGGCCATGAGATGCAGCAGAAGATCCTCTCAGACATATAAGATGAAATCTTGTGAGATGTCACCCTTTCAGCCCCACTGGGATTTAAAAACATTTCATTTCCATCTAACATACGTAAAAATGAATACGTTTTTCTGAGAAGAAAGTATTTTATCTGCTCTTTTTTTCCCTGTGATATTGTTATACCAAGGCAAATAACAAGTAATATACCTATTAAATTCTAGTTTGGCATAGAACAGCCAAAAAAGAATGAAACATTTTCATGTCCTCCTCTGGGGAATACTCTTCTACCTGGTCCCTACCAGTCTGATTTTTGTCAGAGCTTGAAATAGTTGGAGGAGAATAGCTCAGTTCTTCTGAGATTCTTCTATGAAGTTTTATTCAATTTTAATACCTCTTCAGTCCATAGAGGCCAGTTCAATGGTTTTACATGCAAACTTCAGAGATCTGCAAAAATGTATTCTGCCTATTTATGCCTTTTGCCTACATGTCACACTCTTACATTTATTTGAGATTGAGTGCTAGAAGGAGTACACAATAATTACACCTTTTGAATTTAATTTTAGATGATGATTTGTTATAGTATCAGAGTGAAATAAAAGGCTAATTTATAGACACGATAACATGATTTGTATGGCAATAACATTTTATTTACAGAAACACGGAAGACAAATGTGGCAAGAATTACAACTGGGAAGTTTTGGATGTGTTTTTTTTTAAAACTTAATTACAGACCAGACTTGCAAAGAAAAAATATCTTGCAGTAAATATGCTCAAACTATTTTTGATTGCCCAGCAAGACTTTTGTCTAATTATTGAAAAATAAATATGCCATAAGGGTCATAGGATAGCATTACTGAAAGGCTGAAATGCAGATTTGCTGTGGAAATGTTTTCTATGGTTCTTACAGTGAAACACATCCATATTACCAATATAGAAACCTGCCCCTTGCTACTTAATGCTTATACCTTTACTGCCAGAACAGCAGAAACCTTTCTATTGCTGGTGAAAAAAGTTACTGGGTGATGTTTCTTTACTTGTCAGACTTCAGAATACATGGTCATAGATCAAAAATCTCATTTACTTCCAAATGAGAAAATACCTCAGATTCAAGTAATGAATAATTCTTTTGCAGTGATAAGGACATCCAGAGAAACACTTGAAAAATATCTCTCTGTGTCTCCAGAATTTATTTGAACAATTAAAAAGCAGAAAATTTACCATTCTGTTCTGACATAAACCAATGTTAAGTCCAAAATAATTGAGGGAGCAGAATCCTAGAATATACAGGGGCCTTATGCCTCTCTCTGACAAGAAGAAAGTCTATTAAGAAGTGATTTCTAAAAAAAAAAACCTGGATGGAATAATGGAAGGTGTTAATGCAGGGATTTCAGAAGTAAAAGAAGGTGCATTTGTTAGCAATGTGCAGCTGCTCAGTCCTAATCAGTGGTAGCCCAAAAATCAATATCAGCTCCAATGTACACCAATTGCTCACTGTTTTGAGCTTAGAATAAATACAAAATCTTCCTAAGACTATAACCTTTGCACTATTCAATTGCCTTTCCCTTCTACTTTCTTTTCACTCAGGTTTTTTCTGAACAACGATCCAATCATCCAGAATATCACTATTTTCTTGTGTGTTTTGCCTTTCAGACTCTCCATTTTTTCAATACAAAATGTGTATATGTGGTACTAAAATGACAAATATTTCTAATGATGACATGCTTGACACATCAAATCATCTTTCTATAAAATAGTGCATGGGTCCTGCAAATGGCAGCCCTTCAGGCACTCATGAATAAATGAACCAAAGCAAAGCACATGGAGCAGCTACTGCTGTTCAGATTTAGTAAAAGTGGGCTCCAGACCTGTAGGATGACTGGCAAGGACTTTTGCTTGGTTTTAAAATGAGAAAGAGTCAGTAGCATAGGAGGACCCTACTATGTGCCTAAACCTGAGATACAAAAAAGTCCTGATCTTACTTCAATGACAAAGTGGCTCCACTCTTTCTGAAATATATTTGTCTGCATGAAAAATACACTTCTGGCATTGACCTACATCAGCTCCACCATGGTTTACATACACCAATTATTTCTTGAGATTTAAAGTAAAAATGATAATTTTTGATGACCTAATTTTGCAACTAGACTGATGATTCCTTAGGAGGATTTTACGTTAAATACTTCTTTCTCGACTGAAACAATAAAATAATTCATTTTCTGGCAATCTTATTTGAGTGCCATGGAGAGTGAAAATGGATTTATAGCATTTTTGGCAGAACTGCTTAGAAAATGTCTGGGTGAAGCCCAGTGATATATTTGTTCCCGTTCTCTGCTTACCTGTAATAAAATTTGATATTAATATTGATTATAATTTTTAGGACATTAAGAATTCTGCCAGCCAAATCTGTTGAAGTTTTCTGACAAAAATGACAACTGAGGAAAACATAAAAAGTGAAACTGGGGAATATGACAAAAAAGGAAAAATACTTGCATATATAGAACAATTAAAATATAAGAAACAGGAACAGAAGCTGGGCATTTATAGCACCCAGATATCTGGGATAGCAAATGTTATCTAAATGTGTGCGTATATGTGTATATATATATCTGTGTATATATATATCTGTATATATATATATCTGTATGTATCTTTGGCTTTAGACAGAAACATAGGTGTGCATGTCTTTATGTTTCTTTATGTGATCCACCGTCCAGATCCTAAACAATCCTTGGGTTACACATTTTGCTATCAAACAATGAAGTAAACATGGTGATAATACACTTATTTCAATATTGCTTTGAATTGAAGTTTGGTATTAGCATCACACGTGCTTAGAGAAGCTGTGAAAACAAAGAGATCAGACATAGCTAAAAAAAAATATCTTATCTCAGTACTGACATTGTGTATGGAACTTGCCCAAGCCCGGTAATTTTGCAGTTTTGTTCTTTTTTCCTTCATTAGTATCACTAGCTTGTGTTTTAGCTAGAGACTCCAGGTCAAATAGCAGGGTCCTAAAATATCTTTTTTTTTTTTTTTTTTTTTTTAAAATTCCAAGAAAAAAATATTTTTTAATTATTGCTAGAGACTCCAGGTCAAATAGCAGGGTCCTAAAATATTTTTTTTTTTTTTTTTTTTTTTTTTTAAATCACAATCAAATAACTATTTTAATAATCTATAAAATGAAACTTTAAATATTTAACAGAAAAAAGTTCTTCTTGTTATTGAAATTTTCCATTGAGTTAAATTACTAAGCTTTCATGGATTAAAAAAGCATTAAATACCAAAGCGTAAATTTAATTCCTAATATTCTTAATATTCTGTAAAATCGAAGTTTAAAAATTCAACCCATAAGCCTGTATTTACAGTTTATTTCACAAAGTAATATTCCCCAATAGCAGTTCATCACTAACAAGCTATTTCTTTCATTTTGAAGCTATGTTCAAGAAATAAAAGCTTCAACATACCCCTAGAGACTTCCCACCATCATGTAGACACATACACATATATAAAGGTATATATATGCACACATATGTAAACACCAAGAGTCTGTAAGAGCTAATTCAGAGTACAATCAAAATTCAAGTAGACCATCTTTTCTCCCTTTCCATGCCTCACTTCAATTTACCAGCTATGTGCACTATTCCAGAGTTATACCCAAACATTGGTACAACTAATATTCCTTTTAGGTAACAACTAATTTTCATGTTTTAGGTATAAGGAAGTCAAGTTAGCCACATACACAGAAGACCTAGAAATTAAATGTATTAAAGAGAAGGGATGGATCGAAGGACATATCATTCTTTAACTTGCACTTTCTAGGCTTCAAAGTTGGGCACTGATTTCCTTCCACCTACTCACTGCCACCCGACTTCCAAATCACCTCTGAGTCTGTCACAAAGCATGAGACAAGGGTACTCACTAAGGTAGACCGGACACACTCACCTCTTCAGTTTCCATTGATCATTTTATTCCATTTGGCTCTGAGTGTATCTACTTTGAACCCTTGACTCTCCTTTGTCCCAATTCAAATGGGCTAGGTTTTCATTTTTGGCTCCCTCTTAAGCTCTTTATTCCCAGCTCTACAATTTCTCTCTTCAACCAAAAAGTCATCTTTGTTCCCCTGTGCTCTTGTGACAACCATGGATGCTTTGTTTTCTGGCTGACAGCCACAAAATTTGTGACATTTAGGTACAGCCCTTGCAATTTTTGTTCTTGTCATTTTTTCATCTCCCTAGCAAGTTAATGTAGTTAGGACAAAGCTGAGGCAATTTATTCTCGCTCCTTTCCTGTCTTCCAAAAATAAGCTCTTCTGCTTCTAATATAAAAAATGTCCTATGTACCTAGTATAATTTTTGAAAATTCTTCTCCAAGCACATGAAAATGACCAGTTGCAACACTCTGACTAGAAAATATATTAAAGAGAATCAGGAGCTTCTCTGAGTTCTGCAGTACTGCTTGTACCCTCTCTTCTCTTCCATGAGAAGACATATCTTTGAGTATACCAAAAACTAAGAATGACTAGGATTTCAAGTTACCTGCAAGGCCTGGAACATGTGTTTATTCTGCTTATTTCTGTATCTGAGTCAATTTTCCTTAGCTTAAAATTGTAGCTGACACTTTGTACACACATAATGTCTCAGAGTATCTAAAATGTTCACTTCTACCTAGACTATCTCAACAAAATTCCCATTTCATGGAATCACGGAATTGTTGGAGTTGGAAGGGACCTCTAGAGATCATCTAGTCCAACTCCCCTGCCAAAGCAGGATTGCCTAGAGCACATTACCCAGGACTGCATCAAGGTGGGTCTTGAAAATCTCCAGAGAAGGGGACTCCACAACCTCCCTGGGCAGCCTGTTCCAGGGCCTCTGTCACCCTCACCTCAAAGAAGTTTTTCCTTGTATTTGAATGGAACTTCCTATGTTCCAGCTTGTGTCTGTTGCCCTTCATCCTATCGCTGGAAACCACTGAAAAGAGTCCGGCTCCATCATCCTTCGACCCACCCTTTAGATACTTGTAAACATAGATAGGGTCTCCCCTCAGCCTTCTCTTCTCCAGGCTAAAGAGCCCCAGCTCTTTGAGCCTTTCCTCGGAAGGGAGGTGCTCTAATCCCTTAATAATTTTGTTGCCCTTCGCTGGACTCTCTCCAGTAGTTCCCTGTCCCTCTTCAACTGGGGAGCCCAGAACTGGATGCAGTGTTCCAGCTGTGGCCTCACCAGTGCAGAGCAAAGGGGGAGAATGACCTCCCTCGACCTGCTGGCCACACTCTTCCCTATGCAGCCTGGGATTCCATTGGCCCTCTTGGCAACAAGGGCACATTGCTGGCTCATGGAAAGTTTGCTGCCCACTAGGACTCCTTCTCCTCAGTAGTGGTTTCCAGAAGATCCATCCCTAACTTATATTGGTGCCTGGGGTTCTTTCTCACCAGATGCAGGACTCCACATTTGCCCTTGTTGAACCGCATTAGGTTCTTCTCTGCCCAGCTCTCCAGCCTGTTCAAGTCCCGCTGGATGGCAACACAGCTCTCTGGAGTGTCGGCCAGTCCTCCCAGTTTGGTATCATCAGCAAACTTTCTGAGGATACACTCTGTAAGGAAGTCAAGTTAGCCACATACACAGAAGACCTAGAAATTAAATGTATTAAAGAGAAGGGATGGATCGAAGGACATATCATTCTTTAACTTGCACTTTCTAGGCTTCAAAGTTGGGCACTGATTTCCTTCCACCTACTCACTGCCACCCGACTTCCAAATCACCTCTGAGTCTGTCACAAAGCATGAGACAAGGGTACTCACTAAGGTAGACCGGACACACTCACCTCTTCAGTTTCCATTGATCATTTTATTCCATTTGGCTCTGAGTGTATCTACTTTGAACCCTTGACTCTCCTTTGTCCCAATTCAAATGGGCTAGGTTTTCATTTTTGGCTCCCTCTTAAGCTCTTTATTCCCAGCTCTACAATTTCTCTCTTCAACCAAAAAGTCATCTTTGTTCCCCTGTGCTCTTGTGACAACCATGGATGCTTTGTTTTCTGGCTGACAGCCACAAAATTTGTGACATTTAGGTACAGCCCTTGCAATTTTTGTTCTTGTCATTTTTTCATCTCCCTAGCAAGTTAATGTAGTTAGGACAAAGCTGAGGCAATTTATTCTCGCTCCTTTCCTGTCTTCCAAAAATAAGCTCTTCTGCTTCTAATATAAAAAATGTCCTATGTACCTAGTATAATTTTTGAAAATTCTTCTCCAAGCACATGAAAATGACCAGTTGCAACACTCTGACTAGAAAATATATTAAAGAGAATCAGGAGCTTCTCTGAGTTCTGCAGTACTGCTTGTACCCTCTCTTCTCTTCCATGAGAAGACATATCTTTGAGTATACCAAAAACTAAGAATGACTAGGATTTCAAGTTACCTGCAAGGCCTGGAACATGTGTTTATTCTGCTTATTTCTGTATCTGAGTCAATTTTCCTTAGCTTAAAATTGTAGCTGACACTTTGTACACACATAATGTCTCAGAGTATCTAAAATGTTCACTTCTACCTAGACTATCTCAACAAAATTCCCATTTCATGGAATCACGGAATTGTTGGAGTTGGAAGGGACCTCTAGAGATCATCTAGTCCAACTCCCCTGCCAAAGCAGGATTGCCTAGAGCACATTACCCAGGACTGCATCAAGGTGGGTCTTGAAAATCTCCAGAGAAGGGGACTCCACAACCTCCCTGGGCAGCCTGTTCCAGGGCCTCTGTCACCCTCACCTCAAAGAAGTTTTTCCTTGTATTTGAATGGAACTTCCTATGTTCCAGCTTGTGTCTGTTGCCCTTCATCCTATCGCTGGAAACCACTGAAAAGAGTCCGGCTCCATCATCCTTCGACCCACCCTTTAGATACTTGTAAACATAGATAGGGTCTCCCCTCAGCCTTCTCTTCTCCAGGCTAAAGAGCCCCAGCTCTTTGAGCCTTTCCTCGGAAGGGAGGTGCTCTAATCCCTTAATAATTTTGTTGCCCTTCGCTGGACTCTCTCCAGTAGTTCCCTGTCCCTCTTCAACTGGGGAGCCCAGAACTGGATGCAGTGTTCCAGCTGTGGCCTCACCAGTGCAGAGCAAAGGGGGAGAATGACCTCCCTCGACCTGCTGGCCACACTCTTCCCTATGCAGCCTGGGATTCCATTGGCCCTCTTGGCAACAAGGGCACATTGCTGGCTCATGGAAAGTTTGCTGCCCACTAGGACTCCTTCTCCTCAGTAGTGGTTTCCAGAAGATCCATCCCTAACTTATATTGGTGCCTGGGGTTCTTTCTCACCAGATGCAGGACTCCACATTTGCCCTTGTTGAACCGCATTAGGTTCTTCTCTGCCCAGCTCTCCAGCCTGTTCAAGTCCCGCTGGATGGCAACACAGCTCTCTGGAGTGTCGGCCAGTCCTCCCAGTTTGGTATCATCAGCAAACTTTCTGAGGATACACTCTGTCCCCTTGTCCAGGTCATGAATATGTTGAACAGGACGGGGCCAAGTATTGAGCCCTGGGGGACACTGCTGGTTACAGGTCTCCAACTTGACCCTGCTCCATTAATTACAACCCTCTGAGTTCTGTCACACAGCCAGGACTCAATCCTCCTCACTGCCCGCTCATCTAGCCCATACTTCCTTAATTTTCTAATGAGGATGTTATGGGAGACAGTGTCAAAAACCGCACTGAAGTCAAGGTAGATGACATCTGCTGCTCTCCCCTCATCCATCCATTCAGTTATGACATCATAGAAGGCTATCAGATAGGTCAAGCATGATTTACCCTTAGTAAATCTGTGTTGACCGCTTTCTATAACTTCTTGTTCTTCAATGTGTTTGGAGATGACATTGAGAAGAAGTCGTTCTATTATTTTCCCAGGGACAGAGGTGAGACTAATTGACCTGTAGTTCCATGGGTCCTCCTTCTTGCCCTTTTTGTAGACTGGAGTGATGTTGGCCGTCCTCCAGTCCTCAGGCACTTCTACTGTTCTCCAAGATTTCTCAAAAATGATGGAGAGTGGCTCAGCAATAACATCTGCCAGTTCTCTCAGCACTAATGGGTGCATTCCATTAAGGCCCATGGACTTATGGATGTCTACTTTGGCCAAGTGGGCTCTAACCAAGTCCTCCCCAACAGAGGGAAAGTCTTCCTCTCCAGCAAGACCCTTGTCTCCAAGGTCTGGGATTCATGAGGAATGGGTGCATTCCATTAAGGCCCATGGACTTATGGATGTCTACTTTGGCCAAGTGGGCTCTAACCAAGTCCTCCCCAACAGAGGGAAAGTCTTCCTCTCCAGCAAGACCCTTGTCTCCAAGGTCTGGGATTCATGAGGGACAGCTTTGGCAGTGAAGACCAAAGCAAAGAAGGTATTCAGCAACTCCGCCTTCTCTGTGTCTTCCACCACCAAGGCACCTACCTCTTTCATCAGTGGGCCTACCTTTTCCGTCGACTTCCTTTTTTTATTGGTATGCTGAAAGAAACTCTTCCTGTTATCTTTACCCGTGGTAGCCAAGTTAAGTTCTTTTGCCTTTCTGATTTTTCTCCTGCATAACTTCGCTACACCTTGATACTGCTCATAAGTAACCAACCCCCTTTTCCAGAGATCATAGACTTTCCTTTTCTCCCTGAGGTCCAGCCAAAGCCCTCTATTTAGCCAGGTTGGTCTTCTTCCCTGTCAGCTTGTTTTATGGGACCTGGGGATGGCCTTCTCCTTCACTTTTGAGAGTTCCTCCTTGAAGTATGACCAGCCTTCCTGGGCACCTATGCCCTTCAGGACTGTTTCTCAAGGGACATTCTCAACCATGCTCCTAAAGAGGCCAAAGTCTGCCTTTCGGAAGTCCTGCTGCCTTTCGGAAGTTCTGCTGGCTCCCTGCCTTGCTTCTGCAAGAATTGAAAACTCTATGATTTTGTGATCACCCTGCCGAAGACGATCTCCAACATTTATATTCCCCACAAGACCTTCTCAGTTAACAAGCAGCAGGTCCAGTAGGGTGCTTTCACTGGTTGGCTTGCCCACCAGTTGTGTTAGGAAGTTGTCTTACACACACACTAGGAACCTCTGGGACTGTTCCCTCTCTGCTGTGTTATATTTCCAGCAGATATCTGGGAAGTTGAAGTCCCCCACAAGAACAAGGGTGAGTGATTGCGAGAGCTCTGCCAGTTGCTGATAGAATATTTCATCAATTTCTGCATGTCTGCCTTGTTGGCCTTCCCCTTGATTCTGACCCATAAACACTCTACACTGTCATTCCCATTATTAAGTTCTAGGCATTCAAATATGTCTCTAACATAGAAGACCGCCCCACCACCTCTCCTTCCTTGTCTATCCCTTCTGAAGAGTTGATAGTCATCAATTGCAGCATTCCAGTTGTGTAAGTCTTCCCACCACATTTCTGTGATGGCAACTATATCATAGTTTTTCTGCTGTGTAATAGCCTCCAGCTCCTCTTGTTTGTTGCCCATACTGTGTGCATTTGTGTAGATGCACTTTAACTGGGATAATTTTCCTGCCATTTTTTATGAGGGGCCAAGCCCCAATACCCCCCTGACCATGCTCAGACCCTTCTGGGTTTGCCAACCTATTACTATCCCTGATGTTATCACTACCACACAGGTTACCATCTCCCACCTCTACTGAGTCAACAGGCTGCAAGACCTTGCTAGTGCTTTTATCCACCAACACTTTTTTTTCTTTTTATTTGGTTAGTTGGTTTTTATTTTGGAAGAAAGCAGTAGAGGGGCAGTAAATTAAGCTACATCATACATCTCTTCTACACTGGGCTGTTGTATGCACAATGTTGTAGATTAATAGTGAAATAGCAGTGAACTCTTTTGCATTTTAAGTATTATCTCTGTCTTCTAATCTTAGTATTGTTCTTGTTCTTTTATCCTTCTTCCTTTCTTCTCTTTCATTTTCCCATGTTTTCAACTTCTCTAAAGAAACTTTCAAAAATTCTCTCTTTTCAAGTTTAAAGCAAACTTATTTGAAATAATACCAAAACTAGCAAACTGGCTAGAAGAGTTTTTCTCACTCTGTGATACTTGGACAGGGGCAGCCATGAGGAGATGCTCTTAGAAATATCCCCCCTCATCTCCCATGACCACTCCCAAACTCATAAAAGAAGCCAGACTGTCCTATGCACACAAAACAAATACTGTGGTGGCAAAGTAAAAGTAGACACTACATACATTTTAGTCTTATTTTTATTTTGTTATCAAAGGAAACTATTATGCAAAAACTGAGCTGGATATACCTGGACCACTTATTTTAGAGCAAGGAAAGGGAGGAGAGAGTATGTTTTTCAAAAAGCAAGTGAGTCTTTGGATGAAAAATAAATAAATGAAATGGGAAATAAGACTTGGCTACTGACAGCCTAAAGTCAGAGGAGGAAAGGAAAACAATGAAGATCTGTACAAGTGCATCCTTTCTCTAAAAATACAGTTTGCCAGACAAAATCTTTAATCATGTAAGAGTTATGTTCATACTGTAAAAACACAGGTAAAACACTCTGAGAAGTCCTCTGGATCATTTTTCTTTGTGACCTAGGCTTAAATCACTTCACAGGGAGTAAGTAGCAGCAACATGAATAATTGAAAGGTATCAAAGGGAGAAGGAAGACATGCAGAGACTCATACTTTTGGCACCAAAAGATGTATTCATAAATCATTGTTGCTTTGCAAATGTGGTTCAAATCCAGATCAAATCAGGTTGCCATCATTTGATCCATATTAGCTTTATCTTGCACTTGTCCAGCCTATTCCATTTCTATTCATTAGACTGCTCTTTACCAAAAACAAACCAGTTGGCTCATTCTTTCCTTTGATTTTGACTGTCACAAGCATAATTTGAACATTTACCAGGCCATCTAACCTGTACATGTGCTTGTTACACCCTTGTAATCTAATAATCTATTTCCTTTTTCTCTAACAGTTTACAGATTAAACCCCCAACATCTCTTGATCTTTCTTGACATTTCTTGGTTGGTTGAAATTTGACTTTTCTCCTGTTTTCTGAAAAGCGCAAGTAGGAGAGGGTTCTTCCTCCCCCCGGCTCCCCTTTTAGTGATTTCTTTAGCTCACCTCCTGACATGCACCTCATTAGCCTGCAGTGTATGCCCAATTTCTGCATTGGTTGGCTGTCAGGAAGGAAGGAAATGGTTAGCTACTCCCAAAGAGTGGGTACTCCTCATTCTCTACGTTTCATAAAACTGTAACCTTATTTTGTTATACAATCATTCAAGAAAGCCTTATAAGACTTAAACTCGCTATCAATGACACTAACAATGACAGTTGAGCTGATATTAACATAATTAATAACAGTTCACTTGTTGTGATATTTTTGAAACACTGCAGAAACCATTCCCCTGTTTAAAGTTTGGCAAGTGCCGTGGGTGAAAACGTAAGTGCTTGAGCATATTGCATCCTTGGTGGCAAACTTGAATCCCATATTTCAAGGTCTGCTTCCAGCAGAACACGCACAATACATCAAACAGACCATGTTCAACAAAGCCTGACCCAGTAGCATCTGCAGATAAGACACCTATCAAAAAACAGATGCTTGAGGTGATCTGATTATGTATCTTCATCACTTAGGATGACAAAAAAAAAACTTGTAAAGGGCTTCTAGTTCAGAATCTCTAAGTTGCAATATCTCATAAGTTGTTATATTTAGCCTGGTAAATACTTTTAGCCAGTACTTCCCTAGTGAGATACTAAATTTGGCCATTCTGCCACAGACGTACACAGCAAGCACAAAATCACAACTTGGGCAATATTATAGATTCCCAGAATGGTAGGGGTTGGAAGAGGCCTTTAGAGATCATCTAGTCCACTCCCCCTGCTAAAGCAAGTTTACCTAGCGCAGATTACCCAGGATCACATCCAGGCAGGTTTTTAATATCATCAGATATTCACAAGGATTGATAAGATCTGCTCTCAGACTTCTCTTCTCCAGGCTAAACAGACCCAGGTCTCTCAGCCTTTCCTCATAAGATAGATGTTCCATTCCCTTGATCATCTTTGTAGCCCTCCGTTGGACTCTCCAGTAGTTCCTTGTTTTTCTTGAACTGGGGATCCCAGAACTGGACACAGTACTCTAGATGTGGCCTCGTTAAGAGAGAGTAGAGGGGGAGGATAACCTCTCTGGACCTGCTGGCCACGCTCTTTTTAATAAATCCCAGGACATCATTTGCCTTCTTGGCCACAGGGGCACATTGTTGGCTCATAGTCAGCTTGTTCACCAGGACTCTCAGGTATCTCTCTACAGAGCTGCTTTGTAGCAGGTCAGCCCCCTACCTGTACTGGTGCATGGGATTGTTCCTCCCTAGGTGCAGGACTCTACACTTGCCCTTGTTGAATTTCATCAGGTTCCTCACCGCCCAAGTCTCCAGCCTGTCCAGGTCTCATTGAATGGCAGCACAGCCTTCTGGTGTGTCACCAATCCCTTCCAGTTTTGTATCATCAGCAAACTTGCTGAGGGTACACTCTGTCCCCTCATTCAGGTTGTTGATGAATATGTTCAACAAGACTGACCAGTACTGACCGCTGGAGAGTGCCACTAGTCACAGGCCTCCAATTGGACTCTGTGCCACTTATCACAACCCTCTGAGCTCTGCCATTCAGCCAGTTTTCAATTCACCTCATTGCCAACACATTTAACCTGCAATTCCTAAGCTTATCTACAAGGATGTTACGGGAGACAGTGTCAAAAGCCTTGCTAAACTTGAGGTAGACAACATCCACTGCTCTCCTTTCACCTAACCAGCCAGTCATTCCATCATAGAAGGCTACCAGGTTGCTCTAGTGTGATTTCCCCTTGCTGAATCCACACTGACCACTCCTGAAAACCATCTTTTCCTCCACATGCTTAGAGATGACATCCAGAATCATCTGTTCCACCACCTTCCCAAGGATAGAGGTGACACTGACTGGTCTGTAGTTTCCTGGGTCCTCCTTCTTGCCCTTTTTGAAGACCAGAGTGACATTATCTTTCCCCTGGTCCTCAGGTACCTCTCTTGTTCTCCATGACCTTTCAAAGATAGCCCTCCCCTACATTGGGGCCCATGGATTTTAGGTAGACTGGATATCCAGTCTACCTAAATGATCTCCAAATTGATCCTCCTAAACTAAGGGAAAGTTTTCATTTCTCCAGACTTTTTCTCTTACCTCCAAGGTCTCGGATTCCTGGGGACTGGTCTTAGGAGTAAAGAATGAAGAAAAAAAAAAGGCATTATGTAATTCCACCTTCTCTGTATCCTTCATCACTAGGGTATCCACCTCATTCAGAGGTGGGCCCGCATTTTCCCTTGGCTTCCTTTCGCTATTGATATACTTGAAGAAGCCCTTCTTGTTGTCCTTGACATCCCTTGCCAGATTTATTTCCAAGTGGGCCTTAACCTTCTTAGTTGTATCTCTGCATACTCTGACAATGTCCCCATATTCCTCCCAAGTGGCCAGTTCCTTTTTCCACATTCTGTAAACTTCCTTCTTTTATTTCAGTTTTTCCAGAAGCTCCGTGAATATCCATGAGGGTTTCCTGCCTCCTTTGCTGGATTTCTTACTCCTAGGGATGCACCAATCTTGAGCTTGGAGGAAGTGGTGCTTGAAACCTTCTTAGTTGTATCTCTGCATACTCTGACAATGTCCCCATATTCCTCCCAAGTGGCCAGTTCCTTTTTCCACATTCTGTAAACTTCCTTCTTTTATTTCAGTTTTTCCAGAAGCTCCGTGAATATCCATGAGGGTTTCCTGCCTCCTTTGCTGGATTTCTTACTCCTAGGGATGCACCAATCTTGAGCTTGGAGGAAGTGGTGCTTGAATATTAACCAGCTCTCTTGGATCCCACTACTTTCTAGATCCCTAACGCATAGGATTCCTCCAAATGGTCTTTGAAGAGGTCAAAGTTTGCTCTCCTTAAGTCCAAGATATTACCCTGCTTCCTCCACACAGGTTCCTGAACTCCACCATCTCACAGTCCCTGCATCAATGCTGCTCCCAACCTTTACATCCCCAACCAATCTTTCTTTGTTTGTTAGTACAAGGTCCAACAGCACACCTCTCCTCATTTGCTCCTCCACCACCTGTGTCAAAAAGTTATCATTAGTGCTCTGCAGAAGCCTCCTGAACTGTGTGCGCCTGGCTGTGTTGCCTTTCTGGCAAATAGGGTAGTTGAAGTTCCCCATGAGAACGAGGGCCTGTGATAGTGAAGCTACTTTCAGCTGTCTGTAAGTCCTCATCAACTTCCTCTTCTTACTCTTACTACTTCTTCCTAGTAGAAGGACACTCACAACAGTGTCCCCCATATTAGCCTGTCCCTTAACTCTTACCCATAATCTCTCAACTCATTCTTTATCCACCCCTAGGCAAAGCTCAATACATTCCAGTTGCTCTCTCACACAGAGAACAACTCCACCACCTTGCATTGCTGGCTTGTCTTTCTGCAAAAGTACATAGCCATCCATGACAGCGTTTCAGTCATGTGATCTATCCCGCTATGTCTCTGTAATTGAAATAAGATCATGGCCCTGTGACTGCACTCAGATCTCCAGTTTTTCCTGTTTTTTCCCCATGCTGCATGTGTTGGTGTACATGCCTTTCAGAAAGCTAATCGAGCATGCAGGTTTCCTTGGAGGGGTGAAAGATCTACTATAGCTATACACACCCTTGGGGTGGTTGACCTGGTTCTCATCTTGGGAGGCAGCTAAAAACATCTGTCCCTGCTCTTGTTGGCCTGGCTTATTCCCCAGTTGGATACAATGGCATGAGCATAGCCACTTTGGACCCTGCCCCCAAGCCCTTCAGTTTAAAGCCCTCCTCAACAAGTTGGCCAGCCTGCTGCCAAAGATTCTCTTGTCTTTTCTAGACAGATGGGTTTCAGCCCTCTCTAGCAGGCTGTAGTTAGCAAAGAATGTCCGGCTGTCATAAAAACCAAAATCCTCAAGACAACATCAGCCATGTAGGCAGAAGCTGATATGCATTATATGTCTATTTCTGGCTGCCCCTTTTCCTCCAACTGGAAAAATGGAGGAAAAGGTAGCTTAGGCACCAATATTTTTCACTTACACCCCCAGGGCTTTATAGTCTTTCTTAATTCAGCCCAGGTTCCAGCTTGCAGTGTCATTCATGCCCATATAAAAGACTAACAGTGGATAGCCCATGCTCTTGACAAGTTGTGGCACTCTCTCAGCAATGTTCCAGATCTTATCTTCCGGAAGGCAACATACCTTTTATGACTCCCTGTCAGGATGGCAGATGGGCACCTCAGTGCCCTTTAACAAGCAGTCACTGACTACTAGCACTTGTCTGCTTTTATGGTATCTACTGTGTGCTGTTGGTATACTTTCCCCTTGCAGATCTTGCTTATGGGTGTCTAGAACTGTTGCTGCTTCATATCTGTTTATGGTTGTGGTGCTAGAGGGTGGAGACGGAAGCATAGTCCTGCTTCTGTTGATCACGAGGGTCCAAGGTGCCTCATTCTTAGTGGTGT
Source organism: Calidris pugnax (assembly GCF_001431845.1). NCBI lineage: Eukaryota > Metazoa > Chordata > Aves > Charadriiformes > Scolopacidae > Calidris > Calidris pugnax. The sequence continues at coordinate 669,223 of NW_015090978.1, forward strand.
CTGCTACAGGAATATGGTTATGGAAACACCTGTCTATCTTCATCTTGGCTCCTCTAATACTGTTCAACCTTTCTTGCAACTTGGCTACTTCATGTGACAGATCAGCAGACTGTGCACAACTTATGCAGCTACTTACCTTTTCACTAGGAGAAGGGTCTGGGCACTCACTGCAACCTACTGTCTGTACTTACCCTGTTCTGTCTGGGGGATACACCTCAGACATCTCAGAAGCTTCTCTGAGGTGAGTGCCCACCAGTTTGACAGAGACCTAGAGCACTTCCCTAGGTTGTGGACCTACAAGCAGGTTGCAGGACCCTTCCTGCAGACCCTCCATGTGAACTGCCACACAAACTTTCACACGTGCCCTGCAGGAGGTAGTAGACAGTAGATACTCTTTACTCTCAGAATGGGAAACACAAACTTGAAACAAAATGTGCAAGAGAAAAGAGAAGTTAAGCATGTTAAACCAAGAAGTTGAGTATACTAGACCAAGAAGTATAAGGTTAAATTTATAAGGTAAACATAAATACATGATGGCCTTATGCCTAGGAAGAGACCAGGGACAACAAAACTACAAAAAACACAGAACGGAATCATAAGTCATTTGTGACATGCATTTATTGTAGTATTTTCATGTAATTGCCCAACTACTTCTCCACATAACTAATGAAGTTACTAGAATGAACTTACCAGATCTGTTACGGAAAGAAGGTGTAGGAGACTTACTTTTATTTGTGGCAATATTTTATTCCCTTTTCATTACTGAAAATACCAAGAAACACTCTATTTAACACAATTTCCACTGAAAAGGTGGTAGATAAACCAACATCAAAGTTCTATGATCATCATTCCACCAGTGCTATTAATCTATTCAAATAGATTTGCACATGTGAAATGGTCTGCATTATAGGCTACACTGCGGCTGCATATTAATCTGTGCCTTTGAAAGCTATCAATGGAGATTTTAACACCCAAAGCAGATATGCCCCAGATGAAAAGTCTCAACAACTGTAGAGCTAGATTGGAGAGTGAGGGACGGATCATAGATGAAGGAAATTGAGGAGAAAATAGACACTATACTGTCTCCTCCAAAGCACAGGCTGGTGATTCACAAGTGAACTTGGTAGAAACATTCTCTTGCAGCTGCACATTATCTGTTCCTGGTGACGGAAGGAGAGTTTCAGCAAAGAAAGTATCTCAGTCTCTTGAACTTGTGCTAGTACTGTTCTAGTCATCTTGGGGGGGATGGAGGGAGGGAAGAGTGGAGACAGGAGCAGCACAAGCAGTCTTCAGGGAGGGGTGTGTAACAAAACAAAGAAAGGGTGAAAGTCAGTCTAGGATGAAATTCAGAGGTAGAATTGGTAAGCCCTATTTGTTTAAAAATAATAACTGTATTTAACTGAGTCAAATTTTATTTGATTCATTCCAGGCAACATGAAGAGCCAAAAGAAGAACAGAAAATCCTACATAAATATAATAATATTAAACTATCATTTTTAAATGAAGTTTTTTTCATCCTGTATTTCTTTATCCTTCTCTTCAGCCATTTTCTTCATAGATAAATTTAATCCTCTTGTTAGTGAGGAGCTACTGATACAGATTGAATTTAACTATATAGGATAATAATATAACTCAAGTATTTCTGTAGTCAGAAAACAGTTAAATTCAATTGGCGTCAACAACGGTTCATCACTCCTGTACAGAATTGTAATGTGCAACTGAACATTAATATAAACTAAGTGTTGAAGTGCAATATACTTGGTCCTAGACCTTCATGAGGTGCACACAGAAATATAGTTTACACACGTTAACAGGTGCAAGAATATGGATAGTTTGTAGGCACTTTCATCCACTTCATAGAGGAAATGCTGGAAACCATCCAAACAGCAGGAAAACTTGATCACCTATTTTCAAAATACTCTAAATAATCAAGACATGGAATACAAACATTTTCATGTAAGCACATGTTTATAAAAAAAAATTCTAGTTCCTTTAATTGATGGGAGGAAAAAAGATGCTAAAATTTCCTACAATTATTGAATAACCCAGGAAAAATTCCAGAGATCTGATAATTACAAGTCTATACTTATAAAACATAAGCACTCAAATTTTCAGTAAATTTGCTCAAAGTGACTTTTATATTGCTAACTACTACTGGTTGCCATTTGTATTGTTTTGCTATGTGTTTATGGATGTCCAACTTCTAACTGCTTATCTCAACAGAATTGTTGCTAACATTGCAGGTTGTTGAAGCAGATTTAGTTATAAATGTAGAGATCTACTAAGTCTATGTTTTCCATGGAACATATGAATGAACTTATAGAAAATGTGGCCTGAGCATGTTTTGTGAACACTTAACATAAAGTCCCTTTGACTTTAACAATACACTTTGCACCTTACTGGAAAGTATATGGGTTAGTTTCCTGTAAGAAGTGTAACCAGTTTTGCTGGAAGGTGTTTGATATATATATGTTTTCCCCTAAACATTTTTTTTAGCTCAACACTAGTGTTTTCTAATCTTTTTTCTTTTCCTCACCACAGTGACCTCATTGCCGCATCCTTGGTGATTAGGACTCCACGTGTGACACATCTGGACAGAAAGAGAAAGCTATTGCAGCTACACCAGGCATAGCCTGCATACAGGTCACAAGCATTATGTTTGGCTACTTGTAAAACGGCAATTTTTGACAAGTGCTCACAGTAGTAAGAGAGTAGTAAGATCAAAGTTCTCCCCAGAAATGAGGAAATATAAACAATATAAACAAAAAATAAAACATTTTTTTAAAGTTTGGAAGGGTCTAAGAACATTAAAAATCTCATTGAAGCAACAAAGGATTCTGCCTGGTGTTGTATCACTGAATAGTACCTCACTGCATCAACACTTACCATAAACAGAGTCTAATAAAAAATACCACCATATGAAAAGTAAGAACACATTTATCTCCATTTTAGCATCTATAGTTCACATATACTGTGTAAAACGTGCAACTAACACATATCAGAGATTGCTGAAACTATGACAAAAATTATTTTTATTTTTCAAATTCTCGTCATTAGCCTTTTTCCATCTCATTCATCTCACAGAGAATTGAGTAACAACATTATACAGTACTGTAGTTCCCTGGCAGCTGCAAAACCTCTGAAGTCAGCAAAATGTCCTTAAGGTAATACACTATTAAACTAATACTGACCTTTGAAATTATGCATGGAATCCAGTTCTACAGAACTGTTATTTCTGGCTATTCCACCTACTGAAGAAGCAACCTATGCCATTTCTAGTGCATTGCTCCTAGAAATGCTGGATGTTTACTCATTGTTCCTATCGGCATGGTTCTAATTATGATTCATAAAGAAATAAACGTTTCCATTTTTGTAAATGCTAATTACACGCCTACATGTACAACGATATAGCACACAAACCAGAAAAAAAGAGACACTTTGAAAAAACATAGTCCAAGTACTGAACATTGAATGCTCCCAGTTTGATGAATCTTAAAATCACCCACTGTGTTCTGGTTTTGTATACACAGATGAGGGCATTTTAATGTAACCAAAGACGTAAAAAATCAACACATTATGCAAATGCAATAACAAATGTAAAATGATAAATTAGCCAGCAACTATTCAATTATTACTGTGACTAATTCCTGTAGATGGTGCCACAGTAAATGAACCTGAACTTGTTCTGGTTGACTGCAGTGTTCTGTTGAAACATTTCCATTTGGTTTGTTTGCCGCTTATGTAGATCACTGAAGTAGATAGCATCCGTTTAATGAGCTCCCACTTCATTACAGAGCTGCACTACTTACTGAGTCATTCTCCTTAAGAATGCAGGCTGCGTAATCTGGTGTTGTTTTAAAGCAAATACTAATTTATGATTACCTGTTACATTAGGCCACTGAAAATTGTACTTACACTGACTTGCATGATCAGCATGCTAATGACCCGATTACGGATTGTAGTGATGTCTCATGCTTACAGTCTATGAACATAAATTCCCATCTCAAGCATATTGACTGAATAATGCACACAGTGCAGAAAGGAAAAGGAATAAAATACGTTCACTTGTAAAATACACAAATTACGGTCTCCATAGCCATCAAGTATAGAAATGTAAGGGATAATCAGAAATGTTTCAATACAGGCAGTTGAATGACAATAGAATTATTCATTAAAGTGTCGTGATTATTATGTAATTGATATCACGGTGATAGCAAACCAGATCCCTTTCTGAATAGAAAGACCACAAAGTCTCAAAAATGTTATAGCTACAAAAGATATAACTGGTAATCTCCAAATAACGGAAAACCTGCAGAGCACATGTACAAGCATGATCAAAGCAGTGATAACTATATTATAAAACACTATATTATAGCTCAGAACTCGTCAAATTACACCTTCAGATAAGGTCCATAGAAATGGAATAGACCATGAGTCATTGAGCATAGTCCCCAAAATTAGAGGTCCCCATGCAAGAGACATTTATGTCAGATGAGTCCACTGGACACCTTTTCCAAAACTACCTTACGCTTAAGCAAGAAAATGTTTCTCCATACCTTAAAAACACTTAGTGCATCCTTATGTCCCATACCACACAGTAAGGCAGTAAACAAATACATGGTCCTTTACTCTGCTCACACAGTCCCTGCCGGTTTGACTTGAGAGAAAAATCTTTCTTAAATCACAAATTTTTTTCCAGTCTGTATTTATCTGCTCAGAATAGCTATTTCTGCGGTGTACAAGAGGGCTTGTTATCCTTAAACATTCAGGAACAAGTCAAGGAAATATCTGAAGATCATCCATTGAGTAATACTGACCACAACCTGCTTAAATTAATCTTCCTTTTAAGTTGAAATACTGAAAACAAGAACTATTGATCTAAACTTTGGACAAGAAGCATAAGCAAGAACATCCTAGAGCAAAAAATGAGGAGATTGAAACTCTCTGAAATGGGATTAAGCTGTTTAACCATACCACCATGAAATCATGGTGGAGATGCATCCTTTTAGACAAAACAGCAACAAAAACCCCACAAAAGCAAGACAGTGGCAATACTGTAAAAACATTCAACTGAAAGGGTTACGCAAGACTAACGTGAAAGCTGAAGAAGACACAAACAGTTCAAATTAGCAAAGAGAAAACAGTAGAGGCCAAAACAGAAGACAGGAATCAGGAAGGCTAGACAAAACTTAACAAACAAAAAATCCATTGAGAGTAAAGCATAAGAAATTGTTTATCAGAAGAAAAATGTTCAGACAATGACGGATTTTGCAGACTTCTGAAGAGGAAAAGCATCTATAAACAATGAAGGTGACTTTTCAGAAAATCTGAAAGATTACTCAGTAACAATAATCACCATAAATGATGTTAAGATGATATTTACGCTTCAGCACTTCTTTCAGTCAATAAAGATCAGACATTATCAAAGACTGAAGAGTCTATAACATATCTGATTCAAGTTCAGTCCTTAACTATTTAGCTGATATGCTATCCAACCTATACTACCACACACAGAAATGTGTAATTCTCTACTAAAATGTGTGTGATTGTATACCTACAGGAGCCTTCAGACCAAAGCACAGGATGAAAAAGACATGCAAGACTGCAGCCCTTTAAGCTACAACTAAAGGCAAATATTTCCTTATCACCTACTTTGAGGCAGGGTATATTGAAAAATGTTAAACTTCTGTCCAATAAAAGTGGTATTCTAATAAGTGAGATAAGATAAAGTCCAAGACTTTGCAGGAAGCACCAACAAAAATAGTGGATATACATCCTATAAAGTACTGTGCCTGTATGACAGAATATTGACATAACACTGTACCACAACAGCTGTTCTGTATCCCGTTACAACGGTAGCTCAATCAACACTGTAAAAGAGGTCCCTGCACTATAATGTATTGTACAGTAAATGCCCGTTTATGTCTTTCAGGCTTTCAGGACGTAGAAAAGTCTCGAAACTTGTCGGGGCCAAGTACTATTGCCCCTGAAAGCTGGTAGACATGGGCCTCCACCAGGAGAAGAGCAATCAAGCACTACACCATGGCAAACCTTTAACCATAACTGTTAAAACTCAGCATAAGACAAAAGTCTTGAGTTTTCAGCAGTTCCTTTGTTCTTTTACCTCAAAAAATAATAGTTTCCTTTTTTTCTGTTCCAAAGTATCAGTAGCGAACTTTGACAAAATGAAGACCCTAGTAGGCTTTCTGGCCAGTAGAGCTTCTGTGCACTTGAGAAATAGCAAGATGAAAAGAAGCAACAAAAACCAGGTCCTCCATCTATAAACGTGTGCTAAGCCACAAAGCCCCTGAGTAGAATGGATCTTTTACGTCACTGGCTCATGGTTTCTGTTCTCAAGCCATGATAAGATATAAAGCTTTCCACAAACTATCTAGCTCTTTTTTTTTCTTTTTTTTTTTTTTCCCCAGAATTCAATTGTTTGTTTGGTTGTTTTTTTATTTGGACGAACAACTTTATTTTCCCACAGCTTGGAAGCTACTTCTGTATTTCCAGTTCTCTTCCATTCTCAGTGCCCAAAGAGGTTTTGACATAAACCAACTGGAACTGACTTCTGTCTATAAAAAATCTCATATTTGACAATAAAATAAACAGGTAGAACCCACGTTTTGAATGATTTCTGAACTCTGAATAAATTAACTTTTAAAGTAATGATTAGAAGCAGGAACCCAATAAAAGTCTCCTCAGAGCTGAAATTCATGGAAAAGTATTGCTATGTTACATAAATAAAGTTTATTGGAGCACAACTGTACACTTGCAAGCAGTGAGTGTCAGGAAAAGAGGAAGATGGACTAGAGGCAGCTTTATTTCCAGCTGCCAATTCTGGAATACATTACACACTTTTCTGTTAATTACAAAGATGAAGGTAATTAGGAAACTGTTTGATACAAATTTAAGTATTGAGCTCCATACAGAAACAAAGCTGGTTAGGAATACATTTTAGTAGGAAACAAAAACTATTTTTGAAACATGGAAAAGTACAACCATGGAAAAGTACAACTCATGCAAACTTGAAAGGCCAAATTTGTCCTATGAAATCAAACCATGACTGAGATATGGAACAAATCAAACCCATCAGAAGAACCAGAGTCAGGCCTTTGTACAAGCAATGAGAAATAGCACAGAAGGTCACTAGGTCCACAAAGAAACTTCAACAAGGGTGGACTCAGCTCCAAAGATGTGGCTTAGAAAATAAAATATTATATTACAAGAAAAGACATTTGAAGAAAAAAGGCATGTGGAAATAAGATCAAAGGAAAAAGCTCATGGACACGATAAAACTGTTTTATCATAGAGAAGCAATAAACAGAAGCCAAGGTAAGTCTGAAGACTGCGAAAGACATTCAAGAACTGCAATAGATTACATCACTTAGCAAAAATTTGCAACCTGCAGAGATATACATAATTTTAAAAAAGGATGACAATAACCCAGCTAGCTCTGATAAAATTCTCATGTGAATAAAAGATAGCACTCAGATCTGCATGCTCTACATGAAAAAAGCAGGATATTTGTTCATTTCAAAGGGGGTAATGATACAAAAGGCAGGGTATTGCCAAAACCAGCAATCTTGACACAAAAGGGAAAGTCACAAACATTAGTATGTAACTGGATAAAATCCCTCCCCTGGGTAAAATATCTGAGAAAATACAAATTAGCAAAGAAATAATTTGTCAAAATGTTGGAGGAAAAAACTACTCAGTATTTGATCAAAAGTGTGTCAGACACGTGATCTCATGGAAAGGGCTTACTTGTAAGGATAGTGAGAGAAAAATGTACCAGTAGCAATTGCAGAGAACACTAACAGAAACGGTTGCAGAAAAAGCCAGAATCTAACTGTTCCTCACTTTTTCCTTGAGAAAGCTCCTCCCCAAGGTACCGAATAACAGAACAGCCATAAATGCATATTTGGTCTCAGCCTAAGAGAGTGTCTTTGCTAATTATTGATTGCGGGGAGGGGAGAGTGAAGGAGACACAACTTTTACTTATTTATGTAACTCCTTCTGATGCAGTAGTGTTTAAACTGGGACGGTCCCCACTAGGAGAGAAAATCTAGGGGACATAGCTGATATTAAGCATGTTATTTCTGGCTTTGAAGGATCAGCTAAATTCTCTTTGGTAAAGAATATTCTTGTTCTTTGAGCCAAATCATGGCTCCAAATCATGGACTACATATGCCACTTGGACTGTATTCAATAGATGATTTGTCTTACACATGCATGACAAAAGAAATAAAAGAATAATTCCATGGCATTGAAAGTATAGGATTTACATTTTTATGAAAAGGAAAAAAAAACCCAAAGAGCATGATATAGACTGGTAAGCAAACTGATATAACCATTCACCTGACAACAGGGGATGCAAATTCAGTGTAAGTTTAAATCCATTGCAGAGCAATGAAGAAGAAGATAGTTTTATAGACTATTTGTTACTGCACTCACCAGAAGAGGCAAATCTCGTGGTCTTTTTCCAGCAGTGACTGCTTCCACATTTGGATGAGTAATACACTACTGTGTAAAGATGAGCATTACATTACACCACATCACACCCTTTGCTTCTCCTCTTCTCCCTTCTCTGAAGAGCTCCAGAATTAAACAAGAAAAGTACATCTTCAGGGAGACTGATTCTGTCTGGAAATAATGTGTGAAGTGAGAGCATTCATTGTATTAAGAACTCACAGAAAATGCAGATGAAAGAACATCTGCATGATCTGATGAATCAGATCAGACATTCATGTGGTTCTGACCATACCAACATGATCTTTACAGTTAAACTGCTCAGTTAGGGCAGGCATCTGAAGAATGAATATTCATTGTCAAGAAAGTTCCTCAATCACAGTTTTAGACACAGTTTTAGTTTTAGATGTGAACAGCGGATATAGTCCAATGACTCTTGTGTGCAACTGGTAGGCTAAGGGAAATTTCAGATCTCCTGAATCCCTATCTGCTGGTCTATTCAGTAATTCAGTGGTAATTCAGTCTATTCAGTGGTAATATTCTTCTTGTCCTAAAATGTTGAGCACATACGACATGCATCCCAGCATCCAATTTAGTAGTAAACACAAAGAAATGCAACAAAGTTCTGTAGATATGAGAGATCTGAAAAACACAGGTATTCAACTTTAAAGCATCTCTCTTGAATGCCACTGTCACAATTTCACCTGGGTATCTTATCAGATAAGTGAAATGAGAACAGACAAGGAAATTAATTTGAATTATTGCAGTCCTTGCATAGATCCACAGTACAAGAGATACTGGTGTTAGATGTTTCATCTTCTCTTCCCTCTTTTCATATGTTTGTAGGGAAACATCAAAATAGTGTTAAAATATCCTTTGATGTGGGCATGTGGTGATGCTGACAGACACAAAGAAAACAGGACAAAATATTTGCTTGAGTTGTATGGAACTGCTCTAGATAAAGGAGAAAGTTGACTTAACTGTATCCACGATTCAGGGAAGAATTGACTGGAATCAAAGTTGGGTACCTTTTCTGCATAAAGTCCTTGCTTGGATGACCATTACAATGTAATTTCTTACAGACACTGAAAAGCAAAATGAATGTAAGGCTCTCAGTAAAAAGATCAATTTTTCTTACCTCTTGTCACTACATCCTACTGCAAAACATTAAATTAAAGACATCACCCAGGTTAGGACTTTTTTTTTCCTGCTAGAGAGCTTTTAAATATCTACAAAAAATTATTAATTTATCAGGCATATTTCCTTCAGCCATATCTGTAACCTGCTTTAATAGTGAAAGGAACCATCAAACATTGAGAGGGAGCAAGAATATTTCTGCCCCTGGCAAAACAAAGTTATTTGATAATTAAGATTCTGCTAATGTAAGGCTGAAATTGCCCTCAATTCCCTCAGCCAAAACCTTTGCAGATCTCTCATGCTCAATAGTATTGTTTTGTACATTACCTGTGTTCCTTAGACACCAAATAATCAGATGCTTCTTTCCTTATTAAGGAAAGCAAGCAAATGAATGTAACAGATATTTCTAATAATTTACACAATAAATTGTGACACACAGTTTGTTAAAATAAATTATGTAGAAAGCATTTCTATAAAAAGAGGCAATTTCTTCAAGGAGGGTGCAGCCTCAGTATAGAGCCACAAACACACTGAGTGGATATTCCCAGAGGGATGACAGACGGAGAAATGAGGTATAGAACCTTTTGGCTTGCAGACCTGGGATATTGCTCATTTTGTTTAAACTAAATAACGCTACAACCAACTTACCTCCTCCTCCTCACCTCTCCACCTCATCCCACCCCCCCTTCTGTGTCAATAAAGTTTTGACTTTATTATCTATTTCTGATGATCCAACGGAATTAGAATTTAGCCTGCAACAAGGTCTAAGACAGAACAGAAAATTAATGAGGACGAACCAATCTGGTGGTGTAAAATTTTTTAAGAAAACATTCTCCAATACAGGTTCAACCCTGATCAATCTTTCTGGTAAAACAGAAATGTTCTAACAGCTGTAATGCCTTTGGCCACTCCCTGACAAATGCCAAGTATACCAAGTCTAACAGCAGGAGGTTCAAGAGCAGTTTGTTTAATTTACTAGGCACATAGAACAACTCTCATTATATTTAATTTTCATGAAAAAAGGGATAATGAATCTGTTGGAAAAAAATAGTGGTACAAAAGTGGGGCTTTTTTTTTTTTTGGCTTTTTTTTTTTTTTTT